>NC_143049.1:44132500-44472500 GCF_057628025.1 Oncorhynchus mykiss | reverse complement strand
TACGGGTATAGGGTTAGGATTAGGTTTAATGTGTTCTTAGGTATAGGGTTAGGTTTGATGTTTTCTAAGGTATAGGGTTAGGATTAATATGTTCTAACGTATAGGGTTAATAATGTGTTATTATAGGTTTAGGTTTAATAATCTGTTCTACGGTTTAGGGTTAAGGTATTATGTCCTGTCTCTCTCTATTCCAGGTACTGATCCCTCTGACTCGTTGTCAATCCCACAGAGAGACCATGACAGGAGAGCTGATAGTCAGGAACACTGGAGAATACACACTCATCTTTGACAACTCCTTCTCCAGGTACACACATCTATGCACACACACACACATCTATACTCACACACTTCTATACACACACAGGTCTATAACTCCTTCTCCAGGTACACACACACACACATCTATGCACACACACATCTATGCACACACACATCTATGCACACACACACACATCTATACCCACACACTTCTATACACACACAGGTCTATAACTCCTTCTCCAGGTACACACACACGCATCTATGCACACACAGATCTATGCACACACACACATATATACACACACACACATCTATACACACACATCTATGCACACACACATCTATGCACACACACACACACACATCTATACCCACACACTTCTATACACACACAGGTCTATAACTCCTTCTCCAGGTACACACACACACATCTATGCACACACACATCTATACACACACACTTCTATACACACACAGATCTATACACACACAGGTCAATAACTCCTTCTCCAGGTACACACATCTATAACATGGTGGATGTAACAGTCTGTATGTTCTATCCCCCCTCACCCCGTTCTGTCTCCTCTCTATCCCCCCTCACCCCGTTCTGTCTCCTCTCTATCCCCCCTCACCCCGTTCTGTCTCCTCTCTATCCCCCCCCACCCCGTTCTGTCTCCTCTCTATCCCCCCTCACCCCATTCTGCCTCCTCTCTATCCCCCCTCACCCCGTTCTGTCTCCTCTCTATCCCCCCCACCCCGTTCTGTCTCCTCTCTATCCCCCCTCACCCCATTCTGTCTCCTCTCTATCCCCCCTCACCCCGTTCTGTCTCCTCTCTATCCCCCCTCACCCCATTCTGCCTCCTCTCTATCCCCCCTCACCCCGTTCTGTCTCCTCTCTATCCCCCTCACTCCGTTCTGTCTCCTCTCTATCCCCCCTCATCCCGTTCTGTCTCCTCTCTATCCCCCCTCACCCCGTTCTGCCTCCTCTCTATTCCCCCTCACCCCGTTCTGCCTCCTCTCTATCCCCCCTCACCCCGTTCTGTCTCCTCTCTATCCCCCCTCACCCCGTTCTGTCTCCTCTCTATCCCCCCTCACCCCGTTCTGTCTCCTCTCTATCCTGCCCTCACTCCGTTCTGTCTCCTCTCTATATTCCCAACCCCGTTCTGTCTCCACTCTATCCCCCCCACCCCGTTCTGCCTCATCTCTATCCCCCCTCACCCCGTTCTGCCTCCTCTCTATCCCCCCTCACCCCGTTCTGTCTCCTCTCTATCCCCCCTCACCCCGTTCTGTCTCCTCTCTATCCTGCCCTCACCCCGTTCTGTCTCCTCTCTATCCCCCCCACCCCGTTCTGCCTCCTATCTATCCCCCCTCACCCTGTTCTGTCTTCTCTCTATCCCCCCTCACCCCATTCTGTCTCCTCTCCCCTCACCCCGTTCTGCCTCCTCTCTATCCCCCCTCACCCCGTTCTGTCTCCTCTCTATCCCCCCTCACCCCATTCTGTCTCCTCTCTATCCCCCCTCACCCCGTTCTGTCTCCTCTCTATCCCCCCTCACCCCGTTCTGTCTCCTCTCTATCCCCCCTCACCCTGTTCTGTCTCCTCTCTATCCCCCCTCACCCCGTTCTGTCTCCTCTCTATCCCCCCTCACCCCGTTCTGTCTCCTCTCTATCCCCCCTCACCCCGTTCTGTCTCCTCTCTATCCCCCCTCACCCTGTTCTGCCTCCTCTCTATCCCCCCTCACCCCGTTCTGTCTCCTCTCTATCCCCCCTCACCCCGTTCTGCCTCCTCTCTATCCCCCCTCACCCCGTTCTGTCTCCTCTCTATCCCCCCTCACCCTGTTCTGTCTCCTCTCTATCCCCCCTCACCCCGTTTTGTCTCCTCTCTATCCCCCCTCACCCCGTTCTGTCTCCTCTCTATCCCCCCTCACCCCGTTCTGTCTCCTCTCTATCCCCCCTCACCCCGTTCTGTCTCCTCTCTATCCCCCTCACCCCGTTCTGCCTCCTCTCTATCCTGTCATCTGTGGTGTAGGTTCATCTCTAAGAAGGTGTTGTATCGTCTGAGTGTTGAGCAGCCAGTGGTCTACGATGGAACACATTAACTGTCTGGAGAGGAGAAGACTGTACTGGTCCTTTATCCGCAGTCTCTCTGTTCTCTTTAGATGAGAGGGTGTTTGAAACAAAGGGACTGACTAAGATGAGAAAAATTCTGTTCTCTTTTCACCATCTGGCTGTTGTTGTTATATAAGAGGGAGGTGGTTTGGTTGTGTTGTTAAAGTAGAGTGCCTGTGTGTCAGTCATGGTTCTACAACTGCTCTGTGTATCTGTAGGTCAAATTAACTGTGCCTTCAGTTGAATGGACCCAGACAGACTGGAGAGTTGAATGGACCCAGACAGACTGGAGAGTTGAATGGACCCAGACAGACTGGAGAGCTGAATGGACTGACTGGAGAGTTGAATGGACCCAGACTGACTGGAGAGTTGAATGGACCCAGACAGACTGGAGAGTTGAATGGACTGACTGGAGGGTTGAATGGACCCAGACAGACTGGAGAGTTGAATGGACTGACTGGAGAGTTGAATGGACCCAGACAGACTGGAGAGTTGAATGGACTGACTGGAGAGTTGAATAGACCCGGACAGACTGGAGAGTTGAATGGACCCAGACAGACTGGAGAGTTGAATGGACCCGGACAGACTGGAGAGTTGAATGGACTGACTGGAGAGTTGAATGGACCCAGACAGACTGGAGAGTTGAATGGACTGACTGGAGAGTTGAATGGACCCAGACAGACTGGAGAGTTGAATGGACCCAGACAGACTGGAGAGTTGAATGGACCCGGACAGACTGGAGGGTTGAATGGACCCAGACAGACTGGAGAGTTGAATGGACCCAGACAGACTGGAGAGTTGAATGGACCCGGACAGACTGGAGAGTTGAATGGACTGACTGGAGAGTTGAATGGACCCAGACAGACTGGAGAGTTGAATGGACTGACTGGAGAGTTGAATGGACCCAGACAGACTGGAGAGTTGAATGGACCCAGACAGACTGGAGAGTTGAATGGACCCGGACAGACTGGAGGGTTGAATGGACCCAGACAGACTGGAGAGTTGAATGGACCCAGACAGACTGGAGAGTTGAATGGACCCAGACAGACTGGAGAGTTGAATGGACCCAGACAGACTGGAGAGTTGAATGGACCCAGACTGATTGGAGAGTTGAATGGACCCAGACAGACTGGAGAGTTGAATGGACCCAGACAGACTGGAGAGTTGAATGGACCCAGACAGACTGGAGAGTTGTGACGTCATGTAAAACAAGGAGTTAGAATGTTCCTGCTGCTGTATCAGGAGGTCTGGTCTGGTTTAGAAAATAGTAGGCAGAGAAAGGTCATATGAAAACACTTGTATGTTATTGATCAAATTAAAGCATGTTAAATGTTAAAATGTTTCTCTTAGCTGCTATATCAATAGGTTTACCTGTACCAAACACCAACACTGGTCAGGACTGGTCTGAACTGGTCTGGTTTCGTTCAATAGTACCCAGAGAAAGGTCATGAAGTGGAAACACTCAGTATGTAAGGATATGTAAAGCTTGGCTGTAACACTTCATAGTGTAAAGCTGTAACACTGCATAATGTAAAGTGTGGCTGCGACACTGTATAGTGTAAAGCTTGGCTGTAACACTGCATAGTGTAAAGCTGTAACACTGCATAATGTAAAGCATGGCTGCGACACTGTATAGTGTAAAGCTGTAACACTGCATAATGTAAAGCTTGGCTGTAAAACTACATAGTGTAAAGCTGTAACACTACATAATGTAAAGCTGTAACTCTGCATAGTGTAAAGCTTGGCTGTAACACTGCATAGTGTAAAGCTGTAACACTGCATTGGCTGTAACACTGCATAGTGTAAAGCTTGGCTGTAACACTGCATAGTGTAAAGCTGTAACACTACATAGTGTAAAGCTTGGCTGTAACACTGCATAGTGTAAAGCTGTAACACTGCATTGGCTGTAACACTGCATAGTGTAAAGCTGTAACACTACATAGTGTAAAGCTTGGCTGTAACACTGCATAGTGTAAAGCTGTAACACTGCATTGGCTGTAACACTGCATAGTGTAAAGCTGTAACACTGTATAGTGTAAAGCTTGGCTGTAACACTGCATAGTGTAAAGCTTGGCTGTAACACTGCATAATGTAAAGCTGTAACACTGCATAGTGTAAAGCTGTAACACTGCATAGTGTAAAGCTTGGCTGTAACTCTGCGCAATGTGTTTCTCATTTGGAAGAATGTATGAAAATCAGCAGTTGAAGTAGATCAATTCCATAATTTCACCTTTTTTAATAAAATTATTGTAAATTACTATACATCCAGATAGAACACGTCTTCCACAGTTAATTAACTCCAGATAGAACACGTCTTCCACAGTTAATTAACTCCAGATAGAACACGTCTTCCACAGTTAATTAACTCCAGATAGAACACGTCTTCCACAGTTAATTAACTCCAGATAGAACACGTCTTCCACAGTTAATTAACTTCAGATAGAACACGTCTTCCAGTTTATTAACTCCAGATAGAACACGTCTTCCACAGTTAATTAACTCCAGATAGAACACGTCTTCCACAGTTAATTAACTCCAGATAGAACACGTCTTCCACAGTTAATTAACTCCAGATAGAACACGTCTTCCACAGTTAATTAACTCCAGATAGAACACGTCTTCCACAGTTAATTAACTCCAGATAGAACACGTCTTCCACAGTTAATTAACTCCAGATAGAACACGTCTTCCACAGTTAATTAACTCCAGATAGAACACGTCTTCCACAGTTAATTAACTCCAGATAGAACACGTCTTCCAGTTTATTAACTCCAGATAGAACACGTCTTCCACAGTTAATTAACTCCAGATAGAACACGTCTTCCACAGTTAATTAACTCCAGATAGAACACGTCTTCCACAGTTAATTAACTCCAGATAGAACACGTCTTCCACAGTTAATTAACTCCAGATAGAACACGTCTTCCACAGTTAATTAACTCCAGATAGAACACGTCTTCCACAGTTAATTAACTCCAGATAGAACACGTCTTCCACAGTTAATTAACTCCAGATAGAACACGTCTTCCACAGTTAATTAACTCCAGATAGAACACGTCTTCCACAGTTAATTAACTCCAGATAGAACACGTCTTCCACAGTTAATTAACTCCAGATAGAACACGTCTTCCACAGTTAATTAACTCCAGATAGAACACGTCTTCCACAGTTAATTAACTCCAGATAGAACACGTCTTCCACAGTTAATTAACTCCAGATAGAACACGTCTTCCAGTTTATTAACTCCAGATAGAATACGTCTTCCACAGTTAATTAACTCCAGATAGAACACGTCTTCCACAGTTAATTAACTCCAGATAGAACACGTCTTCCAGTTTATTAACTCCAAATAGAACATGTCTTCCACAGTTAATTAACTACAGATAGAACACGTCTTCCAGTTAATTAACTCCAGATAGAACACGTCTTCCAGTTTATACATCAGTTGTGTGGCTGTAAATATTAATGTAGAGTGATTTACAGTAATTTGATGAAAAAATTTGAAATTATGCAATTTATCAGTTTCAACTGCTGACGTTGATACATTCTATACAGTACCATAAATACAGTCGGAAGTTTACATACACCTCAGCCAAATACATTTAAACTCAGTTTTTCACAATTCCTGACATTTAATCCTAGTATAAATTCCCTGTCTTAGGTCAGTTAGAATCACCACTTTATTTTAAGAATGTGAAATGTCAGAATAATGGTAGAGAGAATTATTTATTTCAGCTTTTATTTATTTCATCACATTCCCAGTGGGTCAGAAGTTTACCAACACTCAGTTAGTATTTGGTAGAATTGCCTTTGAATTGTTTAACTTTGGTCAAACATTTCAAGTTGCCTTCCACAAGCTTCCCACAATAAGTTGGGTGAACTTTGGCCCATTCCTTCTGACAGAGCTGGTATAACTGAGTCAGGTTTGTAGGCCTCCTTGCTCGCACACGCTTTTTCAGTTCTGCCCACACATTTTCTATGGGATTGAGGTCAGGGCTTAGGGATGGCCACTCCAATACCTTGACTTTGTTGTCCTTAAGCCAGTTTGACACAACTTTGGAAGTATGCTTGGGATCATTGTCCATTTGGAAGACCCATTTGCGTCCAAGCTTTAACTTCCTGACTGATGTTTTGAGATGTTGCTTCAATATATCCACATAGTTTTCCTTCCTCGTGAAGCTGTCTATTTTGTGAAGTGCACCAGTCCCTCCTGCAGTAAAGCACCCTCACAACATAATGTTGCCATTCCCGTGCTTCAAGTACAGAAATATCAAATTTACTTAACTATTCACAACCCTCAGTCAATACTTTGTAGAAGCACCTTTGGCAGCGATTTACAGCTTTATCTAGGTAAGTCTCTAAGAGCTTTCCACGCGTTGATTGTGCAATATTTTCCCATTATTCTTTTCAAAATTCTTCAACCTCTGTCAAATTGGTTGTTGATCATTGCTAGACAACCATTTTCAGGTCTTGCCATAGATTTTCAAGCAGATTCAAGTCAAAACTGTAACTCCGCCACTCAGGAACATTCACTGTCTTCTTGGTAAGCAACTCCAGTGTAGATTTGGTCTTGTGTTTTAGGTTAATGTTCTACTGAAATGTGAATTCATCTCACAGCTATCACTAGAGTACATTCAGAAAGTATTCAGGCCCCTTGACTTTTTCCATATCTTGTTACTTTACAGCATTATTCTAAAATGGATTACATAGTTTTTTTTACCTCATCAATCTACACACATTACACCATAATGACATCACAATACACTATAATGACAAAGCGAAAACGTTTTCTTTTTTATACTGAAATATCACATTTACATAAGTATTCAGACCCTTTACTCAGTACTTTGTTGAAGCACCTTTGGCAGCATTTACAGCCTCGAGTCTTCTTGGGTATGACGCTACAAGCTTGGCACACCTGTATTTGTGGAGTTTAACCCATTCTTCTCTGCAGAACCTCTCAAGCTCTGTCAGGTTGGATGGGGAGCGTCACTACACAGCTATTTTCAGGTCTCTCCAGAGATGTTTGATCGGGGTTCAAGTCCGAGCTCTGGCTTGGCCACTCCAAGGATATTCAGACTTGTCCCGAAGCCACTTCTGCGTTGTCTTGGCTGTGTGCTTAGGATCGATGTCCTGTTGGAAGGTGAACCTTCGCCCCAAACTCCAAGCATGCTGCCATGTGCCTTTTTACTGAGAATTGACTTCTGTCTGGCCTCTCTACCGTAAAGGCCTGATTGATGGAGTGCTGCAGAGATGGTTGTCCTTCTGGAACGTTCTCCCATCTCCACAGAGGAACTCTAGAGCTCTGTCAGAGTGACCATCGGGTTCTTGGTCACCTTCCTGACCAAGGCCCTTCTCTGCTCAGTTGGACAGGGTGACCAGCTCTAGGAAGAGTCTTGTTGGTTCCAAACTTATTCCATTTACGAATGATGGAGGCCACTGTTCTTGGGGACCTTCAATGCTGTAAACATTTTTTGGTACCCTTCCCCAGATCTGTGCCTCAACACAATCCTGTCTCGGAGCTCTACGGACCATTCCTTCGACCTCATGGCTTGGTTTTTGCTCTGACATGCACTGTCAACTGTGGGACCTTATATAGACAGGTGTGTGCCTTTCCAAATCATGTCCAATCAATTGAATTTACCAAAGGTGGACTCCAATCAACTTGTAGAAACATCTCAAGGATGATCAACGGAAACTGGATGCACCTGAACTTAATTTCAAATCTCATAGCAAAGGGTCTGAATACATATGTAAATAAGGTATTTTTGTTTTTAATACATTTGCAAAAATATCTAAACCTGTTTTCACTTTGCCGTTATGGGGTATTGTATGTAGATTTAATCCATTTTAGAATTAGGCTGTAACGTAACAAAACGTGGAAAAAGCCCCAAACACCACTTTTGTATTCAGAACAAAATGTGAATTGCTTAGCCACATTTTTTGCAGTACTACGTTAGTGCCTTGTTTTCACTCTGTCAATCAGGTTACTATTGGTTACTATTGTGGTGTAACTACACTGTTGTTGATCCATCCTCAGTCTTCTATCACAGCCTTTCAACCTTGTAGCTGTTTTAAAGTCACCATTGGCCTCATGGTGAAATATCTGAGCTGTTTCCTTCTGCTCCGGCAACTGAGTTAGGAAGGACGCCTGTATCTTTGTAGTGACTGGGTGACACACCATCCAAAGTAATTAATCACTTAGCCTTGCTCAAAGGGATATTCAATGTCTGCTTTAAAAAATATATATGTTTTTACCCATTCACAAATAGGTGCCCTTCTTTACGAGGCATTGGAAAACATCCCTGGTCTTTGTGGTTGAATCTGTGTTTGAAATTCACTGCTGGACTGAGGGACCTTCCAGATAATTGTATGTGTGGGGAACAGAGATTAGGAGTCATCGTTATACATAAGGGTTAGGTACAGAGATGAGGAGTCATTATACAGAAGAAGCATGTTAGAAACTTTCCATACCAATGATTACTTGTTAAGCATTTGTTTACTCCTGAACTAGGCTTGTTTTCCACAACAAAGGGGTTGAATACTTATTGACTATTCAGCGTACATGTTTTTATTACACTGAACAGAAATATAGATGGAACAATATTTTAATGAGTTACAGTTTACAGTTTCCATTTGAATTTTGTCAATTTGAATAAATTCATTAGGCCCTAATTTATGGATTTCACATGGGAATACAGATATGCATCTGTTGGTCACAGATACCAGTCAGTATCTGGTGTGACCATAATTTGCCTCATGCAGCGTGACACATCTCCTTTGCATAGAGTTAATCAGGCTGCTGGTTGTGGCCTGTGAAATGTTGTCCCACTCCTCTTCAATGGCTGGAACACACTGTCATACACAACGATGCTCAATGGGTGACACGTCTGTTAAGTATACAGGCCATGGAGGAACTGGGACATTTTCAGCTTCCAGGAATTGTGTACAGACTTGTCCGTAGCGTATTCTTACGCTGTATGTCATCTGCCCGGCAGATACCGGGATTCATCCGTGAAGAGCACACTTATCCAGGTTGCCAGGGGCCATCAAAGGTGAGCATTTCCGCACTGAAGTCTGTTACGACGTCGAACTGCAGTCAGGGAACGACCCTGGTGAGGACGATGAGCTTCCCTGAGACTGTTTCTGACAGTTTGAGGAGACATTCTTGGGTTGTGCAAACCCACAGTTTCATCAGCTGTCCAGGTGGCTGGTCTCAGACGATCCCACAGGTGACAAAGCTGGATGGCGTGGTTTCACGTGTTCTGCGGTTGTGAGTCCGGTTTGACGTACTGCCAAATTCTCTAGAATGACATTGAAAGCGGCTTATGGTAGAGAAATTAACATTACATTCCCTGGCAACAGCTCAAGTGGGCATTTCTGTAGTCAGCTTGCCAATGAGAGAGAAGAGAAGAGAAAGAGGAGAGAGAGAGAATACTTAGGTTCACACGGGACACCAGATAAGACGGGAGAATTACACCAGATAGGACAGACTGACCCTAGCCACCCGGCACATAGACTATTGCAGCATAGGTACTGGAGTCTGAGACAGGGGGGGTTGAGGGACACTGTGACCAAGTCCGACGATACCCCCGGACCGGGCTAACCAGGCAGGATATAGCCCCACCCACCTACCGTAGCATTCTGTCCTCATAGAGAGAGCACTCTAATTCTAAACCTACCGTAGCATTCTGTTCTGATCGAGAGAGACAGAGAAGAGGCAGTAGGGCTTTGTAAGACAAACCAAAACCTGCAAAAGAAACCAGGAAATACCATCCAACACAAAACTGAGTGAGTATCCCGGAGTCGCCTCTTCACTGTTGGCATTGAGGCTGGTGTTTTACGGGTACTATTTAATGAAGCTGCCAGTTGAGGACTTGTGAGGCATCTGTTTCTCAAACTAAACACTAATATACTTGTCCTCTTGCTCAGTTGTGCACCGGGGCCTCCCACTCCTCTTTCTATTCTGGTTAGAGCCAGTTTGGGCTGTTCTGTGAAGGGAGTAGTATACGACGTTGTACGAGATCCTCAGTTTCTTGGCAATTTCTCGCATGGAATAGCCTTCATTTCTCAGAACAAGAATATACTGACGAGTTTCAGAAGAAAGGTATTTGTTTCTGGCCATTTTGAGCCTGTAATCGAACCCTCAAATGCTGATGCTCCAGATACTCAACTAGTGTAAAGAAGGACCGTTTTATTGCTTCTTTAACCAGAACAACAGTATTCGGCTGTGCTGACAAAATTGCAAAAGGGTTTTGTAATGATCAATTGGTATTTAAAAATTATAATCTTGGATTAGCTAACACAACATGCCACTGGAACACAGGAGTGATGGTTGCTGATAATGGACCTCTGTACGCCTATGTAGATATTCCATAAAAAATCTGCCGTTTCCAGCTACAACAGTCATTTACAACATTAACAATGTCTACACTGTATTTCTGATCAATTTGATGTTATTTTAATGGACAAAAAATGTGCTTTTCTTTCAAAAACAAGGATATTTCTAAGTGACCCCAAACTTTTGAACAGGAGTGTATATAACAGATGTTGTTGTTGTTATCTGTTATCCTGTTTATCTCTCTACTTATTAGTTAGTAGTTACATTATTTCTGACTGCTATTCTTTCTTTCTGCAACATGAAATCACTATCAGTCAGCATGTGGAACATTCAGGGCCTAAACTCATCAACCTATCAGTTAGCATGTGGAACATTCAGGGCCTAAACTCATCAACCTATCAGTTAGCATGTGGACCATTCAGGGCCTAAACTCATCAACCTATCAGTCAGCATGTTGAACATTCAAGGCCTAAACTCATCAACCTATCAGTCAGCATGTGGAACATTCAGGGCCTAAACTCATCAACCTATCAGTCAGCATGTGGACCATTCAGGGCATAAACTCATCAACCTATCAGTCAGCATGTTGAACATTCAGGGCCTAAACTCATCAACCTATCCGTTAGCATGTGGAACATTCAAGGCATAAACTCATCAACCTATCAGTCAGCATGTGGAACATTCAGGGCCTAAACTCATCAACCTATCAGTCAGCATGTGGAACATTCAGGGCCTAAACTCATCAACCTATCAGTCAGCATGTGGAACATTCAGGGCCTAAACTCATCAACCTATCAGTTAGCATGTGGAACATTCAGGGCCTAAACTCATCAACCTATCAGTTAGCATGTGGAACATTCAGGGCCTAAACTCATCAACCTATCAGTTAGCATGTGGAACATTCAGGGCCTAAACTCATCAACCTATCAGTTAGCATGTGGAACATTCAGGGCCTAAACTCATCAACCTTTACTGAAGAGTTTAACGCTGGAGTTATTCACAGCCCAGTAAGCTGTACAACATCACAGCCCAGTAAGCTGTACAACATCACAGCCCAGTAAGCTGTACAACATCACAGCCCAGTAAGCTGTACAACATCACATTCACAGCCCAGTAAGCTGTACAACATCACACATTCACAGCCCAGTAAGTTGTACAACATCACAGCCCAGTAAGCTGTACAACATCAGACATTCACAGCCCAGTAAGCTGTACAACATCACAGCCCAGTAAGCTGTACAACATCACACATTCACAGCCCAGTAAGTTGTACAACATCAGACATTCACAGCCCAGTAAGCTGTACAACATCAGACATTCACAGCCCAGTAAGTTGTACAACATCACACATTCACAGCCCAGTAAGCTGTACAACATCACACATTCACAGCCCAGTAAGCTGTACAACATCACACATTCACAGCCCAGTAAGCTGTACAACATCACACATTCACAGCCCAGTAAGCTGTACAACATCACACATTCACAGCCCAGTAAGTTGTACAACATCAGACATTCACAGCCCAGTCAGCTGTACAACATCAGACATTCACAGCCAAGTCAGCTGTACAACATCAGACATTCACAGCCCAGTCAGCTGTACAACATCACACATTCACAGCCCAGTCAGCTGTACAACATCAGACATTCATACAGATGGGTCGAAAACAGCACAGAAGAATCCCAGAAATCAACCTGTAACCCAAATATCCAGAGATTCTTAGATAACTTCCTGGATACCACATTCACTCACAGTAAAGAAGGCATCATTCTGGCAGTACAAAACATCAACTATATATTCAGGCAAACGACAAAAGAAGCACAACTGAAAAGTATTTTTTATTTTTATTTTTTTACAAAAAAGACCACAGATGACAACTGGTTTGATGCAGATTGTAAAATTATTTTAAAAAACGTATTCTACCACAGAGACCCAAATAATGGTGAATTACGCCTTCATTACTGTGAGACTTTAAAACTCTATAAACGTAAAAAGCACAGTACAACAGCAAGCAGCTGACACTAATTGAGAAGTCCATAAACACAAACAACTTCTGGCAAAATTGGAGAAAAAAATAATCTAAACGAGGAATTAGCAATACAAAATGGTGACATATTGACAACCCACTTTTAAACACAACCCATTTTAAAACACAAATTGACACTAACGCAGAACAACGGCAAATTCATGAGAAGTGGAATGGATTAGAAAGAGCTATAAAGGACAATCAAAATCCATTGGACTCCCCAGTTACTGACCAGGAGCTCTATAAGAAACTTCAGGCCCTCAAATTAAAAATATATATTTTTTAAAGCAAACTCACTAGCGCAAAATCTCAATAGACTATATTAAAACTATTAAACTATTAAAAGGACTCATAACCCCAATCTTTAAGAATGGAGACAAATTTGACCCTAACAATTACAGAGACATTAGTGTGAACAGTAACCTGGGTAAGGTTTTCTGTAGTATTCTAAAATAATACCAAAATGTACTCTTGCTTTATCAACTTGGCAAGAAAAGAACAGAGTTCTTTAAACAGGGGCGGGGCCTTCGCCAGAGTTGCAATCTGAGTCCTCCACTCTTCAATATTTACATCAACAAATTGGCCACTATTCTAGAGAAATCCTCAGCCCCTGGAGTTAGTCTCCACAATTCAGAGGTTAAATGCCTACTCTTCACAGATGATCTATGCCTGCAGATGATCTATGATCTATGCCAGCTTCGTACTGGTGTAATGGATGCTACTCTGTCCCCTCCTCCCTCTTCCTCCTCTCTCAGCTTCGTACTGGGGTAATGGATGCTACTCTGTCCCCTCCTCCCACTTCCTCCTATCTCAGCTTCGTACTGGGGTAATGGATGCTACTCTGTCCCCTCCTCCCTCTTCCTCCTCTCTCAGCTTCGTACTGGGGTAATGGATGCTACTCAGCCCCCTCCTCCCTCTTCCTCCCCTCCTTCTCCACTCAGACTATTTGCTCATGTCAAACAGTTTCCCCCTGCTGTCTATACACACACACACACACACACACACACACACACACACACACACACGCCCACCCACGTACATGTTTTGATAAAAGGCAAATCTAAGATGTCACAGTGATTGTGATGAAGCATCGTTGTACCTTGTTATACAGCGTGTGATAGCCGAGACTGCTCCCACACTGGATGCTCGTGGTACACACACACCATGCACGCGCGCACACACACAGGAAGGTTGACAGCTCATCTGTTTCATGAGTAACAACTGAAAATAATAACACATTCCCAAATGTCAAACTACAGTCATACAATATGGACACCTCTCTCTCCCCTACCCCTCTCCTCTCTCTCCCTACCCCTCTCGTCTCCGTACCCCTCTCCTCTCTCTCCCTACCCCTCTCCTCTCTCTCCCTACCCCTCTCCTCTCTCTCTCTCTCTCTCCCTATCCCTCTCATCTCTCTCTCTATCTCCCTCTCATCTCTCTCTCACCCTTCTCCTCTCTCTCCCTACCCCTCTCCTCTCTCTCTCTCCCTACTCCTCTCCTCTCTCTCTCTCCCTACCCCTCTCCTCTCTCTCTCTCCCTACTCCTCTCCTCTCTCTCTCTCTCCCTACCCCTCTTCTCTCTCTCTCTCCATACTCCTCTCCTCTCTCTCCCTACACCTCTCTCTCTCTCTCCATACCCCTGTCATGACGCTGGCCTGGGGGTAGGTTTATGACAGTCATAAATGCCTCTCCCCCTTTTTCCTCTCTATACCCTACTGATGTGACTATTGAAAATCCCTTGGTTAACATAGAGATTCTGTGAACATCAGAGGGTGGGGGGAAATTAATCCAACCAGTTGAACATATGCGGTGGTACTAAATGAATATGATGTCAGTTCGGTTGTCATCTGAGACATTCTTATTAATGATAGGATGACATAAACTGTACAGTGGAAAGACTACACATTATAGTTATCAGATTCACATGGAATTGTTGTGCAATTTAAATGTTTGAATATTAAATTATTTGTGATGGGATGAAATGTGATTTTAGCTTCTAAAATGTGAGAATTGGGTTTTCATGAGTGAATTAGGCCCGACTCAGTGGCCCTGTGAAGAGACATTTATTTATAACCAATGGAACACGCCCTCCTCTCCCTTCCTATATGAAGCTTTGACGACAATGTAACCTCCTGTTCCGAGAATGTGAGGACGACGGTCCACACGTTAAAAAGGACTAACATGTCAACTACAGAACGAAGCCAACCTCAGCGGGAGCTTTGGTTGTGAATGGTATGAACTTTGAACTCTTATTCACTAAAGAAGTGAGACAACCTAGCCGTTGAGTTAGCAACAGCAGCTGTAAACATGGGCTAGTAAAGGACAGCCAGGGTATTCCGTCTACCACCCAACGAAGACATTACACCGTTTCCCGTTCACCACCAGAGACACTCTTCAAAGGACTCTGTTGGGCAACACGGCCTTCCATCTACCACCAACCTATTGAAGCGCAGCTCAGAATAAATATTTATTGCATTTTCCTTTTACAAATGGGCGTTAATTTAGAATGCATAAGAGACTGTATTTACGATAGCACAGCTTCTCCTTTTGTTCCTCAGTCTTCCCACTCTTTCACTCAAACCCAACCCACTTTCCTTTGTGTAACCAGCCGTCATATCTGTTCCGTCTGCTAGGGACGTTTTCCTTTATGACATAATTTGTAATCAAGGTATGATTCATTCTGTGTATATGTAATTCTGTGTGATTAGTTAGGTATTTAGTAAATAAATAATTAAACCCAATTTTGTATTGCTGATTCAACTTGTTAGACAGGGTTCGTGAAGATAACCAAGAATGTACAACTTTCAGATGAGACTGAAATAAGGTGACGCTTAATATTGACTGCTATTGATGTAAACTATTACTAGGTCTTTAAGAGTTTATTCGGAAGATAACAGCTCTATAAATATTATTTTGTGGAGCCCCGACTCTCTAGGTAATTACATTTACATTATTAGCTCAATCAGATAATATTAATTACAGAGAAAGGATTTTATAGAATAGCATGTCTTATCACTTAATCCGGCATAGCCAAAGACACAACATATTTGGAGCCCCGTGCGAGGAATCTAAAAGTTGGAGATAGGAATTACGATGAACGAGCACAAACTCTTCAACAAAATCGTTGTCTCCAGGTACAAATCGATTTAGCCAAATCTAAATACGATGTAGTCCAGTCCAAACTAGATAAATCTGTCGAGTTATCTACAAACAGGAGCGAGCAATTTGATAACATGCAGGCAGTTTTGTTGAACGTTACTCAGAGTAACACGATTCTACTCAAAACGCTGCAGACCAAAGACGATCAGTTAATGAACACAATGACAAAGTTGGATGACAAATCAGCAGAACTCATTGAAGTCGCTGACCAAATGAATGATGAGAGAACTCAGGTGATGAAGATGGAAATGTTGATTTCTAAGCAAGCGGAGGAAATCTCATCACTGAATCTCTCATGACAGATACGTTTGAGACCGAAAGGAGCAAGTGCGACACTCACGTGTCCAAAATCAGTACTCTAAGCGCTCAAGTGGACTCTGCAATGCAGCAGAATACCACCCTTAGGTACCATCTAGAGGAAGTCCAGAATGGTCACATTCTACAGTGTGACTACCAATCCAAGCAACCGGAGCCCTGTACTCACAGGAGTAAAGACGATAGGTTTCAGACATTGCCTCCATCATGTGTCCCTCAGTCTTCTCCTCTCGGCCATTCGGCACTGAGTAATATGGCGCCTCTTGGCCAACAAAGCCCAAGCTCGGCTTCGCCTTTTGGCCTTTCGGCCCCAATTTCCCCCACAGGATGAAGCCAACCCTCTCCGCCCGCTTGACGCGGAATTTCCCCACCTTTGACCCCGTTCCAGGTCAGCCAAACGATACTGAGACGTTCCTAGCTGGCAGAGAGGACGCGTTGGGTGGCTACCCGAACGCTACGGGTTCTGACTAGAGGTCGACCAATTAATCGGAATGGCCGATTAATTAGGGACAATTTCAAGTTTTCATAACAATTTGAAATCGGTATATTTGGACACCGATTTGGCCGATTTAAAAACTAAACATTGGTTAAAAGTGGAACGATGCGACACCACACTTCGAGAGGTCGCTCAGACTACTTCGAGAGTGATTCTGAAACTACACTTCAAGGACGTATTGCTCGTTCACCCTGTGTATGTTACCAGCCTCGAAACTGTACCCCTGTACTTGGAGCAGACTTGATGGATTGATGGATTGGAAAACCAACCAGGTATGATCACAGGCCACAGTGCCTTCTCCACTGACCACACTGTCTCCCTCTTACGCTAGCTGCAACGCAGTCTCTGTGAATGAGCAACTTCCCCCCTCCTTGCAGTCATGCAATACGGTAGTTGAGATGAACTTCCCTTACCCTTCGGACACTTCCGCAAGCACTGCGGCCATCTCAGCAAGAAAAACATTGATGCACAGAGTATACTCTGCTTCCGATGATACACCTTCCGCTTTGTGGGGGACTGTCAACCCTTACAATGACACTAATGGCGTCAGTCCAGCAACTGACCCGTTGACTCCCACTGGTGAAAAACTTTGCGATATCACAGACCGATATCCTCGTCTCAGTTTGCAGATACTGAAGAGGTTGCCACACGCGGACGCGGTGGTGACAGTCAGACCTCGACAGCCACTGAGGGTGTTGAAGCACAAACACCAGGAGATTTGGTTGAAAGGTTACAGCCACTCTCATAATAACGCGGCCACTGACAACTCTGACATAGGGTCAGAAACTTTCATTTGCGCCTCGGATACCGACACCACCCACTGGTGGGGGGTGGGGGGGGGGGGAGACACAAAGGGGGGGAATAGTAGCCCAGACCCATGATGAGCCTCATCGAGGCCGGTGGGGGGGTCGAGACTACGGACAACACCGTACGAGGCCGCCAGAGCATGAATCAAATCTATTTGTAAACTCCCCTATGAGAACAGTGAAGAGCAGAACAGGCCCCTAGATGGGGATTATCTTAGAACACATCTAAGATAGTACTGAGGTGTGACTTGTCCACCTCCAAAACAAATGGCAACAATAGTCATTCCTTGCCATGTGTAGTAGTCACTACAAGACAACTAGTAAAATACTCGAATCATATATTCTTGTAGGATAACATTTCAGAATAAAATCAGTAGGACAACTGGACCCCTTGAGTACCAGTACCAATACCACAGTCAGTCCAGCAACACTCAGTCAGAGGATTAGTAACCTCACAAGTTAAATTGCTTTTGATAACAGCGACTGAGTCTCAGTCACTCAGAGTGCAACACGGGGAAGGGAATCTCCATTGCACTCTTCCAATGGTTACACACGCCACTAATAAATAGAACCCTCCATTTAGGAGAAAAGTTATTAGAAGTCAGGAACCACGATCACACCACGTACGACTGGTCGAATACTTAGAGTACTTCCGTAACATTATAGCTGCTGTTCCTATACTGAACCAGGGACCTTGTGAACACAGACACGTCCCCCTTGAAGTATCGTTACCAAATGTGCGTCAGAAAGCCATGGCCCAGAGCAAGTGAAACCACTTCTGCCAGGTCTCAGAGCGACACCAATCGGATGCTACGAAGGTACCGCTAGCATTTTCACACCGCCCTCTCACCATGCAGCCCCACAGACAGCAGACAGATCTCTTCCGGCTCAGGTCTGCCTCCCAAAAGGCACCCTAATCCCTATACTGCACTACCTTTGACCAGGGCCATTGAGCTATGGTCTAAAGTAGTGCACTAATAGGGAATATGGTGCCATTTGTGACGCACACAAAGTAGTGCATGAGCCACTCCAGACCTGAATAGGGCTGGTCAGGTCTGGAGTGATGCTAGCTAGCATCTATTCTGCTCCATAGTCCTGGTCAGGTCTGGAGTGATGCTAGCTAGCCTCTACTTTGCTCCATAGGGCTGGTCAGGTCGGGAGTGATGCTAGCTAGCCTCTACTCTGCTCCATAGGGCTGGTCAGGTCTGGAGTGATGCTAGCTAGCCTCTACTCTGCTCCTGTTCAGGTCTGGAGGGATGCTAGTTAGCCTCTACTCTGCTCCTGTTCAGGTCTGGAAGGATGCTAGTTAGCCTCTACTCTGCTCCCGTTCAAGTGGGAGGGGAAGGAGAGAGGAGGAGAGAAGAGGAGGAGGGGAAGGAGCGAGGAGGAGGGGAAGGAGAGAGGAGGAGGAGGGGAAGGAGAGAGGAGGAGGAAAGGAAGCAGAGAGGAGGATGAGGGGAAGGAGAGAGGGGGATGAGGGGAAGGAGAGAGGAGGAGGAGGTCAAGGAGAGAAGAGGAGGAGGGGAAGGAGAGAGAATGAGTATTCTACAAATGGCTGTGTAATTATGATGTTCCACTCTGGTCTCTCCTACAGACACGATCATCAGAACTCTTGTTTCCATGGATACCATCAGTTTTGAGCTCGACAGCTTTGTGTCATTGACTTCAATTAGAGAGAAGCACTGTCTGTAAATACATAGTTACACAGAGAGAGAGAGAGAGAGAGAGAGAGAGAGAGAGAGAGAGAGAGAGAGAGAGAGAGAGAGAGAGAGAGAGAGAGAGAGAGAGAGAGAGAGAGAGAGAGAGAGAGAGAGAGAGAGAGAGAGAGAGAGAGAGAGAGAGAGAGAGAGAGAGAGAGAGAGAGAGAGAGAGAGAGAGAGAGAGAGAGAGAGAGAGAGAGAGAGAGAGAGAGAGAGAGATGTAAATACATAGTTACACTTCCAGTCCCTTAGAGCTTGTGGCATAAAGACTTCAGCTCCCCTCGGTCTGTATAAGGCTCTGAGAGAGGAGAAGAGAAAGAGAGTGGCAGGATATAAGATACTCCTAAAACAGTCATGGCTTAATTGAAATCAACTGTGAAAACATGAACTTAGCTAGCTGCCAGCCACTGTAGAAGGTCAATATGTTTAGTGATTTTACCTTGATTATCCCCACTCATCCCACTGCTCCCTTTCCGTGTGTGTCCCTTTCTGTGTGTGTCCCTTTCTGTGTGTGTGTCCGTGTGTGTGTCTGCATCACTCAACCGAAATCAGACACAGGAACAGAGATAAAGGGTTAATAGAGCGAAGCGGCAGCACTAACCTTCTAATTACATTACCATTAACCTTCTAATTACATTAACACTAACCTTCTAATTACATTACCATCAACCTTCTAATTACATTACCATCAACCTTCTAATTACTTTAACATTAACCTTCTAATTACTTTAACATTAACCTTCTAATTACATTAACATTAGCCTTCTAATTACATTAACATTAACCTTCTAATTACATTAACATTAACCTTCTAATTACTTTAACATTAACCTTCTAATTACTTTAACATTAACCTTCTAATTACATTAACATTAACCTTCTAATTACATTAACATTAACCTTCTAATTACATTAACATTAACCTTCTAATTACATTAACATTAACCTTCTAATTACATTAACATCAACCTTCTAATTACATTAACATTAACCTTCTAATTACATTACCATTAACCTTCTAATTACATTAACATTAACCTTCTAATTACTTTAACATTAACCTTCTAATTACATTAACATTAACCTTCTAATTACTTTAACATTAACCTTCTAATTACATTACCATTAACCTTCTAATTACATTAACTTTCTAATTACATTAACATCAACCTTCTAATTACATTACCATTAACCTTCTAATTACATTACCATTAACCTTCTAATTACATTACCATTAACCTTCTAATTACTTTAACATTAACCTTCTAATTACATTACCGTTAACCTTCTAATTACATTAACTTTCTGATTACATTAACATCAACCTTCTAATTACATTACCATTAACCTTCTAATTACATTAACATTAACCTTCTAATTACATTACCATTAACCTTCTAATTACATTAACATTAACCTTCTAATTACATTAACATTAACCTTCTAATTACATTAACATCAACCTTCTAATTACATTACCATTAACCTTCTAATTACATTAACATTAACCTTCTAATTACATTACCATTAACCTTCTAATTACATTAACATTAACCTTCTAATTACATTACCATTAACCTTCTAATTACTTTAACATTAACCTTCTAATTACTTTAACATCAACCTTCTAATTACATTACCATTAACCTTCTAATTACTTTAACATTAACCTTCTAATTACTTTAACATTAACCTTCTAATTACATTAACATTAACCTTCTAATTACATTACCATTAACCTTCTAATTACATTACCATTAACCTTCTAATTACTTTAACATCAACCTTCTAATTACATTACCATTAACCTTCTAATTACTTTAACATTAACCTTCTAATTACTTTAACATCAACCTTCTAATTACATTAACATTAACCTTCTAATTACATTACCATTAACCTTCTAATTACTTTAACATTAACCTTCTAATTACTTTAACATCAACCTTCTAATTACATTAACATTAACTTTCTAATTACTTTAACATTAACCTTCTAATTACATTAACATTAACCTTCTAATTACTTTAACATTAACCTTCCAATTACATTACCATTAACCTTCTAATTACATTAACATTAACCTTCTAATTACTTTAACATCAACCTTCTAATTACATTAACATTAACCTTCTAATTACATTACCATTAACCTTCTAATTACTTTAACATTAACCTTCTAATTACTTTAACATCAACCTTCTAATTACATTAACATTAACCTTCTAATTACATTACCATTAACCTTCTAATTACTTTAACATTAACCTTCTAATTACTTTAACATCAACCTTCTAATTACATTAACATTAACTTTCTAATTACTTTAACATTAACCTTCTAATTACATTAACATTAACCTTCTAATTACTTTAACAGTAACCTTCTAATTACATTAACATTAACCTTCAAATTACTTTAACATTAACCTTCTAATTACATTAACATTCTAAATACATTAACATTAACCTTCTAATTACTTTAACATTAACCTTCTAATTACATTAACATTAACCTTCTAATTACTTTAACATTAACATTCTAATTACTTTAACCTTCTAATTACATTAAAATTAACCTTCTAATTACTTTAACATTAACCTTCTAATTACATTAACTTTCTAATTACTTTAACATGAACCTTCTAAATACTTTAACATTAACCTTCTAATTACATTACCATTAACCTTCTAATTACTTTAACATTAACCTTCTAATTACTTTAACATTAACTTCTAATTACATTACCTTTCTAATTACATTAACATTAACCTTCTAATTACATTAACACTAACCTTCTAATTACTTTAACATTAACCTTCTAATTACATTAACATTAACCTTCTAATTACTTTAACAATGACCTTCTAATTACTGTAACATTAACCTTCTAATTACTGTAACATTAACCTTCTAATTACTTTAACAATGACCTTCTAATTACTGTAACATTAACCTTCTAATTACTGTAACATTAACCTTCTAATTACATTAACCTTCTAATTACTTTAACATTAACATTAGACTTGATTACACACAGGTGGATTGTATTTATCATCATTAGTCATTTAGGTCAACATTGGATCATTCAGAGATCCTCACTGAACTTCTGGAGAGAGTTTGCTGCACTGAAAGTAAAGGGGCTGAATAATTTTGCACGCCCAATTTTTCAGTTTTTGATTTGTTAAAAAAGTTTGAAATATCCAATAAATGTCGTTCCACTTCATGATTGTGTCCCACTTGTTGTTGATTCTTCACAAAAAAATACAGTTTTATATCTTTATCTTTGAAGCCTGAAATGTGGCAAAAGGTCGCAAAGTTCAAGGGGGCCGAATACTTTCGCAAGGCACTGTACTTTATCATTAACCTTCTAATTACATTAACATTAACCTTCTAATTACATTAACATTAACCTTCTAATTACTTTAACATTAACCTTCTAATTACATTAACATTAACCTTCTAATTACAGTGCCTTGCGAAAGTATTCGGCCTAAGACACCACAACACTACATAAAGAGAGACCTAAGACAACACAACACTACATAAAGAGAGACCTAAGACAACACAACACTACATAAAGAGAGACCTAAGACACCACAACACTACATAAAGAGAAACCTAAGACACCACAACACTACACAAAGAGAGACCTAAGACACCACAACACTACATAAAGAGAGACACCACAACACTACATAAAGAGACACCACAACACTACATAAAGAGAGACACCACAACACTACATAAAGAGAGACCTAAGACACCACAACACTACATAAAGAGAGACCTAAGACACCACAACACTACATAAAGAGAGATCTAAGACAACACAACACTACATAAAGAGAGACACCACAACACTACATAAAGAGAGATCTAAGACACCACAACACTACATAAAGAGAGACACCACAACACTACATAGAGAGACAACACAACACTACATAAAGAGAGATCTAAGACACCACAACACTACATAAAGAGAGACACCACAACACTACATAGAGAGACAACACAACACTACATAAAGAGAGACACCACAACACTACATAAAGAGAGACACCACAACACTACATAAAGAGAGACACCACAACACTACATAAAGAGAGACACCACAACACTACATAAAGAGAGACACCACAACACTACATAAAGAGAGACACCACAACACTACATAAAGAGAGACACCACAACACTACATAAAGAGAGACAACACAACACTACATAAAGAGAGACAACACAACACTACATAAAGAGAGACACCACAACACTACATAAAGAGAGACAACACAACACTACATAAAGAGAGACACCACAACACTACATAAAGAGAGACGTAAGACAACACTACATAAAGAGAGACAACACAACACTACATAAAGAGAGACACCACAACACTACATAAAGAGAGACAACACAACACTACATAAAGAGAGACAACACAACACTACATAAAGAGAGACAACACAACACTACATAAAGAGAGACACCACAACACTACATAAAGAGAGACGTAAGACAACACAACACTACATAAAGAAAGACCTAAGACAACACAACACTACATAAAGAGAGACCTAAGACAACACAACACTACATAAAGAAAGACCTAAGACAACACAACACTACACAAAGAGAGACCTAAGACAACACAACACTACATAAAGAAAGACCTAAGACAACACAACACTACATAAAGAGAGACGTAAGACAACACAACACTACACAAAGAGAGACACCACAACACTACATAAAGAGAGACACCACAACACTACATAAAGAGAGACGTAAGACAACACAACACTACATAAAGAAAGACCTAAGACAACACAACACTACATAAAGAGAGACCTAAGACAACACAACACTACATAAAGAGAGACCTAAGACAACACAACACTACATAAAGAGATACCTAAGACAACACAACACTACATAAAGAGAGACCTAAGACAACACAACACTACATAAAGAAAGACCTAAGACAACACAACACTACATAAAGAGAGACCTAAGACAACACAACACTACATAAAGAGAGACACCACAACACTACATAAAGAGAGACACCACAACACTACATAAAGAGAGACCTAAGACACCACAACACTACATAAAGAGAGACACCACAACACTACACAAAGAGAGACCTAAGACACCACAACACTACATAAAGAGAGACACCACAACACTACATAAAGAGAGACAACACAACACTACATAAAGAGAGACACCACAACACTACATAAAGAGAGACACCACAACACTACATAAAGAGAGACACCACAACACTACATAAAGAGAGACACCACAACACTACATAAAGAGAGACCTAAGACAACAACACAGCATGGCAGCAGCACATGGTAGCAGCACATGGTAGCAACACAACATAACAACCAGTTTACAGAGGAGTATAGAGTGCAGTGATGTGTCCTTTCAGGAGCATTGGTGGAAAATCTGATGGGCGAATGGTACAGCACATCTAGCCGCTCGAGAGCACCCTTACCTGCCGATCTATAAATTATGTCTCCGTAATCTAGCATGGGTAGGAGGGTCATCTGAATCAGGGTTAGTTTGGCATCTGGGGTGAAAGAGGAGCGATTACGATAGAGGAAACCAAGTCTAGATTTAACTTTAGTCTGCAGCTTTGATATGTGCTGAGAGAAGGACAGTGTACTGTCTAGCCATACTCCCAAGTACTTGTATGAGGTGACTACCTCAAGCTCTAAACACTCAGAGGTAGTAATCACACCTGTGGGGAGAGGTGCATTCTTCTTACTAAACCACATGACCTTTGTTTTGGAGGTGTTCAGAACAAGGTTGGCAGAGAAAGCTTGTTGGACACTAAGAAAGCTTTGTTATTATTGGTAATAATCTGATAAAGATTTAGGAAGTCAATTTTCCTTAGGATCCCACTTTACCCTTACCTACAGTGCCTTCAGAAAGTATTCAGACCCCTTGACTTTTTCCACATTTTGTTACGTTACAACCTTATTCTAAAATGGATTCAATATTATTTTTTTCTATGCAATCTACACACAATACCCCATAATGACATCACAATACCCCATAATGACTTGTCCTCTTGATACCTGTTTCACTGATTTCTGCTCCCCATAAAAGCCTGTAATTTCTGCACGTTAACACTAGAAGTTTATTAAATTGAAAGTGTGGGTTCACAGCTCCAATCCAGATGTGTTGGTCATTACTAAGACGTGGTTAAGAAATAATATTTTGAATGCTGATGTTAACCTTTCTGGTTCTAACCTATTTTAGCAAGACAGATCTTCTAAAGGTGGTGGAGCGGCAATCTTTACCAAGGATCACCTTCAGTGCTCGGTTGTCTCCACCAAGTCTGTCCCCAAACAATTTGATTTGCTGGTTTTAAGCATTTAATTTTCAAATAGCTCTTTTTTGACTGTTGCTGGGTGTTATCGTCCACCATCAGCACTGGCCGGTACCCTACCTGCCCTAAGCTCTCTCCTGGCCCCTTACACTAAGTCTGAATTTGTCCTGCTAGGTCACAAAGTGCTGTACAGAAACTCAGCCTAAAACCCCAAACAGCAAGCAATGCAGGTGTAGAAGCACGGTGGCTAGGAAAAACTCCCTAGAAAGGCAGGAACCTAGGAAGAAACCTAGAGAGGAACCAGGCTCTGAGGGGTGGCCAGTCCTCTTCTGGCTGTGCCGGGTGGAGATTATAACAGAACATGGCCAAGATGTTCAAATGTTCATAAATGACCAGCAGGGTCAAATTATAATAATCACAGTAGTTGTCGAGGGTGCAGCAAGTCAGCACCTCAGGAGTAAATGTCAGTTGGCTTTTCATAGCCGATCATTCAGAGTATCTCTACCGATCCTGCTGTCTCTAGAGAGTTGAAAACAGCAGGTCTGGGACAGGTAGCACGTCCGGTGTAAATATTGTACATTATCAATATTATTATTTCTAAATGGAAAATTACAATGTGCAATTATGTACAAGCAAAAAATATCAGCACTTTGGTGTAGATTGGTTTTTACCTATTAGATTAACTTTTTGTCGTAAATAACTTCTAGAACCAAGCAGCGCATACATTATAAACGGATGAAGACATGAACTACTGTTAGAGAGAATCTTTCAGTCAAAGACACATCTTTCAAAGACACTCCCTACCAAAGCCATTGGTCCTCCAATCATAGGTCTTACCTCAGTTGTCTCACGGATAGTTGCACTAAACGTTGTCAGTCAAGGACAGAAGTACATACATTTCCATAGCCACAGGAAGAACAGTTGAAACTGGAGCAGCTGCACGGCCAGGTGGACTGGGGACAGCAAGGAGTCATCAGGCCAGGTAGTCCTGACGCATGGTCCTAGGGCTCAGGTCCTCCGAGAGAGAGAGAAAGAAAGAAAGAGAAAATGAGAGAAAGAGAGAGAGAATTAGAGAGAGCATACTTAAATTCACACAGAACACCGGATAAGACAGGAGAAATACTCCAGATATAACAGACTGACCCTAGCCCCACGACACCTAAACTACTGCAGCATGAATACTGGAGGCTGAGACAGGAGGGGTCAAGAGACACTGTGGCCTCGTCCGACGACACCCCCGGACAGGGCCAAACAGGCAGGATAACCTGAGTCCTAAAGCAATGGGACTCCTTAAATCTTTGCTATGAGACTCGAAATTTAGCTTTTTCCATTGATCATCCTTGAGATGTATCTACAACTTGATTGGAGTCCATCTGTGGTAAATTCAATTGATTGGACATGATATTGAAAGGCACACACCTGTCTATATAAGGTCCCACAGTTGACAATGCATGTCAGAGTTAAAACCAAGCCATGAGGTCGAAGGAATTGTCCGTAGACCTCCGAGACAGGCCGCTTGGAGTTTGAAAAGGCACCTTGTTGAAAAGAAGAGGAAAGAGAAGAGGAGAGGAGAAAGAAAGGAGAGGGGAAAGGAGAGGAGAGGAAAGAGGAGACGAACGGGGAGAGGAGAGGAGAGAAGAAAGGAGAGAAGAGGAGAAAGGAGAGGAGGAAGGAGAGGGGAAAGGAGAGGAGAGGAAAGAGGAGACGAAAGGGGAGAGGAGAGGAGAGAAGAAAGGAGAGAAGAGGAGAGGAAAGAGGAGACGAAAGGGGAGAGGAGAGGAGAGAAGAAAGGAGAGGGGAAAGGAGAGGAGGAAGGAGAGAAGAGAAGAGGAAATAGGAGAGGAGAAGAGGAGAGATGAGAATAGCAGGGAAGAGAAAGGAGAGAAGAGGAGAGGAGAAAGGAGAGAAGAGGAGAAAGGAGAGAAGCAAGGGATGTTTTATTCATCCCTCTTCTTCTCTCCTCTGCAGAAGGGAGCACAGCATCTGAGACACAGCATCTGAGACACAGCATCTGAGACACAGCACCTGAGACACAGCACCTGAGACACAGCATCTGAGACACAGCATCTGAGACACAGCATCTGAGACACAGCACCTGAGACACATCATCTGAGACACAGCATCTGAGACACAGCATCTGAGACACAGCACCTGAGACACATCATCTGAGACACAGCATCTAAGATACAGCATCTGAGACAGCATCTGAGACACAGCATCTGAGACACAGCACCCGAGACACAGCACCTAAGACACAGCATCTGAGACACAGCATCTAAGACACAGCATCTGAGACACAGTATCTAAGACACAGCATCTAAGACACAGCATCTGAGACACAGCATCCGAGACACAGCATCCAAGACACAGCATCTAAGACACAGCACCTGAGACACAGCATCTGAGACACAGCATCTAAGACACAGCACCGGAGACACAGCACCTAAGACACAGCATCTAAGACACAGCATCTGAGACACAGCATCTGAGACACAGCATCTAAGACACAGCACCGGAGACACAGCACCTAAGACACAGCACCTGAGACACAGCATCTGAGACACAGCATCTAAGACACAGCACCGGAGACACAGCACCTAAGACACAGCATCTGAGACACAGCATCTGAGACACAGCATCTAAGACACAGCACCGGAGACACAGCACCTAAGACACAGCATCTAAGACACAGCATCTAAGACACAGCACCTAAGACACAGCATCTAAGACACAGCACCTGACATCTTTCATGCTGTCACAGACAGACACCACCAGCTGGGAGACAGAGGGCGGGATGGGAGATGAGATGAAGGAGAGGAAGAAAGTCAGAGAAAATGAGACTGAGAGAGGACAGAGAGTTAGACAGAGAGTTAGACAGGGGCAGAGAAGGCAGGGATGAGGTGTGTGTGTGTGTGTGTGTGTGTGTGTGTGTGTGTGTGTGTGTGTGTGTGTGTGTGTGTGTGTGTGTGTGTGTGTGTGTGTGTGTGTGTGTGTGTGTGTGTGTGTGTGTGTGTGTGTGTGTGTGTGTGTGTGTTCGGTACGGTTTAACCTAGCACTGTTGAGTGGTAAAGTGCTCTCCTGTCTGGACCATCTGGTTTGAGAGCTGGGCTGCTGCTGTCACCACCCTGTGTCTGGCTCTACTAGGACTAACACACACACACACTCAACTCTAGAGCTTTGTGTTCAGCAGGTCTGGAGCCAGAGGTGAGACAGTCCAGACGGAGCAGGTCATAGTTACTATGGTGACGGAGTGAGGGGGGAGATACAGATAAATATTATTGACTGTTAGCATACTGCAGTTAGCATACTGCAGTGTATAGTATAATGTCTACTGTCTCTCTCTAACGTTACAATAAACTATTAGAAATAAAAGTTATATACAGTATACAACCAAAAAATGGGTTATATCGCCTGCTTCATATATACAGGTTCTATATAGAACATTATCGCCTGCTTCATATATACAGGTTCTATATAGAACATTATCGCCTGCTTCATATATACCGGTTCTATATAGAACATTATCGCCTGCTTCATATATACAGGTTCTATATAGAACATTATCGCCTGCTTCATATATACCGGTTCTATATAGAACCTTATCGCCTGCTTCATATTTACCGGTTCTATATAGAACCTTATCGCCTGCTTCATATATACCGGTTCCATATAGAACATTATCGCCTGCTTCATATACACCAGTTCTATATAGAACATTATCGCCTGCTTCATATATACCGGTTCTATATAGAACCTTATCGCCTGCTTCATATATACCGGTTCTATATAGAACCTTATCGCCTGCTTCATATATACCGGTTCTATATAGAACATTATCGCCTGCTTCATATATACCAGTTCTATATAGAACCTTATCGCCTGCTTCATATATACCGGTTCTATATAGAACATTATCGCCTGCTTCATATATACCGGTTCTATATAGAACATTATCGCCTGCTTCATATATACCGGTTCTATATAGAACATTATCGCCTGCTTCATATATACCGGTTCTATATAGAACATTATCGCCTGCTTCATATATACCGGTTCTATATAGAACCTTATCGCCTGCTTCATATATACCGGTTCTATATAGAACCTTATCGCCTGCTTCATATATACCGGTTCTATATAGAACATTATCGCCTGCTTCATATATACCGGTTCTATATAGAACCTTATCGCCTGCTTCATATATACAGGTTCTATATAGAACCTTATCGCCTGCTTCATATATACCGGTTCTATATAGAACATTATCGCCTGCTTCATATATACCGGTTCTATATAGAACATTATCGCCTGCTTCATATATACCGGTTCTATATAGAACATTATCGCCTGCTTCATATATACCGGTTCTATATAGAACATTATCGCCTGCTTCATATATACCGGTTCTATATAGAACATTATCGCCTGCTTCATATATACCGGTTCTATATAGAACATTATCGCCTGCTTCATATATACCGGTTCTATATAGAACCTTATCGCCTGCTTCATATATACCGATTCTATATAGAACCTTATCGCCTGCTTCATATATACCGGTTCTATATAGAACATTATCGCCTGCTTCATATATACCGGTTCTATATAGAACATTATCGCCTGCTTCATAGATACCGATTCTATATAGAACCTTATCGCCTGCTTCATATATACCGGTTCTATATAGAACATTATCGCCTGCTTCATATATACCGGTTCTATATAGAACATTATCGCCTGCTTCATATATACCGGTTCTATATAGAACATTATCGCCTGCTTCATATATACCGGTTCTATATAGAACATTATCGCCTGCTTCATATATACCGGTTCTATATAGAACCTTATCGCCTGCTTCATATATACCGGTTCTATATAGAACCTTATCGCCTGCTTCATATATACCGGTTCTATATAGAACATTATCGCCTGCTTCATATATACCGGTTCTATATAGAACATTATCGCCTGCTTCATATATACCGGTTCTATATAGAACATTATCGCCTGCTTCATATATACCGGTTCTATATAGAACATTATCGCCTGCTTCATATATACCGGTTCTATATAGAACATTATCGCCTGCTTCATATATACCGGTTCTATATAGAACATTATCGCCTGCTTCATATATACCGGTTCTATATAGAACATTATCGCCTGCTTCATATATACCGGTTCTATATAGAACCTTATCGCCTGCTTCATATATACCGATTCTATATAGAACCTTATCGCCTGCTTCATATATACCGGTTCTATATAGAACATTATCGCCTGCTTCATATATACCGGTTCTATATAGAACATTATCGCCTGCTTCATATATACCGGTTCTATATAGAACATTATCGCCTGCTTCATATATACCGGTTCTATATAGAACATTATCGCCTGCTTCATATATACCGGTTCTATATAGAACCTTATCGCCTGCTTCATATATACCGGTTCTATATAGAACCTTATCGCCTGCTTCATATATACCGGTTCTATATAGAACATTATCGCCTGCTTCATATATACCGGTTCTATATAGAACATTATCGCCTGCTTCATATATACCGGTTCTATATAGAACCTTATCGCCTGCTTCATATATACCGGTTCTATATAGAACCTTATCGCCTGCTTCATATATACCGGTTCTATATAGAACATTATCGCCTGCTTCATATATACCGGTTCTATATAGAACATTATCGCCTGCTTCATATATACCGGTTCTATATAGAACATTATCGCCTGCTTCATATATACCGGTTCTATATAGAACATTATCGCCTGCTTCATATATACCGGTTCTATATAGAACATTATCGCCTGCTTCATATATACCGGTTCTATATAGAACATTATCGCCTGCTTCATATATACCGGTTCTATATAGAACCTTATCGCCTGCTTCATATATACCGATTCTATATAGAACCTTATCGCCTGCTTCATATATACCGGTTCTATATAGAACATTATCGCCTGCTTCATATATACCGGTTCTATATAGAACATTATCACCTGCTTCATATATACCGATTCTATATAGAACCTTATCGCCTGCTTCATATATACCGGTTCTATATAGAACATTATCGCCTGCTTCATATATACCGGTTCTATATAGAACATTATCGCCTGCTTCATATATACCGGTTCTATATAGAACATTATCGCCTGCTTCATTAATACCGGTTCTATATAGAACATTATCGCCTGCTTCATATATACCGGTTCTATATAGAACCTTATCGCCTGCTTCATATATACCGGTTCTATATAGAACCTTATCGCCTGCTTCATATATACCGGTTCTATATAGAACATTATCGCCTGCTTCATATATACCGGTTCTATATAGAACATTATCGCCTGCTTCATATATACCGGTTCTATATAGAACATTATCGCCTGCTTCATATATACCGGTTCTTTATAGAACATTTAGCGGTGCCGTATATATATATTTTTTTTTATTTTATCTAACTAGGCAAGTCAGTTAAGAAGAAATTCTTATTTTCAATGACGGCCTAGGAACAGTGGGTTAACTGCCTGTTCAGCAACCATTTGCTCTAAGAGTGTTATCAAGTATGCTCTCCTCTCCACTGCTGTAGCTACTGTATTATAGAGAGAATATCAGAGAGAAGGTGAACCTTCGCCCCAGTCTGAGGTCCTGAACGTTCTGGAGCAGGTTTACATCAAGGAGCTCTCTGTACTTTTCTCTCCGTTCATCTTTCCTTCGATCCTGACTAGTCTCCCTGTCCCTGCCGCTGAATAACATCCCCACAGCATGATGCTGCCACCACCATGCTTCACCATATGGATGGTGCCAGGTTTCCTCCAGACATGACGCTTGACATTCAGGCCAAAGAGTTCAATCTTGGTTTCATCTCACCAGAGAATCTTGTTTCTCAGTCAATCAGGGGTCTTTTCACAGTCCCCAAATGCAGAACAAATGCAAGAAAACATACAGTATTATATGGAGCCCTTATTGCATGGAACTCAGTTCCATCTCATATTGCTCAAATAAACAGCAAACCTGGTTTCAAAAATCAGATAAAGCAATACCTCACGGCACAACAACTCTCCACTATTTGACCCAGATAGTTTGTGTGTATGTATTGATATGTAGGCCACGTGTGCCTTTTTAAAAATGTATGTAGTTCTGTCCTTGAGCTGTTCTTGTCTATTGATGTTCTGTATTATGTAATTCTGTATTATGTTTCATGTTCTGTGTGGACCCCAGGAAGAGTAGCTGCTGCTTATGCAACAGGATCCTACTAAAATACCAACTACCGAATGGAAACACCCTGAGCTCAATTTCAAGTCTCATAGCAAAGGGTCTCTGAATACTTATGTAAATAAGGTATATCTGTTTTTTATTTTTAATACATTTTCAAAAATGTCTAAAAACCTGTTTTCGCTTTGTCATTATGGGGTAATGTGCATAGATTACTGAGGACATTTTATTTTAGTAATCAATTTTAGAGTAAGGCTGTAACGCAGGAAAATGTGGAAAGGGTGAAAGGGTCTGAATACTTTCCAAAGCCACTGTAGTTTTTCTGATGTAGCTACTGTACTACAGTACCAGTTGAAAGTTTGGACAGCTACTTATTTTCTACATTGTAGAATATTAGTGAAGACATCAAAACTATGAAATAACACATATGGAATAACGTCTTCAAAAAAGTGTTAAACAAATCAAAATATATTTGAGATCCTTCAAATTAGCCACCCTTTGACTTGATTACAGTTTTGTAAACTCTTGTTTTGTTGCTAAACTAATAATACATGAAACAGACTGCTGCAACCTGATTGGCTAATCGCTATATTAAACATTCGGGACTGGCATATCTAGGCGTTAGCCACTTTAGCATGGTGATGGAAACAATTTTCCCCGTTTTTCCCCCTCCGTGAAATCTAGTTAAGGAGGAAATCAAGTTCTTTGCAGCAGACTGAATGAAGAATGTTTTAGGTACGAATTCACTGGGGATACGAGTGTATTTCCGCTGCATACAATGCATTTGGACGGTAAGACTCCATATCTCCATCTACCGGCCGCTCTGCTCTGCGGCTGAATACAGTAATATGCGGATTCACATCAGCCCAACGGACTAGTCCGAGTTTTGTCTTCTAAGTCTCCGCAACACCGCTGCCCTAAAATACCGTATTTACATTTATGCAGCAACAAATGGGGAACTGTAGGCTACCGTAAAGATCTGAGTAGGTTGATTCTACAGTATGGGAAACCCATGGACAGACTCGCTGTGGGAACTCAGAAGTTGTCTCTGTCTGTCTCCTGTCTGTCCCGCTGTCTCAGGTCTGTGAAGGTAAAGATGTCTCTGGTCGAGCTGGAGGTACCGTCTCCCCTCGTGCGCAGGAGGTTGCACGTTGAGCGCGTGCTGCGGCTGCAGTGATCAAATACCTGTCATCTCTTACTAGCTGCGCTGCGTGCTTGATATTACCGACTGAACGGAGGATTTACTGGGAACGGGAACTGAGAACATAACGGCCCAAACCCCCTCCGATTGGACACCGATGGCTTCATGGTAAGGGAGAGTTTTTTTTTAATAGTTTCATTCTGTGCTGGGATGTTTACTCTGCATGATCGCGGCTGAAAGGTGCTACATGATCGATCTGATTTATGCATTGGCCATCCAGCATTTAGTGGTACGGCCTCTGCAGAAGTCAGGGCAGGCATACCTGTTCTTTGTCGAGCAGCACATTAGTGTTGTGAAGGAAGATGTCAAGGAAGTGAGTTTGCGTTTATACAGGACCTCCCGCCCTCACCTACGGTCAACTAGTCATGTCAATGCGGAGCTATATGGAGCCCTCCTCTGCTTGCCTCTAGAGGCTCCGCTTTGCGTCAAACCATCCATTGGACGCCTCCGACCACATTTCGGATCAAGCATAAATTGTCTCTTACCCAAACAGGCTATCTATATAGTTTAGGCATGGCTGTGTGCGCGCAATGGGGGGGTAGTGCGTTGGATAGTAGCCTATAGGATGCTTATATACTACATAGTTACCTGATTGGTTAAACTGATTGTTTATTATAGCCTACTTACCTGACAATGTAGCCTCGGAATATGCTCTCTTCAGTTCAATTACAATCCCTCTCTCTCAATCTCTGTCAACATTCAGTTCAATTACAATCCCTCTCTCTCAACATTCAGTTCAATTACAATCCCTCTCTCTCAACATTCAGTTCAATTACAATCCCTCTCTCTCAATCTCTCTCAACATTCAGTTCAATTTCAATCCCTCTCTCGCTCCCTGTCAATTTTCAGTTCAATTTCAATCCCTCTCTCTCAATCTCTCTCAACATTCAGTTCAATTTCAATCCCTCTCTCGCTCTCTGTCAATTTTCAGTTCAACTTCAACCTCTCTCACAATTCAATTTAATTTAAGAGCTTTATTGGCATAGCATACATATGTTAACATCGCCAAAGCAAGTGAATTCGACAATAAACAAAAGTTAAATATACAAAAATTCACAGTAAATATTACACTCACAAAAGTTTTAAAAATAATAGACATTTCAAATGTCATATTATGTGCAAATAGTTCAACTACAAAAGGGAAAATAAATAAACATAAATATGGTGTTTGTTCTTCACTGGTTGCCCTTTTCTTGTGGCAACAGGTCACAGATCTTGCTGCTGTGATGTCACACTGTGGTATTTCACCCAATAGATATGGGAGTTTATCAAAATGTGATTTGTTTTCTAATTCTTTGAGGATCTGTGTAATCTGAGGGAAATATGTGTCTCTAATATGGGAGGAGGATAGGAAAGCAGCTCAATTTCCACCTCAATTTGTGGGCAGTGTGCACATAGCCTGTCTGGCCCCACACAGTAATTTTGGGAAGAGGGGCTGAACGGAACCAAAGCAAAGAAAGTAAATGTCCAAGCCCCCTCACCTATCTAACCTGCCTACCCACTAACCTGCCTACCCACTAACCTGCCTACCCACTAACCTGCCTACCCACTAACCTGCCTACCCACTAACCTGCCTACCCACTAACCTGCCTACCCACTACTTACCTAACTTAGCACCACCTGGTGCGCTAACCAAAATACAGGGGGTGGTTCGCCCTGGTCTTACCTAATGTGTCTAGACAGTAAATACTACGGGTATATGTATGCCCTCAGGCCTCTTGTCTAAGCAAGGACATAAACATACCTCCGCAGGACCACTACAAAATACTGAAAAAAATAAAAACTGAGAAACAACTAACTCAGGACAAGAAGCTCTCCCTGTCTGAGCAACAAACTAACACAGAACATAACAATCTCTCTCTCTCTCTCTCTCTCTCTCGCTCCCCCCCCCCCCCCACACACACACACACTAATAAACTGGTATATACAGTAAGAAGCAGTCCTCGCGACTATAGTATGCATTGGTTGAAGCTCAATGCTAAATTAAAATCTTCTTACCATCATATCTAAGCGAATGTGGCACCAAGGTCGATTAAAATTCACAAATCAACTGGATTGGTTATACACAACATACTCCCTGCCTCCTCATGAGCCGTCCGGCCCTCACCAGGAACCACTATTCCAGATTTTCGACAGGGTCATTAGCATTACAGTCATCAGACAAAGTTTTGCCCAAACCTAGCTCAAATTCTGGAATTCAGATTAAAATGAGGCTACAGCATGCACTATACTGAATTAGTTTGTAGGTGTCACAATTTGTAGTAAATTCACAATTTATCACTCTCACATTTCTGCCAAATAGCATTTCTGCCAATGCTAACATCTTTTCAGTCGCATTTCAGAGTTCTAAAAACGGGTCCAGCGACTCAGTTGCTGCGCAGCTATCTAGAAGAAGGCTAGCAGCTATCTAGAAGAAGGCTAGCAGCTGTAGCTAGATAGCTAACACCAGTTGGGTGAGAAGCAAAAGCAAGGTTAAATTAAATCAATAAAAAAGGCATAACACTTTGCAACAGACAAAACGTTTTGCAACATAATCAGCGTAATGAATACACCCCTGGAAACGTGTGTGTAGTCAAGAGCACAAACAAATAATCTAGTGAACATCCTCGGCTGCTATTAGCCAGTTAGCTAGCTAGCCAGCCAGTAGCTACAAATCAACGCTGGATAGCTAACTCAACAACTAGCGAGAAAAGGTAGCTAGCTATATTTTGCCAAATATGTTTTTTCATACAAGTCTGATAATCAGAGCACAAACAAATAAGCACAAATAATCTAGTGTGCGTCCTTGGCTGCTGTTTGCCTGTAGCTACAAGCCAACGAGACTAACAGCTGTATCAAATCGTGCACCACAACTCAATGTTCACAATATAACCCACATTCTTCCACAAAGCATGAGTATGTTCAGTTCATAGTCGAGACCAAACTTTGGGAAAACTGCCTTACGGGGCTAATTTATAATGCACTCCCCAGACAGACGTGTCACTGGTAGAAGTTCCAGAACAAATTCTAGTCCTTATGCATTAATTCATTCTGTTCCCTCCTCTCTCTCAATTACATTTTTTCCTGTTGTCATTATAATCCAAATGACGGATCAACACAGTCAGCTTCCATTTGAAGTCGCTATCAACAAGTAAAAAGTAGCCAGGGGGTGTAACGGCTTTCGTCTGTTGAAAGAGGAGCGGACCAAAATGCAGCGTGGTGGTTACTCATGTTCTTTAATGAAGAAGAACAAACGAACAAATACAAAACAACAAACGTAACGCGAAAACCTATACAGCCTATCTTGTGACAACTAACACACAGTGAAACCCAGGCTACCTAAATATGGTTCCCAATCAGAGACAACGACAATCACCTGACTCTGATTGAGAACCGCCTCAGGCAGCCATAGACTATGCTAGACACCCCACAAAACCCTAAGACAAAAACGCACCACAAAAACCCATGTCACACCCTGGCCTGACCAAATAAATGAAGACAAACATAATATACTACGACCAAGGCGTGACAGGGGGTATGGGTTGCACACGAAACATCCAGGTAAAACAACAACATCATCATGCTGATCATTGCTTACTTCCGCTACCTGTGCGCAGTCAGGTTAGCTGTGTAATAAAATGGAACTGTTCACAACACATCAACTGTTTTAGACAAAAAAACATTTTTTACCAAGGAAGATAAATACATGTTCAATCAGTACTGAGTGAATGAACAACAAAAAAACATTTTGGAATGAACACATGCTGATGTCACAAAATCCATTTAAATAGAGTGTTGATGTATTTCTAACAGGGTTCGAGTCACCACCCTGAGATTTGAGGGTCCTGGGTTCACCTACCAGAGGAGATCTTTTGACTATTCTCTTTCGTGTATAGGTATTGATCACCCCCCTCCTCCCAATATGCACGATGTGTGCTTATTTAAATTTATTAGGGGTCTCTCAAAAAAGGTGGCAGGGTAGCCTAGTGGTAAGAGCATTGGACTAGTAACCAGAAGGTTGCAAGTTCAAATCCCTAAGCTGACAAGGTACAAATCTGTTGTTCTACAGGCCCCTGAACTGCCCCTCAACCCACTGTTCCTAGGCCGTCATTGAAAATAAGAATTTGTTCTTAACTGACTTGCCTAGTTAAATAAAGGTAAAAAAAATATATTTTAAAAATGAGCCTGGAACTTATAAACAAAACATGATGTTTTAAGTGAGTCTTGGTCTGAAGCTGTAAAATAAAGGAAATTCACATGAGGACCACAATGCCTACTCCACCCATGCTCTACCAAGGTTTTACAGCACCACAATGCCTATTCCACCCATGCTCTACCAAGGTTTTACAGTACCACAATGCCTACTCCACCCATGCTCTACCAAGGTTTTACAGCACCACAATGCCTACTCCACCCATGCTCTACCAAGGTTTTACAGCACCACAATGCCTATTCCACCCATGCTCTACCAAGGTTTTACAGCACCACAATGCCTATTCCACCCATGCTCTACCAAGGTTTTACAGCACCACAATGCCTATTCCACCCATGCTCTACCAAGGTTTTACAGCACCACAATGCCTATTCCACCCATGCTCTACCAAGGTTTTACAGCACCACAATGCCTATTCCACCCATGCTCTACCAAGGTTTTCCTACGACAGTAGCCATGTTGTTCTATTGTTACTATATGTAGACAGGTTGCTTAGGATTCAAACCTTCTCAAACAGCCTGTTTCAGGTTTTAATGTAGAGTGAAGTGCCTTTCTTTGTCTAAACCCAACAATGCAGTAATCAATCACAATGTAATGTAACAAATAACATAAGGTAGAACAAAAACACAACAAATAACAATAAGGTAGAACAAAAACACAACAAATAACAATAAGGTAGAACAAAAACACAACAAATAAAAATAAGCAATAAGAAAAACACGAGAAAGTAAGAAGCCATATACAGGGTCAGTTCCATATGTGACTGGCCACTTCGATTAGGTTTTATGTTTTTTTATTTATATTTATATATATTTTTTTTTACATTGGATGAAAGTAGAGACTCAAACCTAGAAATGTGTTTGATATATCTACAGTTAAGGAACAATGGGAAAGCAATGCTGCTTTGAAAGTTTATTAACTTGTAACCCCACTTTTGAGAAAATGGCCTTTGAATGTTTTGGTACACCTACTGGAGAGCTCTTTGTCTTCACCCATTCAGCATCGTTCACACCCTCTTAAGCTTTAGCCCCACCCATCTCTAAGGATTCACATGTGAGGCCATGTACTAAACAGAGTGAGTAGTGTAGTAAACAACCAAAGACTTCAGGACTAAAAGTGGTAAAAGTAGTAGCCTACAATAAGGAAAAACTCCAGGCTAAAATACACTTCATCTGACTTTGGTGCAGGTCATGTTGTTCTTCACATTACCGTCTCTGGTAAACACACACTGTATCAAATAAAATCGATGTATATTTGTCATATGCACAGGATACAGACGACTAAACAGTAGAGGACTGTAGAAGACTAAACCGTAGAGGACTGTAGAAGACTAAACAGTAGAGTAGAGGACTGTAGAAGACTAAACAGTAGAAGACTAAACAGTAGAGGACTGTAGACGACTAAACAGTAGAGGACTGTAGAAGACTAAACAGTAGAGGACTGTAGAAGACTAAACAGTAGAGGACTGTAGAAGACTACACAGTAGAGGACTGTAGAAGACTAAACAGTAGAGGACTGTAGAAGACTAAACAGTAGAGGACTGTAGAAGACTAAACAGTAGAGGACTGTAGAAGACTAAACAGTAGAGTACTGTAGAAGACTAAACCGTAGAGGACTGTAGAAGACTAAACCGTAGAGTAGAGGACTGTAGAAGACTAAACAGTAGAGGACTGTAGAAGACTAAACAGTAGAGGACTGTAGAAGACTAAACAGTAGAGTACTGTAGAAGACTAAACAGTAGAAGACTGTAGAAGACTAAACAGTAGAGGACTGGAGAAGACTACACAGTAGAGTAGAGGACTGTAGAAGACTAAACAGTAGAGGACTGTAGAAGACTAAACAGTAGAGGACTGTAGAAGACTAAACAGTAGAAGACTGTAGAAGACTAAACAGTAGAGGACTGTAGAAGACTAAACAGTAGAGGACTGTAGAAGACTAAACAGTAGAGGACTGTAGAAGACTAAACAGTAGAGGACTGTAGAAGACTAAACAGTAGAGTAGAGGACTGTAGAAGACTAAACAGTAGAGGACTGTAGAAGACTAAACAGTAGAGTAGAGGACTGTAGAAGACTAAACAGTAGAGGACTGGAGAAGACTAAACAGTAGAGGACTGTAGAAGACTAAACAGTAGAAGACTGTAGAAGACTAAACAGTAGAGGACTGTAGAAGACTAAACAGTAGAGGACTGTAGAAGACTAAACAGTAGAGGACTGTAGAAGACTAAACAGTAGAGGACTGTAGAAGACTAAACAGTAGAGGACTGTAGAAGACTAAACAGTAGAGGACTGTAGAAGACTACACAGTAGAGGACTGTAGAAGACTAAACAGTAGAGGACTGTAGAAGACTAAACAGTAGAGGACTGTAGAAGACTAAACAGTAGAGGACTGTAGAAGACTAAACAGTAGAGGACTGTAGAAGACTAAACAGTAGAAGACTGTAGAAGACTAAACAGTAGAGTAGAGGACTGTAGAAGACTAAACAGTAGAAGACTAAACAGTAGAGGACTGTAGAAGACTAAACAGTAGAGGACTGTAGAAGACTAAACAGTAGAGGACTGTAGAAGACTAAACAGTAGAGGACTGTAGAAGACTAAACAGTAGAGGACTGTAGAAGACTAAACAGTAGAGGACTGTAGAAGACTAAACAGTAGAGGACTGTAGAAGACTAAACAGTAGAGGACTGTAGAAGACTAAACAGTAGAGTAGAGGACTGTAGAAGACTAAACAGTAGAGGACTGTAGAAGACTAAACAGTAGAGGACTGTAGAAGACTAAACAGTAGAGGACTGGAGAAGACTAAACAGTAGAGTAGAGGACTGTAGAAGACTAAACAGTAGAGGACTGTAGAAGACTAAACAGTAGAAGACTGTAGAAGACTAAACAGTAGAGGACTGTAGAAGACTAAACAGTAGAGTAGAGGACTGTAGAAGACTAGACAGTAGAGGACTGTAGAAGACTAAACAGTAGAGGACTGTAGAAGACTAAACAGTAGAGTAGAGGACTGTAGAAGACTAAACAGTAGAGGACTGTAGAAGACTAAACAGTAGAGTAGAGGACTGTAGAAGACTAAACAGTAGAGTAGAGGACTGTAGAAAACTAAACAGTAGAGGACTGTAGAAGACTAAACAGTAGAGGACTGTAGAAGATTAAACAGTAGAGTAGAGGACTGTAGAAGACTAAACATTAGAGTATGCCCTATGTTTGTGTTGTAATGTCTTCATATTAGGTCTAATGTCAGGTCCTTGTCTCTGTTTCAGACCCTCTGTGTTCTAATGACTGCTGGAGTGCAGTCGAGCTGACAGGAGCTTTTTCTGTGGATTACTTGGAACACACACACACACACACACACACACCCTTGCTGTAAACCTCTCTGGTCAAGATGAGAGGCCTCCTGCTGATTACCATTCTCCTCCTGCCGGTGGTGAGTAAACCAGGACACACACACAGTGGAGAAGGATTGGATAGGACACACAGTGGAGAAGGATTGGATAGGACACACAGTGGAGAAGGATAGATAGGACACACAGTGGAGAAGGATTGGATAGGACACACAGTGGAGAAAGGATAGATAGGACACATAGTGGAGAAGGACTAGATGGGACACACAGTGGAGAAGGATAGATAGGACACACAGTGGAGAAGGACTGGATAGGACACACAGTGGAGAAGGACTAGATAGGACACAGTGGAGAAGGATAGATAGGACACACAGTGGAGAAGGACTAGATAGGACACACAGTGGAGAATGATTGGATAGGACACACAGTGGAGAAGGATAGATAGGACACACAGTGGAGAAGGATTGGATAGGACACACAGTGGAGAAGGATTGGATAGGACACACAGTGGAGAAGGATTGGATAGGACACACAGTGGAGAAAGGATAGATAGGACACACAGTGGAGAAGGATAGATAGGACACACAGTGGAGAAGGATAGATAGGACACACAGTGGAGAAGGATTGGATAGGACACAGTGGAGAAGGACTGGATAGGACACACAGTGGAAAAGGATTGGATAGGACACACAGTGGAGAAGGATTGGATAGGACACACAGTGGAGAAGGATTGGATAGGACACACAGTGGAGAAAGGATAGATAGGACACACAGTGGAGAAGGATAGATAGGACACACAGTGGAGAAGGATTGGATAGGACACACAGTGGAGAAGGATTGGATAGGACACACAGTGGAGAAGGATTGGATAGGACACACAGTGGAGAAGGATTGGATAGGACACAGTGGAGAAGGATTGGATAGGACACACAGTGGAGAAGGACTGGATAGGACACACAGTGGAGAAGGACTGGATAGGACACACAGTGGAGAAGGACTAGATAGGACACAGTGGAGAAGGATAGATAGGACACACAGTGGAGAAGGACTGGATAGGACACACAGTGGAGAAGGATTGGATAGGACACACAGTGGAGAAGGATAGATAGGACACACAGTGGAGAAGGATAGATAGGACACACAGTGGAGAAGGATAGATAGGACACACAGTGGAGAAGGATTGGATAGGACACACAGTGGATAAGGACTAGATAGGACACACAGTGGAGAAGGATTGGATAGGACACACAGTGGATAAGGACTAGATAGGACACACAGTGGAGAAGGATTGGATAGGACACACAGTGGAGAAAGGATAGATAGGACACACAGTGGAGAAGGATAGATAGGACACACAGTGGAGAAGGATTGGATAGGACACACAGTGGAGAAGGATTGGATAGGACACACAGTGGAGAAGGATTGGATAGGACACACAGTGGAGAAGGATTGGATAGGACACACAGTGGAGAAGGACTGGATAGGACACACAGTGGAGAAGGATTGGATAGGACACAGTGGAGAAGGATTGGATAGGACACACAGTGGAGAAGGACTGGATAGGACACACAGTGGAGAAGGACTGGATAGGACACACAGTGGAGAAGGACTGGATAGGACACACAGTGGAGAAGGACTAGATAGAAACAGTGGAGAAGGATAGATAGGACACACAGTGGAGAAGGACTGGATAGGACACACAGTGGAGAAGGATTGGATAGGACACACAGTGGATAAGGATAGATAGGACACACAGTGGAGAAGGATAGATAGGACACACAGTGGAGAAGGATAGATAGGACACACAGTGGAGAAGGATTGGATAGGACACACAGTGGATAAGGACTAGATAGGACACACAGTGGAGAAGGATTGGATAGGACACACAGTGGATAAGGACTAGATAGGACACACAGTGGAGAAGGATTGGATAGGACACACAGTGGAGAAAGGATAGATAGGACACACAGTGGAGAAGGATTGGATAGGACACACAGTGGAGAAGGATAGATAGGACACACAGTGGAGAAGGATTGGATAGGACACACAGTGGAGAAAGGATAGATAGGACACACAGTGGAGAAGGACTGGATAGGACACACAGTGGAGAAGGACTAGATAGGACACACAGTGGAGAAGGATAGATAGGACACACAGTGGAGAAGGACTGGATAGGACACACAGTGGAGAAAGGATAGATAGGACACACAGTGGAGAAGGATTGGATAGGACACACAGTGGAGAAGGATTGGATAGGACACACAGTGGAGAAGGATTGGATAGGACACACAGTGGAGAAGGATAGATAGGACACACAGTGGAGAAGGATTGGATAGGACACACAGTGGAGAAGGATTGGATAGGACACACAGTGGAGAAGGATTGGATAGGACACACAGTGGAGAAAGGATAGATAGGACACACAGTGGAGAAGGATTGGATAGGATAGACATATAGACATTCACCTTCAGTAGACAAGCCATTCCAAATAGCTCTTTGTGAACACGTGGCCAAAGTGTTGCTGCTAGTGGAGAGCTCAGAGATTCTCAGAGAGAACATGAATGATCAGCAGCACTATTTACTATTCTGCACATTATTGTTTCTGGGAAATCCTGACTGTCAGGCTGGCTGATTAACTGGCTGGCTGATTGGCTGGCTGACTGTCTGGCAGGTTGGCTGACTGGATGGCTGGCTGACTGGATGGCTGTCTGATTAACTGTCTGGTTGGATGACTGGATGGCTGGCTGACTGACTGATTAAATGGCTGGCTGATTCATAGGCTGGCTGGCTGGCTAGCTGGCTGACTGGCTGGTTGGCTGACTGGTTGGCTGGCTGACTGGTTGGCTGACTGTCTGGAAGGTTGGCTGACTGACTGGAAGGTTGACAGGCTGGCTGCTTGGCTGACTGGTTGGCTGACATACTGGTTGGCTGACTGGTTGGCTGCCTAGTTGGCTGCCTGGTTGGCTGGCTGCCTGGTTGGCTGGCTGGCTGACTGGCTGACTGATTAAATGGCTGGCGGATTAACTGGCTGGCTGACTGGTTGGCTGACTGGTTGGCTGGCTGCCTGGTTGGCTGACTGGCTAGCTGACTGGCTGGCTGACTGGTTGGCTGACTGGCTAGCTGACTGGCTAGCTGACTGGTTGGCTAGCTGACTGGTTGGCTGACTGGCTAGCTGACTGGTTGGCTGACTGGTTGGTTGACTGGCTAGCTGACTGGTTGGCTGACTGGCTAGCTGACTGGTTGCTTGCTGACTGGAAGGCTGACTGACAGGTTGGATGGCTGGTTGGCTGGCTGACTGCCTGGTTTGCTGACTAATTGGTTGACTGGCTGGCTGGTTACCTGCTTCTAGGCAAATTGCAAATAGTTTTTTATAAATAGACAGATGACGTTAACAACAGCTACACAGTTCAAGTCAATTTTAATTTACTCAGTGTGTGTGTGTGTGTGTGTGTGTGTGTGTGTGTGTGTGTGTGTGTGTGTGTGTGTGTGTGTGTGTGTGTGTGTGTGTGAGAGAGTTCCAGGTGTGCTCCATGTATTCCGAGAACTCAGACTGTGTGGTCAAAAGACAGCAGGAGAGATGTATGGAGAGGATCGCCCTGCACAACCTAACACACTACCTGGATAATGGTAGGACTGTGTGTTTGTGTGTGTGTTTGTGCTTGCATGTGTATAATCACTCTCCTCTGAGTGTCTCATCCTTCTCCACACTCTCCAGGTGGTATTGTCTCTCTTTCACATGTTTCCTTTCCAAGGAACTCTGGGAGGACAAATCTGGAAACAATCATGGGAGAGGAAAGGATGGTGGAGAAGAGAGGATGGGAGAGGAGGAGAGGATGATGGGGGAGGATGATGGGAGAGGAGGATGGGAGAGAGAGAGGATTGGAGAGGAGGATGGGAGAGAGAGGATTGGAGAGGAGAGCATGGTGGAGGAGCGGATTGGAGAGGAGAGCATGGTGGAGAAGAGGATGGGAAAGGAAAGGATGGGAGGGGAGAGGATGGTGGAGGAGAGGAGAGGAGAGAGAGGATTGGAGAGGAGGCTGGGAGAGGAAAGGATGGGAGAGGAGAGCATGGGAGAGGAGAGTAAAGCATGGTAGATAAGAGGATGGGAGAAGAGAGAGGATTGGAGAGGATGGGAGAGGAGAGGATGGGAGATGAGAGGATGGTGGAGGAGCGGAGAGGAGAGGTTGAGAGAGGAGAGGATGGTGGAGAAGAGTATGGGAAAGGAAAGGATGGGAGAGGAGAGGATGGTGGAGAAAAGGATGGGAGAGGATGGGATGGGAGAGGAGAGGATGGGAGAGGAGAGGATGGGAAAGGAGAGGAGAGGGTGGGAGAGGAGGCTGGGAGAGGAAAGGATGGGAGAGGGGAGCATGGTGGAGAAAAGGATCGGAGAGGAGAGGATGGGAGAGGAGAGGATGGGAAAGGAGAGGAGAGGGTGGGAGAGGAGGCTGGGAGAGGAAAGGATGGGAGAGGGGAGCATGGTGGAGAAAAGGATCGGAGAGGAGAGGATGGGAAAGGAGAGGAGAGGATGGGAAAGGAGAGGAGAGGATGGTGGAGAAAAGGATGGGAGAGGAGAGGAGAGGATGGGAAAGGAGAGGAGAGGATGGGAGAGGAGAGGATGGTGGAGAAAAGGATGGGAGAGGAGAGGATGGGAAAGGAGAGGAGAGGATGGGAGAGGAGAGGAGAGCATGGTGGAGAAAAGAATGGGAGAGGAGAGGATGGGAAAGGAGAGGAAGAGGAGAGGGTGGGAGAGGAGGATGGTGGAGAAGAGGATGGTGGAGGAGAGGATTGGAGAGGAGAGGATGGTGGAGAAGAGGAGAGGATTGGAAAGGAGGCTGGGAGAGGAAAGGATGGGAGAGGAGATTATGGTAGAGAAAAGGATGGGAAAGGAGAGGAGAGGATGGTGGAGAAAAGGATGGGAGAGGATGGGAAAGGAGAGGAGAGGATGGGAGAGGAGAGCATGGTAGAGAAAAGAGGATGGGAGAGGAAAGGATGGGAAAGGAGAGGAAAGGAAAGGATGGGAGAGGAGAGGAGGGGATGGTGGAGAAGAGAGGATGGGAGAGGAAAGGATGGGAGACGAGAGGAAAGGGTGGGAGAAAAGAAGAGAGGACGGAGAGGAAAGGATGGTAGAGGAGAGGATGGGAGAGGAGGGGATGGTGGAGAAGAGAGGATGGGAGAGGAAGGATGGGAGACGAGAGGAAAGGGTGGGAGAAAAGAAGAGAGGACGGAGAGGAAAGGATGGTAGAGGAGAGGATGGGAGAGGAGGGGATGGTAGAGAGGCTGGGAGAGGAGAACAGAGGAGAGGATGAGAGAAGAGAGGAAAGGATGGGAGAGGAGAACAGAGGAGATGAAGAGAGAAAAGGATGGGAGAGGAGAGGAGAGGAGAGGATAGAATGGGAGAGGAGAGGATAGTGGAGAGGAGAGGAAAGGATGAGAAGGGAGAAGAGGTGAGAGGATGGGAGAGAAGAGAGGATAGGAGAGAAGAGGATGGTGGAGAACAGAGGATGGGAGAGGAGAGCAGAGGATGGGAGAGGAGAGCAGAGGATGGGACAGGAGAGCAGAGGATGGGAGAGGATGGTGGATTGGAGAGGATGGTGGAAAACAGAGGATTGGAGAGGAGAGGATGGTAGAGAGAGAGGATGGGAGAGGAGAGGAGAGGAAAGGATGGGAGAGGAGAGAAAAGGATGAGATGAGAAAAGAGGACAGAGGAAAGAATGGGAGATGAGATGAGAGGGTGGGAGATGAGATGAGAGGGTGGGAGATGAGAGGAGAGGACGGGAGAGGAGAGGATGGGAGATGAGAGGAGAGGCTGGGGCGAGGAGAAGGCGGGATGGAAGAGGAGAGGAGAGGATAGGAGAGAAGAGACGAGGAGAGGATAGGAGAGAAGAGACGAGGATATGATAGGAGAGGATTTGAGAGGAGAAGTCTGACTCAGTCTGAAAACAACCAATTTAAACAGGTTGAAGTTCAGATAATGTATCATGGTGTGTTTTAAAGGTTCATTCTAAGAGCAGAGAAGCAGCATTTGGGGTTGTCTCTGTGGTTCTGTATATCCAATTAAATGGTTTCTGTCTGTAGCTCAGTGTGGATGTTTATAGGAAGCCTGGGCTAAGATGATCACTTTATCCTGTTCTTATTACCAAATCATAAAGAACCACAATGAATATCACTGACAAATACAGACTCTTGGATCTGATTTAGGTGTTTAAAACAAGTTACAAATCCCAAGATGCATGTCGCTTCGGACAACAAAAAAAAAGTGTCTGTTTTCACTGTTTCATACCCACACCTTTAACATCTGCATCTCTCCTCCTGTCTAGGGTCACTCTCCTGTCTAGGGTCACTCTCCTGTCTAGGGTCACTCTCCTGTCTAGGGTCACTCTCCTGTCTAGGGTCACTCTCCTGTCTATGGCAGTGCTACTGACTTCCTGTTTAGGGTCACTCTCCTGCCTATGGCAGTGCTACTGACTTCCTGTCTAGGGTCACTCTCCTGCCTATGGCAGTGCTACTGTCTTCCTGTCTAGGGTCACTCTCCTGCCTATGGCAGTGCTACTGACTTCCTGTCTAGGGTCACTCTCCTGTCTATGGCAGTGCTACTGACTTCCTGTCTAGGGTCACTCTCCTGCCTATGGCAGTGCTACTGACTTCCTGTCTAGGGTCACTCTCCTGCCTAGGGTCACTCTCCTGTCTAGGGTCACTCTCCTGCCTATGGCAGTGCTACTGACTTCCTGTCTAGGGTCACTCTCCTGCCTATGGCAGTGACTTCCTGTCTAGGGTCACTCTCCTGCCTATGGCAGTGCTACTGACTTCCTGTCTAGGGTCACTCTCCTGTCTATGGCAGTGCTACTGACTTCCTGTCTAGGGTCACTCTCCTGCCTATGGCAGTGCTACTGACTTCCTGTCTAGGGTCACTCTCCTGCCTAGGGTCACTCTCCTCTCTAGGGTCACTCTCCTGCCTATGGCAGTGCATCTGACTTCCTGTCTAGGGTCACTCTCCTGCCTATGGCAGTGACTTCCTGTCTAGGGTCACTCTCCTGCCTATGGCAGTGACTTCCTGTCTAGGGTCACTCTCCTGCCTATGGCAGTGACTTCCTGTCCAGGGTCACTCTCCTGCCTATGGCAGTGCTACTGACTTCCTGTCTAGGGTCACTCTCCTGTCTATGGCAGTGCTACTGACTTCCTGTCTAGGGTCACTCTCCTGCCTATGGCAGTGCTACTGACTTCCTGTCTAGGGTCACTCTCCTGCCTAGGGTCACTCTCCTGTCTAGGGTCACTCTCTTGCCTATGGCAGTGCTACTGACTTCCTGTCTAGGGTCTCTCTCCTGCCTATGGCAGTGACTTCCTGTCTAGGGTCACTCTCCTGCCTATGGCAGTGCTACTGTCTTCCTGTCTAGGGTCACTCTCCTGCCTATGGCAGTGCTACTGACTTCCTGTCTAGGGTCACTCTCCTGTCTATGGCAGTGCTACTGACTTCCTGTCTAGGGTCACTCTCCTGCCTATGGCAGTGCTACTGACTTCCTGTCTAGGGTCACTCTCCTGCCTAGGGTCACTCTCCTGTCTAGGGTCACTCTCCTGTCTAGGGTCACTCTCCTGCCTATGGCAGTGCTACTGACTTCCTGTCTAGGGTCACTCTCCTGCCTATGGCAGTGACTTCCTGTCTAGGGTCACTCTCCTGCTTATGGCAGTGCTACTGACTTCCTGTCTAGGGTCACTCTCCTGTCTAGGGTCACTCTCCTGTCTAGGGTCACTCTCCTGTCTAGGGTCACTCTCCTGCCTAGGGTCACTCTCCTGTCTAGGGTCACTCTCCTGTCTAGGGTCACTCTCCTGCCTATGGCAGTGCTACTGACTTCCTGCCTAGGGTCACTCTCCTGCCTAGGGTCACTCTCCTGTCTAGGGTCACTCTCCTGCCTATGGCAGTGCTACTGACTTCCTGTCTAGGGTCACTCTCCTGCCTAGGGTCACTCTCCTGTCTAGGGTCACTCTCCTGTCTAGGGTCACTCTCCTGCCTATGGCAGTGCTACTGACTTCCTGTCTAGGGTCACTCTCCTGCCTATGGCAGTGACTTCCTGTCTAGGGTCACTCTCCTGCTTATGGCAGTGCTACTGACTTCCTGTCTAGGGTCACTCTCCTGTCTAGGGTCACTCTCCTGTCTAGGGTCACTCTCCTGTCTAGGGTCACTCTCCTGCCTAGGGTCACTCTCCTGTCTAGGGTCACTCTCCTGTCTAGGGTCACTCTCCTGCCTATGGCAGTGCTACTGACTTCCTGCCTAGGGTCACTCTCCTGCCTAGGGTCACTCTCCTGTCTAGGGTCACTCTCCTGTCTAGGGTCACTCTCCTGCCTATGGCAGTGCTACTGTCTTCCTGTCTAGGGTCACTCTCCTGTCTAGGGTCACTCTCCTGCCTATGGCAGTGCTACTGACTTCCTGTCTAGGGTCACTCTCCTGTCTAGGGTCACTCTCCTGCCTATGGCAGTGCTACTGTCTTCCTGTCTAGGGTCACTCTCCTGTCTAGGGTCACTCTCCTGTCTAGGGTCACTCTCCTGACTAGGGTCACTCTCCTGACTAGGGTCACTCTCCTGTCTAGGGTCACTCTCCTGCCTAGGGTCACTCTCCTGCCTAGGGTCACTCTCCTGCCTAGGGTCACTCTCCTGTCTAGAGTCACTCTCCTGTCTAGGGTCACTCTCCTGTCTAGGGCCACTCTCCTGTCTAGGGTCACTCTCCTGCCTAGGGTCACTCTCCTTTCTAGGGTCACTCTCCTGTCTAGGGTCACTCTCCTGCCTATGCAGTGCTACTGTCTTCCTGTCTAGGGTCACTCTCCTGTCTAGGGTCACTCTCCTGTCTAGGGTCACTCTGCTGCCTATGGCAGTGCTACTGTCTTCATGTCTAGGGTCACTCTCCTGCCTAGGGTCACTCTCCTGTCTAGGGTCACTCTCCTGCCTATGGCAGTGCTACTGACTTCCTGTCTAGGGTCACTCTCCTGCCTATGGCAGTGACTTCCTGTCTAGGGTCACTCTCCTGCCTATGGCAGTGCTACTGACTTCCTGTCTAGGGTCACTCTCCTGTCTATGGCAGTGCTACTGTCTTCCTGTCTAGGGTCACTCTCCTGCCTATGGCAGTGCTACTGACTTCCTGTCTAGGGTCACTCTCCTGTCTATGGCAGTGCTACTGACTTCCTGTCTAGGGCCACTCTCCTGTCTATGGCAGTGCTACTGACTTCCTGTCTAGGGTCACTCTCCTGTCTATGGCAGTGCTACTGACTTCCTGTCTAGGGCCACTCTCCTGCCTAGGGTCACTCTCCTGTCTAGGGTCACTCTCCTGTCTAGGGTCACTCTCCTGCCTATGGCAGTGCTACTGTCTTCCTGTCTAGGGTCACTCTCCTGTCTAGGGTCACTCTCCTGCCTATGGCAGTGCTACTGACTTCCTGTCTAGGGTCACTCTCCTGCCTATGGCAGTGCTACTGACTTCCGGTCTAGGGTCACTCTCCTGTCTAGGGTCACTCTCCTGCCTATGGCAGTGCTACTGTCTTCCTGTCTAGGGTCACTCTCCTGTCTAGGGTCACTCTCCTGACTAGGGTCACTCTCCTGACTAGGGTCACTCTCCTGCCTAGGGTCACTCTCCTGTCTAGGGTCACTCTCCTGCCTAGGGTCACTCTCCTGCCTAGGGTCACTCTCCTGCCTAGGGTCACTCTCCTGTCTAGAGTCACTCTCCTGTCTAGGGTCACTCTCCTGTCTAGGGCCACTCTCCTGTCTAGGGTCACTCTCCTGCCTAGGGTCACTCTCCTTTCTAGGGTCACTCTCCTGTCTAGGGTCAGTCTCCTGCCTATGCAGTGCTACTGTCTTCCTGTCTAGGGTCACTCTCCTGTCTAGGGTCACTCTCCTGTCTAGGGTCACTCTGCTGCCTATGGCAGTGCTACTGTCTTCATGTCTAGGGTCACTCTCCTGCCTAGGGTCACTCTCCTGCCTAGGGTCACTCTCCTGCCTAGGGTCACTCTCCTGCCTAGGGTCACTCTCCTGTCTAGGGTCACTCTCCTGTCTAGGGTCACTCTCCTGCCTAGGGTCACTCTCCTGTCTAGGGTCACTCTCCTGTCTAGGGTCACTCTCCTGTCTATCGCAGTGCTACTGACTTCCTGTCTAGGGTCACTCTCCTGTCTATGGCAGTGCTACTGACTTCCTGTCTAAGGCCACTCTCCTTTCTAGGGCCACTCTCCTGTCTATGGCAGTACTTCTGACTTCCTGTCTAGGGCCACTCTCCTGTCTATGGCAGTGCATCTGACTTCCTGTACACTGTAATCATCTCTCCTGCCTATGGCAGTGCTACTGTCTTCCTGTACACTGTAATCATCTCTCCTGGCTATGGCAGTGCTACTGACTTCCTGTCTAGGGTCACTCTCCTGTCTATGTCAGTACTATTGACTTCCTGTCTAAATCAAATCAAATCAAATGTATTTATATAGCCCTTCGTACATCAGCTGATATCTCAAAGTGCTGTACAGAAACCCAGCCTAAAACCCCAAACAGCAAGCAATGCAGGTGTAGAAGCACGGTGGCTAGGAAAAACTCCCTAGAAAGGCCAAAACCTAGGAAGAAACCTAGAGAGGAACCAGGCTATGTGGGGTGGCCAGTCCTCTTCTGGCTGTGCCGGGTGGAGATTATAACAGAACATGGCCAAGATGTTCAAATGTTCATAAATGACCAGCATGGTCGAATAATAATAAGGCAGAACAGTTGAAACTGGAGCAGCAGCACGGCCAGGTGGACTGGGGACAGCAAGCAGTCATCATGTCAGGTATTCCTGGGGCATGGTCCTAGGGCTCAGGTCCTCCGAGAGAGAGAAAGAAAGAGAGAATTAGAGAGAGCATATGTGGGATGGCCAGTCCTCTTCTGGCTGTGCCGGGTGGAGATTATAACAGAACATGGCCAAGATGTTCAAATGTTCATAAATGACCAGCATGGTCGAATGATAGTAAGGCAGAACAGTTGAAAGAAACTGGAGCAGCAGCACGGCCAGGTGGACTGGTGACAGCAAGGAGTCATCATGTCAGGTAGTCCTGGGGCATGGTCCTAGGGCTCAGGTCCTCCGAGAGAGAGAAAGAGAGAATTAGAGAACGCACACTTAAATTCACACAGGACACCGAATAGGACAGGAGAAGTACTCCAGATATAACAAACTGACCCTAGCCCCCCAACACATAAACTACTGCAGCATAAATACTGGAGGCTGAGACAGGAGGGGTCAGGAGACACTAGGGTCACTCTCCTGTCTATGGCAGTGCTACTGACTTCCTGTCTAGGGTCACTCTCCTGCCTATGGCAGTGCTACTGACTTCCTCTCTAGGGCCACTCTCCTGTCTATGGCAGTGCTACTGACTTCCTGTCTAGGGCCACTCTCCTGTCTATGGCAGTGCTACTGACTTCCTGTCTAGGGCCACTCTCCTGTCTATGGCAGTGCTACTGACTTCCTGTCTAGGGCCACTCTCCTGTCTATGGCAGTGCTACTGACTTCCTGTCTAGGGCCACTCTCCTGTCTATGGCAGTGCTACTGACTTCCTGTCTAGGGCCACTCTCCTGTCTATGGCAGTGCTACTGACTTCCTGTCTAGGGCCACTCTCCTGTCTATGGCAGTGCTACTGACTTCCTGTCTAGGGCCACTCTCCTGTCTATGGCAGTGCATCTGACTTCCTGTCTAGGGCCACTCTCCTGTCTATGGCAGTGCTACTGACTTCCTGTCTAGGGCCACTCTCCTGTCTATGGCAGTGCTACTGACTTCCTGTCTAGGGCCACTCTCCTGTCTATGGCAGTGCTACTGACTTCCTGTCTAGGGCCACTCTCCTGCCTATGGCAGTGCTACTGACTTCCTGTCTAGGGCCACTCTCCTGCCTATGGCAGTGCTACTGACTTCCTGTCTAGGGTCACTCTCCTGCCTATGGCAGTGACTTCCTGTCTAGGGTCACTCTCCTGCCTATGGCAGTGCTACTGACTTCCTGTCTAGGGTCACTCTCCTGTCTATGGCAGTGCTACTGACTTCCTGTCTAGGGTCACTCTCCTGCCTATGGCAGTGCTACTGACTTCCTGTCTAGGGTCACTCTCCTGCCTAGGGTCACTCTCCTCTCTAGGGTCACTCTCCTGCCTATGGCAGTGCATCTGACTTCCTGTCTAGGGTCACTCTCCTTCCTATGGCAGTGACTTCCTGTCTAGGGTCACTCTCCTGCCTATGGCAGTGACTTCCTGTCTAGGGTCACTCTCCTGCCTATGGCAGTGACTTCCTGTCTAGGGTCACTCTCCTGCCTATGGCAGTGCTACTGACTTCCTGTGTAGGGTCACTCTCCTGTCTATGGCAGTGCTACTGACTTCCTGTCTAGGGTCACTCTCCTGCCTATGGCAGTGCTACTGACTTCCTGTCTAGGGTCACTCTCCTGCCTAGGGTCACTCTCCTGTCTAGGGTCACTCTCTTGCCTATGGCAGTGCTACTGACTTCCTGTCTAGGGTCACTCTCCTGCCTATGGCAGTGACTTCCTGTCTAGGGTCATTCTCCTGCCTATGGCAGTGCTACTGTCTTCCTGTCTAGGGTCACTCTCCTGCCTATGGCAGTGCTACTGTCTTCCTGTCTAGGGTCACTCTCCTGCCTATGGCAGTGCTACTGACTTCCTGTCTAGGGTCACTCTCCTGTCTATGGCAGTGCTACTGACTTCCTGTCTAGGGTCACTCTCCTGCCTATGGCAGTGCTACTGACTTCCTGTCTAGGGTCACTCTCCTGCCTAGGGTCACTCTCCTGTCTAGGGTCACTCTCCTGCCTATGGCAGTGCTACTGACTTCCTGTCTAGGGTCTCTCTCCTGCCTATGGCAGTGACTTCCTGTCTAGGGTCACTCTCCTGCCTATGGCAGTGCTACTGTCTTCCTGTCTAGGGTCACTCTCCTGCCTATGGCAGTGCTACTGACTTCCTGTCTATGGTCACTCTCCTGTCTATGGCAGTGCTACTGACTTCCTGTCTAGGGTCACTCTCCTGCCTATGGCAGTGCTACTGACTTCCTGTCTAGGGTCACTCTCCTGCCTAGGGTCACTCTCCTGTCTAGGGTCACTCTCCTGTCTAGGGTCACTCTCCTGCCTATGGCAGTGCTACTGACTTCCTGTCTAGGGTCACTCTCCTGCCTATGGCAGTGACTTCCTGTCTAGGGTCACTCTCCTGCTTATGGCAGTGCTACTGACTTCCTGTCTAGGGTCACTCTCCTGTCTAGGGTCACTCTCCTGTCTAGGGTCACTCTCCTGTCTAGGGTCACTCTCCTGCCTAGGGTCACTCTCCTGTCTAGGGTCACTCTCCTGTCTAGGGTCACTCTCCTGCCTATGGCAGTGCTACTGACTTCCTGCCTAGGGTCACTCTCCTGCCTAGGGTCACTCTCCTGTCTAGGGTCACTCTCCTGTCTATGGCAGTGCTACTGACTTCCTGTCTAGGGTCACTCTCCTGCCTATGGCAGTGCTACTGACTTCCTGTCTAGGGTCACTCTCCTGTCTAGGGTCACTCTCCTGCCTATGGCAGTGCTACTGTCTTCCTGTCTAGGGTCACTCTCCTGTCTAGGGTCACTCTCCTGACTAGGGTCACTCTCCTGACTAGGGTCACTCTCCTGCCTAGGGTCACTCTCCTGTCTAGGGTCACTCTCCTGCCTAGGGTCACTCTCCTGCCTAGGGTCACTCTCCTGCCTAGGGTCACTCTCCTGTCTAGAGTCACTCTCCTGTCTAGGGTCACTCTCCTGTCTAGGGCCACTCTCCTGTCTAGGGTCACTCTCCTGCCTAGGGTCACTCTCCTTTCTAGGGTCACTCTCCTGTCTAGGGTCACTCTCCTGCCTATGCAGTGCTACTGTCTTCCTGTCTAGGGTCACTCTCCTGTCTAGGGTCACTCTCCTGTCTAGGGTCACTCTGCTGCCTATGGCAGTGCTACTGTCTTCATGTCTAGGGTCACTCTCCTGCCTAGGGTCACTCTCCTGCCTAGGGTCACTCTCCTGCCTAGGGTCACTCTCCTGCCTAGGGTCACTCTCCTGTCTAGGGTCACTCTCCTGTCTAGGGTCACTCTCCTGCCTAGGGTCACTCTCCTGTCTAGGGTCACTCTCCTGTCTAGGGTCACTCTCCTGTCTATCGCAGTGCTACTGACTTCCTGTCTAGGGTCACTCTCCTGTCTATGGCAGTGCTACTGACTTCCTGTCTAAGGCCACTCTCCTTTCTAGGGCCACTCTCCTGTCTATGGCAGTACTTCTGACTTCCTGTCTAGGGCCACTCTCCTGTCTATGGCAGTGCATCTGACTTCCTGTACACTGTAATCATCTCTCCTGCCTATGGCAGTGCTACTGTCTTCCTGTACACTGTAATCATCTCTCCTGGCTATGGCAGTGCTACTGACTTCCTGTCTAGGGTCACTCTCCTGTCTATGTCAGTACTATTGACTTCCTGTCTAAATCAAATCAAATCAAATTTATTTATATAGCCCTTCGTACATCAGCTGATATCTCAAAGTGCTGTACAGAAACCCAGCCTAAAACCCCAAACAGCAAGCAATGCAGGTGTAGAAGCACGGTGGCTAGGAAAAACTCCCTAGAAAGGCCAAAACCTAGGAAGAAACCTAGAGAGGAACCAGGCTATGTGGGGTGGCCAGTCCTCTTCTGGCTGTGCCGGGTGGAGATTATAACAGAACATGGCCAAGATGTTCAAATGTTCATAAATGACCAGCATGGTCGAATAATAATAAGGCAGAACAGTTGAAACTGGAGCAGCAGCACGGCCAGGTGGACTGGGGACAGCAAGCAGTCATCATGTCAGGTATTCCTGGGGCATGGTCCTAGGGCTCAGGTCCTCCGAGAGAGAGAAAGAAAGAGAGAATTAGAGAGAGCATATGTGGGATGGCCAGTCCTCTTCTGGCTGTGCCGGGTGGAGATTATAACAGAACATGGCCAAGATGTTCAAATGTTCATAAATGACCAGCATGGTCGAATAATAATAATAAGGCAGAACAGTTGAAAGAAACTGGAGCAGCAGCACGGCCAGGTGGACTGGTGACAGCAAGGAGTCATCATGTCAGGTAGTCCTGGGGCATGGTAGTGCTACTATGGCAGTGCTACTGACTTCCTCTCTAGGGCCACTCTCCTGTCTATGGCAGTGCTACTGACTTCCTGTCTAGGGCCACTCTCCTGTCTATGGCAGTGCTACTGACTTCCTGTCTAGGGCCACTCTCCTGTCTATGGCAGTGCTACTGACTTCCTGTCTAGGGCCACTCTCCTGTCTATGGCAGTGCTACTGACTTCCTGTCTAGGGCCACTCTCCTGTCTATGGCAGTGCTACTGACTTCCTGTCTAGGGCCACTCTCCTGTCTATGGCAGTGCTACTGACTTCCTGTCTAGGGCCACTCTCCTGTCTATGGCAGTGCTACTGACTTCCTGTCTAGGGCCACTCCTGTCTATGGCAGTGCTACTGACTTCCTGTCTAGGGCCACTCTCCTGTCTATGGCAGTGCATCTGACTTCCTGTCTAGGGCCACTCTCCTGTCTATGGCAGTGCTACTGACTTCCTGTCTAGGGCCACTCTCCTGTCTATGGCAGTGCTACTGACTTCCTGTCTAGGGCCACTCTCCTGTCTATGGCAGTGCTACTGACTTCCTGTCTAGGGCCACTCTCCTGCCTATGGCAGTGCATCTGACTTCCTGTAGTGTCCCTATAATAGCTCTGTAAAGCAACACTCCCTTTGCCTCTGTTTCTGTTGACAACATCAGTGGGGAGGAGAAACATCAGTCAGCCTCAGACTGACTGCAGGAGAGAGAGGAGTATAGCAGAGCTGGGGATAGACTGTCTTATTAGCTTGTCTGGTTGAGCTACAGCTTAAAGCAGCTACTGTCTCAGGTTGACTGTAGTCCAGCTGTCTCACACTTCTCTAGGACATCATGGTGTGATGTTAAAGGCTCAGTAGATGTCACTCAGGTCTGTTGTTTTTATGCTGTTTCTATGGTCATTTAAAGGGATACTGTGAAATTAGCAATGAGGCCCTTTATCTACTGACCCAGAGTCAGATGAGGCCCTTTATCTACTGACCCAGAGTCAGATGAGGCCCTTTATCTACTGACCCAGAGTCAGATGAGGCCCTTTATCTACTGACCCAGAGTCAGATGAAGCCCTTTATCTACTGACCCAGAGTCAGATGAGGTCCTTTATCTACTGACCCAGAGTCAGATGAGGCCCTTTATCTACTGACCCAGAGTCAGATGAGGCCCTTTATCTACTGACCCAGAGTCAGATGAGGCCCTTTATCTACTGACCCAGAGTCAGATGAGGCCCTTTATCTACTGACCCAGAGTCAGATGAGGCCCTTTATCTACTGACCCAGAGTCAGATGAAGCCCTTTATCTACTGACCCAGAGTCAGATGAAGCCCTTTATCTACTGACCCAGAGTCAGATGAACTCGTGGAAACCACTTTTATGTCTCTGTGTCCAGTATGAAGGAAGTTGCAGGAACTAACTAATTGCTGGAGGTCTATGGGTATCTAGTAGATATGCATAGCGCTGACGCTTGTTTGCATTGGCTCCCGAAACTACCTCTACCTTCCTTTGTACTGGACACAGAATCCTGAAATATTATTCAGATCAACACTAGTCATTCCCCTCAAGAGGGATTGCATTATTACTTGTGATAGTGTGTGTGTTAGTGGGTGTGTGTTAGTAGGAGTGGGTTAGTGGGTGTGTGTTAGTGGGTGTGTTAGTGGGTGTGTTAGTGGGTGTGTGTTAGTGCGTGTGTTAGTGGGTGTGTTAGTGGGTGTGTGTTAGTGTGTGTGTTAGTGTGTGTGTGTTAGTGGGTGTGTTAGTGGGTGTGTGTTAGTGTGTTAGTGGGTGTGTGTTAGTGTGTGTGTTAGTGGGTGTGTGTTAGTGGGTGTTAGTGGGTGTGTGTTAGTGGGTGTGTTAGTGTGTGTGTTAGTGTGTGTGCCTGTGCGTGTGTGTTATTCACAGTGATAGTATAGACCTGTTTAATTGGTTAGCTCTGGGTCTGTCTGTCTGGCTCAGTGCGCCTCGCTCGTCTCTGGTCTTTAAAAGATCATTGGCTTCATCCAGACCACCAGACAGAGATCCTGCTATTGTATGAGAAACTGGATATACCCTGTGTGTTTCAGGCTGTCCGTGGATGTGGGACGACCTGGCTTGTTGGCAGGATGCAGCCGTAGGTGAAGTGGTATCAGTCAGATGTCCTGAAGTCTTTCATGACCTCCTGAGTCCTGACGATGGTTTGTAGCATGGCTTCTACTGTACTAGTGATTCAAACAGTATGGCTTGGCATATTTATATGGGTTGAAGTGCTATAGCATTTTGTAGATTGACGTGTGTGTGTGTGTGTGTGTGTGTGTGTGTTTCAGAGATTGGTTGGATCAGTAGGAACTGTACAGCAGAGGGCTGGTCAGAAACATTTCCTCACTACGTTGACGCCTGTCTGTCAGACGATAACACCACCAGACCGGTAAGAACCTAGAACCTAACCTCTAGAACCTAGAACTAGACAGGTAAGAACCTAACCTCTAGAACCTAGAACTAGACAGGTAAGAACCTAGAACCCAACCTATAGAACTAGACAGGTAAGAACCTAGAACCTAACCTCTAGGACATAGAACTAGACAGGTAAGAACCTAGAACCTAACCTCTAGAACCTAGAACCAGACAGGTTAGAACCTAGAACCTAACTTCTAGAACCTAGAACTAGACAGGTAAGAACCTAGAACCCAACCTCTAGAACCTAGAACTAGACAGGTAAGAACCTAGAATCCAACCACTAGAACCTAGAACTAGACAGGTAAGAACCTAGAATCCAACCGCTAGAACCTAGAACTAGACAGGTAAGAACCCAGAACCCAACCTCTCGAACCTATAACTAGACAGGTAAGAACCTAAAACCCAACCTCTAGAACCTAGAACTAGACAGGTAAGAACCTAGAACCTAACCTCTAGAACCTAGAACTAGACAGGTAAGAACCTAGAACCTAACTTCTAGAACTAGACAGGTAAGAACCTAGAATCTAACTCCTAGAATCAGACAGGTAACAACATAGAACCTCTAAAACCTAGTATATAGAACCTAGAACCTTCTTTCACCTTCTTTTTTTTTATTTTTATACTTCCGTTGAACAGTGCAAACAGTAGAACCATGTGCTATTCTGTCTCACCCAGGACATATACTATGTTCTATAACAGTGTCTCTCTGTCTCTCCCAGGACATATACTATGTTCTATAACAATGTCTCTCTGTCTCTTCCAGGGCATATACTATAACAGTGTCTCTCTGTCTCTTCCAGGACATATACTATGTACTATAACAGTTTCTCTCTGTCTCTTCCAGGACATATACTATGTTCTATAACAGTGTCTCTCTGTCTCTCCCAGGACATATACTATGTTCTATAACAGTTTCTCTCTGTCTCTTCCAGGACATATACTATGTTCTATAACAGTGTCTCTCTGTCTCTCCCAGGACATATACTATGTACTATAACAGTTTCTCTCTGTCTCTTCCAGGACATATACTATGTTCTATAACAGTGTCTCTCTGTCTCTCCCAGGACATATACTATGTTCTATAACAGTTTCTCTCTGTCTCTTCCAGGACATATACTATGTTCTATAACAATGTCTCTCTGTCTCTCCCAGGACATATACTATAACAATGTCTCTCTGTCTCTCCCAGGACATATACTATGTTCTATAACAGTGTCTCTCTGTCTCTCCCAGGACATATACTATGTTCTATAACAATGTCTCTCTGTCTCTTCCAGGGCATATACTATAACAGTGTCTCTCTGTCTCTCCCAGGACATATACTATGTTCTATAACAGTGTCTCTCTGTCTCTTCCAGGACATATACTATGTTCTATAACAGTGTCTCTCTGTCTCTCCCAGGACATATACTATGTTCTATAACAGTGTCTCTCTGTCTCTTCCAGGACATATACTATGTTCTATAACAGTGTCTCTCTGTCTCTTCCAGGACATATACTATGTTCTATAACAGTGTCTCTCTGTCTCTTCCAGGACATATACTATGTTCTATAACAGTGTCTCTCTGTCTCTCCCAGGACATATACTATGTTCTATAACAATGTCTCTCTGTCTCTCCCAGGACATATACTATGTTCTATAACAGTTTCTCTCTGTCTCTCCCAGGACATATACTATAACAGTTTCTCTCTGTCTCTTCCAGGACATATACTATGTTCTATAACAATGTCTCTCTGTCTCTCCCAGGACATATACTATAACAGTTTCTCTCTGTCTCTTCCAGGACATATACTATGTTCTATAACAATGTCTCTCTGTCTCTCCCAGGACATATACTATAACAGTTTCTCTCTGTCTCTTCCAGGACATATACTATGTTCTATAACAATGTCTCTCTGTCTCTTCCAGGACATATACTATGTTCTATAACAATGTCTCTCTGTCTCTCCCAGGACATATACTATAACAGTTTCTCTCTGTCTCTTCCAGGACATATACTATGTTCTATAACAGTGTCTCTCTGTCTCTTCCAGGACATATACTATAACAGTTTCTCTCTGTCTCTTCCAGGACATATACTATGTTCTATAACAATGTCTCTCTGTCTCTCCCAGGACATATACTATGTTCTATAACAGTGTCTCTCTGTCTCTCCCAGGACATATACTATGTACTATAACAGTTTCTCTCTGTCTCTCCCAGGACATATACTATGTTCTATAACAATGTCTCTCTGTCTCTCCCAGGACATATACTATGTTCTATAACAATGTCTCTCTGTCTCTCCCAGGACATATACTATGTTCTATAACAGTTTCTCTCTGTCTCTTCCAGGACATATACTATGTTCTATAACAGTGTCTCTCTGTCTCTTCCAGGACATATACTATAACAGTTTCTCTCTGTCTCTTCCAGGACATATACTATGTTCTATAACAATGTCTCTCTGTCTCTCCCAGGACATATACTATGTTCTATAACAGTGTCTCTCTGTCTCTCCCAGGACATATACTATGTTCTATAACAGTTTCTCTCTGTCTCTCCCAGGACATATACTATGTTCTATAACAATGTCTCTCTGTCTCTCCCAGGACATATACTATGTTCTATAACAGTGTCTCTCTGTCTCTCCCAGGACATATACTATGTTCTATAACAATGTCTCTCTGTCTCTTCCAGGACATATACTATGTTCTATAACAATGTCTCTCTGTCTCTCCCAGGACATATACTATGTTCTATAACAGTTTCTCTCTGTCTCTCCCAGGACATATACTATGTTCTATAACAGTTTCTCTCTGTCTCTCCCAGGACATATACTATGTTCTATAACAGTGTATCTCTGTCTCTCCCAGGACATATACTATAACAGTGTCTCTCTGTCTCTTCCAGGACATATACTATGTACTATAACAATGTCTCTCTGTCTCTCCCAGGACATATACTATGTTCTATAACAGTGTCTCTCTGTCTCTCCCAGGACATATACTATGTTCTATAACAGTGTCTCTCTGTCTCTCCCAGGACATATACTATGTTCTATAACAGTGTCTCTCTGTCTCTCCCAGGACATATACTATGTTCTATAACAGTTTCTCTCTGTCTCTTCCAGGACATATACTATAACAGTGTCTCTCTGTCTCTCCCAGGACATATACTATGTTCTATAACAATGTCTCTCTGTCTCTCCCAGGACATATACTATGTTCTATAACAGTGTCTCTCTGTCTCTCCCAGGACATATACTATGTTCTATAACAGTGTCTCTCTGTCTCTTCCAGGACATATACTATAACAGTGTCTCTCTGTCTCTCCCAGGACATATACTATAACAGTGTCTCTCTGTCTCTCCCAGGACATATACTATGTTCTATAACAGTGTCTCTCTGTCTCTCCCAGGACATATACTATAACAGTTTCTCTCTGTCTCTTCCAGGACATATACTATGTACTATAACAGTGTCTCTCTGTCTCTTCCAGGACATATACTATGTTCTATAACAGTGTCTCTCTGTCTCTTCCAGGACATATACTATGTACTATAACAATGTCTCTCTGTCTCTCCCAGGACATATACTATGTTCTATAACAGTGTCTCTCTGTCTCTCCCAGGACATATACTATATACTATAACAGTTTCTCTCTGTCTCACCCAGGACATATACTATGTTCTATAACAGTGTCTCTCTGTCTCTCCCAGGACATATACTATGTTCTATAACAGTGTCTCTCTGTCTCTCCCAGGACATATACTATGTTCTATAACAATGTCTCTCTGTCTCTCCCAGGACATATACTATGTTCTATAACAGTGTCTCTCTGTCTCTCCCAGGACATATACTATGTTCTATAACAATGTCTCTCTGTCTCTTCCAGGACATATACTATGTTCTATAACAGTGTCTCTCTGTCTCTCCCAGGACATATACTATAACAATGTCTCTCTGTCTCTTCCAGGACATGCACTATGAGTCTGTGAAAGCTCTGTACACAGCAGGATACAGCACCTCTTTGGTCTCTCTCACCACCGCCATGACTATACTCTGCAGGTTCAGGTTAGATCTGGTCTCTCTCACCACCTCCATGACTATACTCTGCAGGTTCAGGTTAGATCTGGTCTCTCTCACCACCTCCATGACTATACTCTGCAGGTTCAGGTTAGATCTGGTCTCTCACCACCTCCATGACTATACTCTGCAGGTTCAGGTTAGATCTGGTCTCTCTCACCACCTCCATGACTATACTCTGCAGGTTCAGGTTAGATCTGGTCTCTCTCACCACTTCCATGACTATACTCTGCAGGTTCAGGTTAGATCTGGTCTCTCTCACCACCTCCATGACTATACTCTGCAGGTTCAGGTTAGATCTGGTCTCTCTCCACCGCCATGACTATACTCTGCAGGTTCAGATAACCGGCCACTAGGGGGCAACGGTTTGCATTATTACCATCAAGTAGTCTTCTGGCTTGCTAGGGTGTTTTGGACAGGGATGGTGTGTTTAAATTTTTTTTGCCTATCCCAAACTATTTAACTTAAACACTCGGAATGAATCCCTGAACTTACCCGTCAAGTTGTTTATGTTTTTCATTTTTTCTTCAATTTAAAAAAAAAAAATGTGGCATTTTTTATGATTATACAAATAAGACAGAACAGCAGGACAGAACACACAGATCCCCTACCAAATCAACCCCCCCCCCATGCTCTAACAGAACACACAGATCCCCTACCAAATCAACCCCCCCCATGCTCTAAAAGAGCCCCACCCCAACCCCCCATGCTCTAACAGAGCACACAGATCCCCTACCAAATCAACCCCCCCATGCTCTAAAAGAGCCCCACCCCAACCCCCCATGCTCTAACAGAGCACACAGATCCCCTACCAAATCAACCCCCCCCATGCTCTAACAGAGCACACAGATCCCCTACCAAATCAACCCCCCCCATGCTCTAAAAGAGCCCCACCCCAACCCCCCATGCTCTAAAAGAGCCACACCCCCCATGCTCTAACAGAGCCCAACCCCCCATGCTCTAACAGAGCCCCACCCCCCATGCTCTAACAGAGCCCAACCCCCCATGCCCTAAAAGAGCCCCACCCCCCATGCTCTAACAGAGCCCCACCCCAAAACCAGACTTAAAGCGGCATGATATACAATGAGTAATATATATATATTTTTTTTTATTTCACCTTTATGTAACCAAGCTAGTTGAGAACAAATTCTCATTTGCAACTGCGACCTGGCCAAAATAAAGCATAGCAGTGTGAACAGTCAACAACACAGAGTTACACATGGAGTAAACAATAAACAATAAACAAGTCAATAACATAGTAGAAAAAAAAGAGAATCTATATACATTGTGTGCAAAAGGCATGAGGAGGTAGGCAATAAATTTTTTTTTATTTTACCTTTATAAAAAAAATAGGCCATAGGAGTGAATAATTACAATTTAGCAGATTAACACTGCAGTGATAAATGATCAGATGAACGTGCACAGGTAGAGATACTGGTGTGCAAAAGAGCAGAAAAGTAAATAAAATAAAAACAGTATGGGGATGAGGTAGGTAGATCGGGTGGGCTATTTACAGATGGACTATGTACAGCTGCAGCGATCGGTTAGCTGCTCAGATAGCAGATGTTTGAAGTTGGTGAGGGAGATAAGTCTCCAACTTCAGAGATTTTTGCAATTCGTTCCAGTCGCAGGCAGCAGAGAACTGGAAGGAAAGGCGGCCAAATGAGGTTTTGGCTTTAGGGATGATCAGTGAGATACACCTGCTGGAGCGCGTGCTACGGGTGGGTGTTGCCATCGTGACCAGTGAACTGAGATAAGGCGGAGCTTTACCTAGCATAGACTTGTAGATGACCTGGAGCCAGTAGGTCTGGCGACGAACATGTAGCGAGGGCCAGCCGACTAGAGCATACAGGTCGCAGTGGTGGGTGGTATAAGGTGCTTTAGTAACAAAACGGATGGCACTGTGATAAACTGCATCCAGTTTGCTGAGTAGAGTATTGGAAGCTATTTTGTAGATGACATCGCCGAAGTCGAGGATCGTTAGGATAGTCAGTTTTACTAGGGTAAGTTTGGCGGCGTGAGTGAAGGAGGCTTTGTTGCGAAATAGAAAGCCGACTCTCGATTTGATTTTGGATTGGAGATGTTTGATATGAGTCTGGAAGGAGAGTTTGCAGTCTAGCCACACACCTAGCTACTTATAGATGTCCACATATTCTAGGTCGGAACCATCCAGGGTGGTGATGCTAGTCGGGCGTGTGGGTGCAGGCAGCGAACGGTTGAAAAGCATGCATTTGGTTTTACTAGCGTTTAAGAGCAGGTGGAGGCCACGGAAGGAGTGTTGTATGGCATTGAAGCTCGTTTGGAGGTTAGATAGCACAGTGTCCAAGGAAGGGCCAGAAGTATACAGAATGGTGTCGTCTGCATAGAGGTGGATCAGGGAATCGCCCGCAGCAAGAGCAACATGATTGATATATACAGAGAAAAGAGTCGGCCTGAGAATTGAACCCTGTGGTACCCCCATAGAGACTGCCAGAGGACCGGATAACATGCCCTCCGATTTGACACACTGAACTGTGTCTGCAAAGTAGTTGGTGAACCAGGCAAGGCAGTCATTAGAAAAACCGAGGCTACTGAGTCTGCCGATAAGAGTATGGTGATTGACAGAGTCGAAAGCCTTGGCCAGGTCGATGAAGACGGCTGCACAGTAATGTCTCTTCTCGATGGCGGTTATGATATCGTTTAGTACCTTGAGCGTGGCTGAGGTGCACCCGTGACCGGCTCGGAACCGGATTGCACAGCGGAGAAGGTACGGTGGGATTCGAGATGGTTAGTGATCTGTTTGTTGACTTGGCTTTCGAAGACCTTAGATAGGCAGGGCAGGATGGATATAGGTCTGTAACAGTTTGGGTCCAGTGTGCCTCACCCTTTGAAGAATGGGATGACCGCGGCAGCTTTCCAATCCTTGGGGATCTCAGATGATACGAAGGAGAGGTTGAACAGGCTGGTAATAGGGGTTGCGACAATGGCGGCGGACAGTTTCAGAAGTAGAGGGTCCAGATTGTCAAGCCCAGCTGATTTGTATGGGTCCAGGTTTTGCAGCTCTTTCAGAACATCTGCTATCTGGATTTGGGTAAATTTGTAGCTGCGAGGTGGACGGGGGGGGCGGAGCTGTTGGCCGAGGTTGGAGTAGCCAGGAGGAAGGCATGGCCAGCCGTTGAGATGAATTCAGGAATTTCCAAAACATTTCCAAAACATGTGTACCAAAGTAGCAGCATATGCACAGAATTGACAGATTTCTGGATATCAATTCTTGAGACGTTTTCTAAGATAGACATATATAGGTGAAGAATGTCAGAGTATGAAGCATACTCTGATGAGTTTTGTCTGAAAGTTGTTCACCTAAGTCCTCTTCCCATTGGTTCTTGAGAGTTCAGGGAATCCAGATTGTGGAAGTTTAATAACATGCAGATCACACTCATGCCCCCTCTGATATTTTTTATTTAACTAGGCAAGTCAGTTAAGAACAAAATCTTATTTACAATGACAGCCTACCGGGGAACAGTGGGTTAACTGCCTGTTCAGGGGCAGAACAACAGAACGACAGTGTGTTTTACCCTGTCAGCTCGGAGATTTGATCCAGCAACCTTTCAGTTACTAGCCCTACACTCAAACCACTAGGCTACCTGCCGGCCCTACACTCTAACCACTAGGCTACCTGCCGGCCCTACACTCAAACCACTAGGCTACCTGCCGGCCCTACACTCTAACCACTAGGCTACCTGCCGGCCCTACACTCAAACCACTAGGCTACCTGCCGGCCCTACACTCTAACCACTAGGCTACCTGCCGGCCCTACACTCAAACCACTAGGCTACCTGTCGCCCCTACACTCTAACCACTAGGCTACCTGCCGGCCCTACACTCAAACCACTAAGCTACCTGCCGGCCCTACACTCAAACCACTAGGCTACCTGCCGGCCCTACACTCAAACCACTAGGCTACCTGCCGGCCCTACACTCAAACCACTAGGCTACCGGCCGGCCCTACACTAACCACTAGGCTACCTGCCGGCCCTACACTAACCACTAGGCTACCTGCCGGCCCTACACTAACCACTAGGCCACCTGCCTCCCCTACACTCTAACCACTAGGCTACCTGCCGGCCCTACACTAACCACTAGGCCACCTGCCTCCCCTACACTCTAACCACTAGGCTACCTGCCGGCCCTACACTAACCACTAGGCCACCTGCCTCCCCTACACTCTAACCACTAGGCTACCTGCCGGCCCTACACTAACCACTAGGCCACCTGCCTCCCCTACACTCTAACCACTAGGCTACCTGCCGGCCCTACACTAACCACTAGGCCACCTGCCTCCCCTACACTCTAACCACTAGGCTACCTGCCGGCCCTACACTAACCACTAGGCTACCTGCCGGCCCTACACTAACCACTAGGCTACCTGCCGCCCCTACACTCTAACCACTAGGCTACCTGCCACCCCTACAGTCTAACCACTAGGCTAGCCACCTGCCTCCCCAAACTGTATGTACAGGTCGTTCAGTGAGGAGATCCCTTTTCCAGACCAGATAAGAAATTTGCCTACATGAACCACACAAGGTTTTTTTTTACCATTTTCAGAATAAGTGAAATACATGCTTGTCTTATTGTTGAGGGTAAAGATTTTAAGGAGAATGATTCCCCAAATACGGAAAGAGAGGAGAGAGTTGATCTGAGAATAAAAATATATATTTTCCTTTGTTTATTTTTTATATATATTTTTTTACCCTTTTTCTCCCCAATTTCATGGTATCCAATTGGTAGTTACGGTCTTGTCTCATCGCTCCAACTCCCGTACGGACTCGAGAGAGGCGAAGGTCTAGAGCCATGCGTCCTCCAAAACACAAACCAACCAAGCCGCACTGCTTCTTAACACAGCGCGCATCCCACCCGGAAACCAGCCGTGTGTCGGAGGAAACACCTGGCGACCGTGTCAGCGTGCACTCCGCCCGGTCGCTAGTGCTTGATGGTACAAGGACATCCCTGTCGGCCAAACCCTCCCCTAACCCAGACGACGCTGGGGCCAATTATGTGCCGCCCCATGGGTCTCCCGGTCGTGGCCGGCTGCAACAAAGGCTGGGCTCACACCCAGAATCTCTAGTGGCACAGTTAGCTCGCCACTCGGGAGGCCCGATCTGAGAATTTATTTGAAGAATTAGCTCTGAAATCCATCGGGGATTTAATTGGCAACACGATCTCTTCTACAGAGAGCTGCTCTTCTAGTTTAGCAGCTGTCTCAGGTTCAACTGTAGGAACATCTAAGTTCTCAAAGGTGTGGAGTAAGGTGGCATTACCAGCTGATTCTGAAGTGTATAATTATGAGTAAAAGTTATGAAAGCATGAATTGACCTCTAAATGATCAATACATGTGTTACCCAGCTCATCAGTTATCTCAGGTATGGTTTGATTTGTTCTCTGACGCAGCATTTTCCCTGGTTTCTCTCCATGTTCATCATTTTTGTATCGAGATTTACTAATTCGATTTTCTGTTTATCGAGTTGAAAGAAGATTAAACTTTGTCTGAAGTGTCAAACTGTTGTTTTAGTAAATCTGCGGATGAAGAGTGTGAATATGCCATATCCAAATCCCAGATGTTATTTGTAAGTTCCCCGAGTAGTTGAATATTGCACTTCCTTAATCTTGCGCTGTACTAAATAATTTGGCCCCTTAGATAAGCCTTCATTGATTCCTATACTGTGGTAGGAGACATTCCAGGGGGTTGATTAAGCTCAATAAACAGCTCAATTTGAGATTATATAAAAGCAACAAAGGTTTCTTCTGGTAGCAGTAGTGAGTTAAGGGGGATACCTAGTCAGTTGTACGACTGCATGCATTCAACTGGGATTCGATCCAGCAACCTTGCGGTTACTCGCCCAGTGCTCTATCCACTAGGCTACCTGCTTCCCTTTAAGGCTACAAGGGTGATAACTGGGCTGTGTATTTGGTATAAGTAGTTTCATAGTAAGAGGATAATGATTCGAAATGACTATAGCTTGGTAATCACACTCCGCGATAAGTGGCAGAAATCTATTGTCCTGGAAAAAGAAGTCTACGTGAGAAGGTCTTATGCGAACGGTATGTTTTTACTAATTAAAATGGCTGCTCCTCATGTTTTTAGAATGAAAATTGGAATATGATTGACCGATCCACTTTCCTTTTAAACGATAGTGGTCAAAAGTGCGGAGATGTGTCTCCTGAAGAAAGACGATATCTACTTTAAGGTGATTTAAATGAGAAAGAACCCGTTACCTTTTACTGGGTGGTTTAAAGATGTAAAATTGCAGCTAGCTAAAGTGACCGAGCAACCAGCTGTCCCTCATGTTATCAGGCCTAGCCATGTAAAGTAACCAGCTGTCCCTCATGTTATCAGGCCTAGCCATGTAAAGTAACCAGCTGTCCCTCATGTTATCAGGCCTAGCCATGTAAAGTAACCAGCTGTCCCTCATGATACCAGGCCTAGCCATGTAAAGTAACCAGCTGTCCCTCATGTTATCAGGCCTAGCCATGTAAAGTAACCAGCTGTCCCTCATGTTATCAGGCCTAGCCATGTAAAGTAACCAGCTGTCCCTCATGATACCAGGCCTAGCCATGTAAAGTAACCAGCTGTCCCACATGATACCAGGCCTAGCCATGTAAAGTAACCAGCTGTCCCTCATGATACCAGGCCTAGCCATGTAAAGTAACCAGCTGTCCCTCATGATACCAGGCCTAGCCATGTAGAGTCAACCAGCTGTCCCTCATGATACCAGGCCTAGCCATGTAAAGTCAACCAGCTGTCCCTCATGATACCAGGCCTAGCCATGTAAAGTAACCAGCTGTCCCTCATGATACCAGGTCTAGCCATGTAAAGTAACCAGCTGTCCCTCATGATACCAGTCCTAGCCATGTAAAGTAACCAGCTGTCCCTCATGTTATCAGGCCTAGCCATGTAAAGTAACCAGCTGTCCCTCATGTTATCAGGCCTAGCCATGTAAAGTAACCAGCTGTCCCTCATGTTATCAGGCCTAGCCATGTAAAGTAACCAGCTGTCCCTCATGATATCAGGCTTAGCCATGTAAAGTCAACCAGCTGTCCCTCATGATATCAGACCTAGCCATGTAAAGTAACCAGCTGTCCCCCATGTTATCAGGCCTAGCCATGTAAAGTAACCAGCTCTCCCTCATGATACCAGGCCTAGCCATGTAAAGTCAACCAGCTGTCCCTCATGATACCAGGCCTAGCCATGTAAAGTAACCAGCTGTCCCTCATGATACCAGGTCTAGCCATGTAAAGTAACCAGCTGTCCCTCATGATACCAGGCCTAGCCATGTAAAGTAACCAGCTGTCCCTAATGTTATCAGGCCTAGCCATGTAAAGTAACCAGCTGTCCCTCATGATACCAGGCCTAGCCATGTAAAGTAACCAGCTGTCCCTCATGATACCAGACCTAGCCATGTAAAGTAACCAGCTGTCCCTCATGTTATCAGGCCTTGCCATGTAAAGTAACCAGCTGTCCCTCATGATACCAGGCCTAGCCATGTAAAGTAACCAGCTGTCCCTCATGATACCAGGCCTAGCCATGTAAAGTAACCAGCTGTCCCTCATGATACCAGGCCTAGCCATGTAAAGTATCCAGCTGTCCCTCGTGATACCAGGCCTAGCCATGTAAAGTCAACCAGCTGTCCCTCTCATGATATCAGACCTAGCCATGTAAAGTAACCAGCTGTCCCTCGTGATACCAGGTCTAGCCATGTAAAGTAACCAGCTGTCCCTCATGATATCAGACCTAGCCATGTAAAGTAACCAGCTGTCCCTCATGATACCAGGTCTAGCCATGTAAAGTAACCAGCTGTCCCTCATGATACCAGACCTAGCCATGTAAAGTAACCAGCTGTCCCTCATGATACCAGGCCTAGCCATGTAAAGTAACCAGCTGTCCCTCATGATACCAGGCCTAGCCATGTAAAGTCAGGTGGGAAAACGATAAATACCAGATTACAATAACAACTGATCCATTAAACATTTCCCCAGATCTGTGCCTCGAGACAATCCTTTCTCTCTACGGACAATTCCTTTGACGTCATGGCTTGATTTTTTCTCTGACATGCACTGTGAACTGTGGGACCTTATATAGACAGGTGTGTGAATTTCCAAATCTCTTCAATGAATTGAATTTACCACAGGTGGACTCCAATGAAGTTGTAGATACATCTCAAAGATAATCAATGGATGGATGCACCTGAGCTCAATTTCGAGTCTCATAGCAAAGGGTCTGAATACTTATGTAAGTAAGGCATTTCAATTACTGTGTATATATTTTATTCAATCCATTTTAGAATGTTTTATTTGTTTTATTTAACAGGAAAAGTCCATTGAGACCCAGAGTCTCTTTTTTAAGGGGGACCTGGCCAAGGTAGCAGCAATAATCAATACATTAAAACATTAAAACATGATCCAGCCTAAAAAAAAGCTTTTACACTCCATAACAGAGTCTCCCATCAATATTTTAAATTATTTCAGTGGCACTAACATATCTAGATGAAGCATGGATTGCAGACTATTCCATGAGTCTGGTGCACAAGAAGAGAAGGCAGTCTTGCATAATACTGTGAATGTCCTGGGGACATTAAGTAGCAATCACCTAGCAGACCGGGTATGGTAACATAGCAACCACCAAGCAGACCGGGTATGGTACCATAGCAACCACCTAGCAGACAGGGTATGGTAACATAGCAACCACGTAGCAGACCGGGTATGGTAACATAGCAACCACCTAGCAGACCGGGTATGGTAACATAGCAACCACCTGGCAGACCGGGTATGGTAACATAGCAACCACCTAGCAGACCGGGTATGGTAACATAGCAACCACCTGGCAGACCGGGTATGGTAACATAGCAACCACCTGGCAGACCGGGTATGGTAACATAGCAACCACCTGGCAGACCGGGTATGGTAACATAGCAACCACCTAGCAGACCGGGTATGGTAACATAGCAACCACCTAGCAGACCGGGTATGGTAACATAGCAACCACCTGGCAGACCGGGTATGGTAACATAGCAACCACCAAGCAGACCGGGTATGGTACCATAGCAACCACCTAGCAGACAGGGTATGGTAACATAGCAACCACGTAGCAGACCGGGTATGGTAACATAGCAACCACCTAGCAGACCGGGTATGGTAACATAGCAACCACCTGGCAGACCGGGTATGGTAACATAGCAACCACCTAGCAGACCGGGTATGGTAACATAGCAACCACCTGGCAGACCGGGTATGGTAACATAGCAACCACCTGGCAGACCGGGTATGGTAACATAGCAACCACCTGGCAGACCGGGTATGGTAACATAGCAACCACCTAGCAGACCGGGTATGGTAACATAGCAACCACCTAGCAGACCGGGTATGGTAACTGCTGGTGGTGAAGGAGACCAGACTACAGATGTTAAGAGGGAGTTTACCCAAAAGGGCTTTGTAGATGAACACACACAAATGTAGCTTTCTGAGAATATAATGTAAAGTCCAACCTTCTATTTGGTGCAATGTGCAATGGTGGGTGAGTGACTTGGCATTTGTAATAAAGCCCAAGGATGCAGTCTCTGTAAGACGGAGGAGGCTGCATGATAAACAGAGTCCAGTCTCTGTTAGACAGAGGAGGCTGCATGATAAACAGAGTCCAGTCTCTGTTAGACAGAGGAGGCTGCATGATAAACAGAGTCCAGTCTCTGTTAGACAGAGGAGGCTACATGATAAACAGAGGAGGCTGCATGCACATACAACAAGTCACCATAATCAATTACAGAGAGAAGTGGCCTGAACAAGCTTCTTTCTAGCCATAAGCGGGAAGCAAGCCTTATTACGAAAATAACAATTTAAATTGAAGCTTTGTCACAAGATTATCCACATGAACTTTAAAGGACAACTTGTCATCCAATCGAATACCTAAGTATTTGTAGGATGACATTTCTTCAATGGATAAGCCATCACATGTGACAATGCTAACGTTCTCTGGCAGAGTTCTAGCTCTGGTAAAGGTCATGCATTTAGTTGTTTGTACATTCAAGACCAGTTTGAGACCATAAAGGGAGGCCTACAGTGATTGAAACGCAGTCTGAAGCTCTTCAACAGCCTGAACAAGAGGAGGAGCACATGAATAGATGACTGTATCATTTGCATATAGATGGAACTTAACTGGTTGCATCCCATTTCCCAAATCATTAATACAAATTGAGAACAACACAGGAGCTAAAATGGAACCCTGGGGCACACCTCTATTAATCTCTAGACAGCTAGACTTGTGATTGTCAGTATATACACATTGTGTTCTGTCAGAAAGATAGTTCCTAAGCCAATTTACTGCCCCTTCACTGAGACCAATGTTTCTGAGTCTAGCTAGCAACAATTCATGGTCAACTGAGTCAAAGGCCTTTTGCTAAATACACAAACAGAGCAGCACAGTGTTGCTTTTTATCAAGTGCATTAATGATGTCATTTGCCACTGCCATAGCTGCAGTTGTGGTGCTGTACCCCGATCTAAAGCCAGACTGAACCCTGCTCAGTAGGTTCATTTCAATTAAGATGTTAAACTGAGTTCACTATGGATTCATAGACTTTGTCCAGGATACAGAGTTCACTGTGGATTCATAGACTTTGTCCAGGATACAGAGTTCACTAGGGATTCATAGACTTTGTCCAGGATACAGAGTTCACTAGGGATTCATAGACTTTGTCCAGGATACAGAGTTCACTAGGGATTCATAGACTTTGTCCAGGATACAGAGTTCACTAGGGATTAATAGACTTTGGCCAGGATAGGGAGTTCACTAGGGGTTCATAGACTTTGTCCAGGATAGGGAGTTCACTAGGGATTCATAGACTTTGTCCAGGATAGGGAGTTCACGAGGGATTCATAGACTTAGTCCAGGATAGGAAGTTTGGAGATAGGATGATAGCTATTAGCATCTGAGGGATCTCCACCCTTTAGCAGTGGGAGGACATAAGCTGATTTACAAATGCTGGGTATGGAATTGGTCAAGAGAATCAGGTTGAAAATGTGAGCCACAGGTTCAGTAATAATACCAGCTGCTATCTTTAAGAGGTAGGGGGTCCGGGTTGTCTGGACCTGCAGACGTTTTAGTGTCTATTGCCTTTTAGTGCTTTATAGACCTCAATATAAGAAACAGGCTCAAAGTTCAAATGGTTGACATAAGGGCCAAATCATAGTTGACTGTAACAGAGCTGACATTAGAGGCCTGGGCCATTATCAACAACTGAACCAGCAGATATGAAGTGCTTGTTAAAACCCCTACAGTATCGGCTTTATCCTTCACTTCATTAGAATCCATCATTAAATGGTCAGGAGGGCCAGAGGAGACATTAGAACCTGACCCTGATTTGATTGGCTTCCAGAACTTGGTAGGGTTGTTTTAGGTTCTCTGTGGGCTGCATTTAAATAGTCATCTGATTTGGACTTCCTGGTCAATCCTGTGCATTTGTTTCTTAGCGCTCTGAAGGAGGCCCAGTCAACAGGAGCATTTGTATGTCTAGCTTGAGCCCAAGAGATATTTCTCTTTCTAATTAATTCTGCCAAGTTTTCTGAAAACCAGGGATTCCCTTCCACTGATTCTACATTTCCTCACAGGGGCATGCTTATCACACATCAACACAAATGTCATATAAAAATAGTCCCAGGCAGTGTCAACATCGGGAATCAAACTTACTCTGTCAATATTATGGTACAGACCATGTAAGAACGCCTGTTAATCAAACTGTCTAAAATGTCTTTTAAAAATATAACGGGGTTTGGCTTTGGTCATTTTTGTATTTCTAAAACAAACAATTGCACAGTGATCACTGACATCATTACAGAATAAGGCTGTAACGTAATAAAATGTGGGGGAAATCAAGGGGTCTGAATATTTTCCGAATGCACTGTTATATGTATATATAAATAAACATATACTGTATATCTCTCTCTACAGTACCAGTCAAAAGTTTGGACACACCTACTTATTCCAGGGTTTTTCTTTATTTTTACTATTTTCTACATTGTAGAATAATAGTGAAGACATCACAACTATGAAATAACACATGTGGAATCATGTTGTAACCAAAAGAAGTGTTGAACAAATCAAAATATATTTTATATTTGAGATTCTTCAAAGGATCCACCCTTCGTCTTGATGAAAGCTCTGCATACTCTTGGCACATCAGCTCATTGCAACTTTTATTGATCATAGTGATTCAGGAGTATCATTAAAACAGGTTAATATGCCCCGCCAACATTAGACAACTATACAGAAAACCCTTAAATTGCTGAAATAACTTAATAAAATCAATGATGAGAGAATAGTCAGATGAATTGATACCTGGCAAACATGGTGGCGTAGCAGGAAGATGTGAATGCCATGAACCAAGAGGTTGTGAGTTCAAATCCCAGGAGAGGACATGTTGTATAATAATTACTGTATAAATGAACATGCACAATGTATGTCAAATATGTAAGTTGAAAACACTATGCTAAATGCACTGTGTGTGTGAGTATCCTTGACAACAGACAAAGAGCTATGACAGGAGCAGTAGTTCACCAATCAGGGCCTTGATTGGCTGAGGAATAATAAAGTGATGTGTAATATTTTTCATGAATATCTCATGTTCTGAAAACATGAAAACCACGTTCTGAGAACATGAAAACCACGTTCTGAGAACATGAAAATCACGTTCTGAGAACATGAAAACATGAAAACCACGTTCTGAGAACATGAAAACATGAAAACCACGTTCTGAGAACATGAAAACCACGTTCTGAAAACATGAAAACCACGTTCTGAGAACATGAAAACCACGTTCTGAGAACATGAAAACATGAAAACCACGTTCTGAGAACATGAAAACCACGTTCTGAGAACATGAAAACCACGTTCTGAAAACATGAAAACCACGTTCTGAGAACATGAAAACATGAAAACCACGTTCTGAGAACATGAAAACATGAAAACCACGTTCTGAGAACATGAAAACCACATTCTGAGAACATGAAAACCACGTTCTGAGAACATAAAAACCACGTTCTGAGAACATGAAAACCACATTCTGAGAACATGAAAACCACGTTCTGAGAACATGAAAACATAAAAACCACGTTCTGAGAACATAAAAACCACGTTCTGAGAACATGAAAACCACGTTCTGAGAACATGAAAACATAAAAACCACATTCTGAAAACATGAAAACCACGTTCTGAGAACATGAAAACCACATTCTGAAAACATGAAAACATAAAAACCACGTTCTGAAAACATGAAAAACACGTTCTGAGAACATGAAAACCACATTCTGAAAACATGAAAACCACGTTCTGAAAACATGAAAACCACGTTCTGAGAACATGAAAACCACGTTCTGAGAACATGAAAATCACGTTCTGGGTATGTTTGGTGGGACGTGGATAGAATATTCTCCTAACCTACAGAAAACTAGACACATTCATGTTTTTGTCACATTCCCATGAAGCGTCTCTAAAACATTAATATCTTATTTTCTAAAAACATGAAAACCATGTTCTGTGTATGTTTGGTGGGACGTTTATAGAATATTCTCCTAACAAACAGACCAATATTACCACTACATTTCAGACAATTAGAATTTACTCATGCTTAGGCTGAACCGGGAACTATGTCTAATGTTAGTTTGGTCCCAACTGGTTCTGTATGTAATGTTAGTATGGACCCAACTGGTTCTGTATGGACCCAACTGGTTCTGTATGTAATGTTAGTGTGGACCCAACTGGTTCTGTATGTAATGTTAGTTTGGACCCAACTGGTTCTGTATGTAATGTTAGTATGGTCCCAACTGGTTCTGTATGGACCCAACTGGTTCTGTATGTAATGTTAGTATGGACCCAACTGGTTCTGTATGGACCCAACTGGTTCTGTATGTAATGTTAGTATGGACCCAACTGGTTCTGTATGTAATGTTAGTATGGTCCCAACTGGTTCTGTATGGACCCAACTGGTTATTTATGTAATGTTAGTATGGACCCAACTGGTTCTGTATGGACCCAACTGGTTCTGTATGTAATGTTAGTATGGACCCAACTGGTTCTGTATGTAATGTTAGTATGGACCCAACTGGTTCTGTATGTAATGTTAGTATGGACCCAACTGGTTCTGTATGTAATGTTAGTATGGTCCCAACTGGTTATTTATGTAATGTTAGTATGGACCCAACTGGTTCTGTATGTAATGTTAGTTTGGACCCAACTGGTTCTGTATGGACCCAACTGGTTCTATATGTAATGTTAGTATGGACCCAACTGGTTCTGTATGTAATGTTAGTATGGACCCAACTGGTTCTGTATGTAATGTAGAATGGACCCAACTGGTTCTGTATGTAATGTTAGTTTGGACCCAACTGGTTCTGTATGGACCCAACTGGTTCTGTATGTAATGTTAGTATGGACCCAAGTGGTTCTGTATGTAATGTTAGTATGGTCCCAACTGGTTCCGTATGGACCCAACTGGTTCTGTATGTAATGTTAGTTTGGACCCAACTGGTTCTGTATGTAATGTTAGTATGGACCCAACTGGTTCTGTATGGACCCAACTGGTTCTGTATGTAATGTTAGTATGGACCCAACTGGTTCTGTATGTAATGTTATTTTGGACCCAACTGGTTCTGTATGGACCCAACTTGTTCTGTATGTAATGTTAGTATGGACCCAACTGGTTCTGTATGTAATGTTAGTTTGGACCCAACTGGTTCTGTATGGACCCAACTTGTTCTGTATGTAATGTTAGTATGGACCCAACTGGTTCTGTATGTAATGTTAGTATGGACCAACTGGTTCTGTATGTAATGTTAGTATGGACCCAACTGGTTCTGTATGTAATGTTAGTATGGACCCAACTGGTTCTGTATGGACCCAACTGGTTCTGTATGTAATGTTAGTATGGACCCAACTGGTTCTGTATGTAATGTTAGTTTGGACCCAACTGGTTCTGTATGGACCCAACTTGTTCTGTATGTAATGTTAGTATGGACCCAACTGGTTCTGTATGTAATGTTAGTATGGACCCAACTGGTTCTGTATGTAATGTTAGTATGGACCCAACTGGTTCTGTATGTAATGTTAGTATGGACCAACTGGTTCTGTATGTAATGTTAGTATGGACCCAACTGGTTCTGTATGGTCCCAACTGGTTCTGTATGGACCCAACTGGTTCTGTATGGTCCCAACTGGTTCTGTATGGACCCAACTGGTTCTGTATGTAATGTTAGTATGGACCCAACTGGTTCTGTATGTAATGTTAGTATGGACCCAACTGGTTCTATATGTAATGTTAGTATGGTCCCAACTGGTTCTATATGTAATGTTAGTATGGACCCAACTGGTTCTGTATGTAATGTTAGTATGGACCCAACTGGTTCTGTATGTAATGTTAGTACGGACCCAACTGGTTCTGTATGGACCCAACTGGTTCTGTATGTAATGTTAGTATGGACCCAACTGGTTCTGTATGTAATGTTAGTATGGACCCAACTGGTTCTGTATGGTCCCAACTGGTTCTGTATGTAATGTTAGTATGGACCCAACTGGTTCTGTATGGACCCAATTGGTTCTGTATGGACCCAACTGGTTCTGTATGTAATGTTAGTATGGACCCAACTGGTTCTGTATGTAATGTTAGTATGGACCCAACTGGTTCTGTATGGACCCAATTGGTTCTGTATGGACCCAACTGGTTCTGTATGTAATGTTAGTATGGACCCAACTGGTTCTGTATGTAATGTTAGTATGGACCCAACTGGTTCTGTATGGACCCAACTGGTTCTGTATGTAATGTTAGTATGGACCCAACTGGTTCTGTATGTAATGTTAGTATGGACCCAACTGGTTCTGTATGTAATGTTAGTATGGACCCAACTGGTTCTGTATGTAATGTTAGTATGGACCCAACTGGTTCTGTATGGACCCAACTGGTTCTGTATGTAATGTTAGTATGGACCCAACTGGTTCTGTATGTAATGTTAGTATGGACCCAACTGGTTCTGTATGGACCCAACTGGTCCTGTATGTAATGTTAGTATGGACCCAACTGGTTCTGTATGTAATGTTAGTATGGACCCAACTGGTTCTGTATGTAATGACCTATGATTGTAGGAATAGTCCACATGACAGGACATATGAATGTTGTAGGAATAGTCTACATGACAGGATATATCTGCATATATCTCTCCCTGTGTGCCTCTAGCCATTTGATTGTAACAGCTGAACAATTTAATAGGTGAAATTTTCTATTATGGGGTTGTCTGATTTTGCTGTTGCTTGCTCTGGAAAATGAGATGTGGACAACCATTTTTTATTAGATAATTCAAGTACCGAAAAGGTACTGGATCTCAGCTCCGCCTGGCTCTCATTTGAATCATAGTTGCCAGGTTTTTAACCACCTCTTCCATCTCTCTCCTCCCTCCTCTCCCTTAGGAAGCTCCACTGTACCAGGAACTATATCCATATGAACCTGTTCGTCTCCTTCATGCTGAGAGCTATCTCTGTGTTCATCAAGGACGGGGTTCTGTACACCCAGGAGGAAGAGAACCACTGCTTCAGACACACTGTGAGTTACACACACACACACACACACACACACACACACCATGAGTTACACACACACACACACCGTGAGTTACACACACACACGCACTCACACTCTGTACTAGGTGGAGTGTAAAGCAGTCATGGTGTTATACTGTATGTGTCCACTAGGTGGAGTGTAAAGCAGTCATGGTGTTATACTGTATGTGTCCACTAGGCGGGGTGTAAAGCAGTCATGCTGTTATACTGTATGTGTCCACTAGGTGGAGTGTAAAGCAGTCATGGTATTATTCCACTACTGTGTGATGTCCAACTACTTCTGGCTGTTCATCGAAGGCCTGTACCTCTTCACCCTGCTGGTCCAAACCTTCTTCCCAGAGAGGCGGTACTTCTACTGGTACACCGTGGTAGGGTGGGGTGAGTAGAATAAACTGCTACCAACTGGGTTTGATCTCTGCTAGCCCACAGCTACTTTTTTCTGAATATTGGCTGTTACAGCTTTTGGTTCCTGGTTGGCTTTGTTCCTGGTCCATTATTACAGGGTGGCAGGCAGCCTAGCGGTTAAGAGTGTTGGGCCTACAACCGAAAAGGTCGCTGGTTTGAATTCCCGACCTGACTGTTTAATCAATCTGTCGATGTGCTCTTGAGCAAGGCACTTAACCCTAATTGCTCCTGTAAGTCGCTCTCGATAACAGCGTCTGCTAAATTACTCAAATGTCATATTTCCAATGTCACGGCCCTTATCAAATCAAATGAAATGTTATTTGTCACATACACATGGTTTGCAGATGTTAATGCGAGTGTAGCGAAATGCTTGTGCTTCTAGTTCCGACAATGCAGTAATAACCAACGAGTAATCTAACTAACAATTCCACAACAACTACCTTATACACACAAGTGTAAAGGGATGAAGAATATGTACATAAAGATATATGAATGAGTGATGGTACAGAACGGCATAGGCAAGATGCCGTAGATGGTATGGAGTACAGTATATACATATGAGATGAGTAATGTAGGGTATGTAAACATATGAAGTGGCATTGTTTAAAGTGGCAGCAGCCACTCAATGTTAGTGGTGGCTGGTTAACAGTCTGATGGCCTTGAGATAGAAGCTGTTTTTCAGTTGCTCGGTCCCTGCTTTGATGCACATGTACTGACCTCGCCTTCTGGATGATAGCGGGGTGAACAGGCAATGGCTCAGGTGGTTGTTGTCCTTGATGATCTTTTTGGCCTTCCTGTGACATCGGGTGGTGTAGGTGTCCTGGAGGGCAGGTAGTTTGCCCGGTGATGCGGGCCTCCTTAGCCTCCTGAGGTTGAAGAGGCGCTGCTGCGCCTTCTTCACCACGCTGTCTGTGTGGGTGGACCAATTCAGTTTGTCTGTGATGTGTACGCCGTGGGACTTAAAACTTACTACCCTCTCCACTATTGTCCCATCGATGCGGATAGGAGGGTGCTCCCTCTGCTGTTTCCTGAAGTCCACAATCATCTCCTTTGTTTTGTTGACGTTGAGTGTGAGGTTATTTTCCCGACACCACACTCCAAGGGCCCTCACCCTCGGAGTGTGGTATCTGCTGGTTGAACCCAATGTCACGGCCCTCATCTTCTGGTTGAGCCCAATGTCACGGCCCTTATCTGCTGGTTGAACCCAATGTCACGGCACTTATCTGCTGGTTGAACCCAATGTCGTTGTCCTCATCTTCTGGTTGAGCCCAATGTCACGGCCCTTATCTGCTGGTTGAACCCAATGTCACGGCACTTATCTGCTGGTTGAACCCAATGTCACAGCCCTTATCTGCTGGTTGAACCCAATGTTGTTGTCCTCATCTGCTGGTTGAGCCCAATGTCACAGCCCTTATCTGCTGGTTGAACCCAATGTCGTTGTCCTCATCGTCTGGTTGAACCCAATGTCGTTGTCCTCATCTTCTGGTTGAGCCCAATGTCATTGTCCTCATCTGCTGGTTGAGCCCAATGTCGTTGTCCTCATCTGCTGGTTGAACCCAATGTCACGGCCCTTATCTCCACCCTTGTGTTTCCTGAGGAGAGGCTCCTCTCCACCCTTGTATACCTCCTTGTCCACCAGTATGTCTTTTGATCTCACGTTGTACATCTCTTAAAGCCTGTTTATCACCCTCAGCATAAACTGCCTTCTTCCTATCAAGTTGTGATTTTAGATGTTTTGATACCCAAGGCTTATTGTTAAGGAAGATTTTATAGGTTTTAGTAGGAACAACTGACTCAACACAGAAGTTAACAGTCTGAAACAACATCTGTGAGTTCGTCAAGATCAGAGCTGCTGTCCTCAAATACCTACTACATAGTACAGTCAAAACTCCCCTGGAGACCAAATACCTCCCACATGGGACAGTCAAAACACCCTGGAGACCAAATACCTCCCACATAGTACAGTCAGAACACCCTGGAGACCAAATACCTCCCACATAGTACAGTCAAAACACCCCTGGAGACCAGATACCTCCCACATAGAACACTCAAAACACCCTGGAGACCAAATACCTCCCACATAGTACAGTCAAAACACCCTGGAGACCAAACACCTCCCACATAGTAGTCAAAACACCCTGGAGACCAGATACCTCCCACATAGTAGTCAAAACACCCTGGAGACCAGATACCTCCCACATAGTACAGTCAGAACACCCTGGAGACCAGATACCTCCCACATAGTAGTCAAAACACCCTGGAGACCAGATACCTCCCACATAGTAGTCAAAACACCCTGGAGACCAGATACCTCCCACATAGTACAGTCAGAACACCCTGAAGACCAAATACCTCCCACATAGTACAGTCAAACCACCCCTGGAGACCAAATACCTCCCACATGGTACAGTCAAAACACCCCTGGAGACCAAATACCTCCCACATAGTACAGTCAGACCACCCCAGGAGACCAAATACCTCCCACATGGTACAGTCAAAACACCCCTGGAGACAAGTGATACTGTTGTCGTTCCAGATCTGGACAGTTTCAACTGTGGGTTTCTCCCTCTCCAGGAGCCGACAGTAGGTTAGCCTGAGGTAGTTTTAACTGTGGATTTCTCCCTCTCCAGGAGCCGACAGTAGGTTAGCCTGAGGTAGTTTTAACTGTGGGTTTCTCCCTCTCCAGGAGCCGACAGTAGGTTGGCCTGAGGTAGACCACAATGTGGTCTGATGTCCCCAGGGGAGGTTTGGTGGTGGCAGAAAACGCATTTGGTATTGTCCCATAGCACAAATCAAGAGTGTTATTTTTCGTAGTGTGACATTTCACATACTGGTGGTATGTGCGCAGGACACGTTTAAAATCCCCTAAAATAAATGTTGGTGCGTCGGGGGAGATGGATTCCAGTTTCTGTGACAGATTATGAATCATCTCTGATGCCTTTGTTATATTAGCTTTAGATTGAATGTACACAACGGTAACAGACAATTGGGGGAACTCACGGGGCAGAAAGTAGGGCAGATAGTAGGGCAGATAGTAGGGCAGATAGTAGGGCAGCTAGTAGGGCAGATAGTAGGGCAGATAGTAGGGAAGAGGGGCAGATAGTAGGGTCGCAGTGACACAGAAAGCAGTTCAATATCGGGGGTACAGAGTCTCTCTCTTACCAGGATCCATTTATACCACTGGTCCCTGACGAGCAGGCAGACGCCCCCGCCGTGAAGTTTCCCTGTGACTGTCAGATCACGGTCCGCTCTGACCAGAGTGAAGCCGGCCGGCTCCACTTCCCTGTCTGGGGCTCTGTCATCCAGCCAAGTCTCAGTCAACGCCAGCAAACAGGCCTCCCGATATTCGTGTTGGAAGCGCAGATTGGCTGACAGCTCATCCACTTTCCCCCTCAGTGACCTGGCATTAATCAGAAGGTGGTGGGTAAGAGAAGTCTTTGTCTGATTCCCCCGCGTTTTCCACATTTGCATTTGGGATTGTAATCCACTCACAGACAATCAGGGATTAGATGTGCCATTGGGATATCCATCGCGTTTGTGTTTGAGTTGCATTGAACTGCTGTATTGGATTCCGTTGCCAGCAGCGTTTTCATCATTTAGTCCGTTTGTACACCAACAACAAGATCAGTCCAACATCCCACCACTGTGAATCCATGGTTGGCAGATTGTTTGTAAACTAAGTGTACAAATTAAAAACATAAAAGAACGCCACACTAAACGCCACGCCACACTGCAGGTCGCACCAGAGCCGTGCCCAACACTGGTTGAACCCAATGTCACGGCCCTTATCTGCTGGTTGAACCCAATGTCACAGCCCTTATCTGCTGTTTGAACCCAATGTCGTTGTCCTCATCTTCTGGTTGAACCCAATGTCACAGCCCTTATCTGCTGGTTGAACCCAATGTCACAGCCCTTATCTGCTGGTTGAACCCAATGTCACAGCCCTTATCTGCTGGTTGAACCCAATGTCACGGCCCTTATCTGCTGGTTGAACCCAATGTCACGGCCCTTATCTGCTGGTTGAACCCAATGTCACGGCACTTATCTGCTGGTTGAACCCAATGTCACGGCCCTTATCTGCTGGTTGAACCCAATGTCACGGCACTTATCTGCTGGTTGAACCCAATGTCACAGCCCTTATCTGCTGGTTGAACCCAATGTCGTTGTCCTCATCTTCTGGTTGAACCCAATGTCACAGCCCTTATCTGCTGGTTGAACCCAATGTCACAGCCCTTATCTGCTGGTTGAACCCAATGTCGTTGTCCTCATCTTCTGGTTGAACCCAATGTCACGGCCCTTATCTGCTGGTTGAACCCAATGTCACGGCACTTATCTGCTGGTTGAACCCAATGTCACAGCCCTTATCTGCTGGTTGAACCCAATGTCGTTGTCCTCATCTTCTGGTTGAACCCAATGTCACGGCCCTTATCTGCTGGTTGAACCCAATGTCACGGCCCTTATCTGCTGGTTGAACCCAATGTCACGGCACTTATCTGCTGGTTGAACCCAATGTCACGGCACTTATCTGCTGGTTGAACCCAATGTCGTTGTCCTCATCTTCTGGTTGAACCCAATGTCACGGCCCTTATCTGCTGGTTGAACCCAATGTCGTTGTCCTCATCTTCTGGTTGAACCCAATGTCACGGCCCTTATCTGCTGGTTGAACCCAATGTCACAGCTCTTATCTGTTGGTTGAGCCCAATGTCACGGCCATTATCTGCTGGTTGAACCCAATGTCACAGCTCTTATCTACTGGTTGAACCCAATGTCACAGCCCTTATCTGCTGGTTGAACCCAATGTCACAGCTCTTATCTACTGGTTGAACCCAATGTCACAGCTCTTATCTACTGGTTGAACCCAATGTCACAGCTCTTATCTACTGGTTGAACACCTTGCTCTTCTATGTCTGAACATCAATGTGTTCAGGTTTCAGGTCAGCTTCCTCATCTGTTCTCTCTGTCTTCAGGATTCAGATCAGATTCTTCATCTGTTCTCTCTGTCTTTAGGTTTCAGATCAGATTCCTGATCTGTTCTCTCTGTCTGTGTGTTTAGGTACTCCCACCATTTGTGTAACTGTCTGGGCTGCTCTGAGGCTTCACTTTGACGACACAAGGTACGTCCAAACCAGGGTTACATCTTTACATGACTCATGTAAAGATGTTTACAACAGACCTAGGAACTGCACATTCACTGTCTGTTTATACCTCAATAACAAACGTGTGAACTTTTGAATAAAGAAAGTCTGCACATGACATTTTAATGTAATTCCTTTAGCCTGTACCAGGTATTTTAATGTACTTCCTTTAGCCTGTACCAGGTATTTTAATGTACTTCCTTTAGCCTGTACCAGGTGAAGGTTTTTAATGTACTTCCTTTAGCCTGTACCAGGTGAAGGTATTTTAATGTAATTCCTTTAGCCTGTACCAGGTGAAGGTTTTTAATGTAATTCCTTTAGCCTGTACCAGGTGAAGGTATTTTAATGTAATTCCTTTAGCCTGTACCAGGTATTTTAATGTACTTCCTTTAGCCTGTACCAGGTGAAGGTTTTTAATGTACTTCCTGTAACCTGTACCAGGTGAAGGTTTTTAATGTACTTCCTTTAGCCTGTACCAGGTGAAGGTATTTTAATGTAATTCCTTTAGCCTGTACCAGGTGAAGGTTTTTAATGTAATTCCTTTAGCCTGTAGAAGGTATTTTAATGTACTTCCTTTAGCCTGTACCAGGTGAAGGTTTTTAATGTAATTCCTTTAGCCTGTACCAGGTGAAGGTTTTTAATGTAATTCCTTTAGCCTGTACCAGGTGAAGGTATTTAATGTAATTCCTTTAGCCTGTACCAGGTATTTTAATGTACTTCCTTTAGCCTGTACCAGGTGAAGGTATTTAATGTAATTCCTTTAGCCTGTACCAGGTATTTTAATGTACTTCCTTTAGCCTGTACCAGGTATTTTAATGTACTTCCTTTAGCCTGTACCAGGTGAAGGTATTTTAATGTAATTCCTTTAGCCTGTACCAGGTGAAGGTTTTTAATGTAATTCCTTTAGCCTGTACCAGGTGAAGGTATTTTAATGTAATTCCTTTAGCCTGTACCAGGTGAAGGTATTTTAATGTAATTCCTTTAGCCTGTACCAGGTGAAGGTTTTTAATGTAATTCCTTTAGCCTGTACCAGGTATTTTAATGTACTTCCTTTAGCCTGTACCAGGTGAAGGTTTTTAATGTAATTCCTTTAGCCTGTACCAGGTGAAGGTTTTTAATGTAATTCCTTTAGCCTGTACCAGGTGAAGGTATTTAATGTAATTCCTTTAGCCTGTACCAGGTATTTTAATGTACTTCCTTTAGCCTGTACCAGGTGAAGGTATTTAATGTAATTCCTTTAGCCTGTACCAGGTATTTTAATGTACTTCCTTTAGCCTGTACCAGGTGAAGGTATTTAATGTAATTCCTTTAGCCTGTACCAGGTATTTTAATGTACTTCCTTTAGCCTGTACCAGGTGAAGGTATTTAATGTAATTCCTTTAGCCTGTACCAGGTATTTTAATGTACTTCCTTTAGCCTGTACCAGGTATTTTAATGTGCTTCCTTTAGCCTGTACCAGGTATTTTAATGTACTTCCTTTAGCCTGTACCAGGTGAAGGTATTTTAATGTACTTCCTTTAGCCTGTACCATGTGAAGGTATTTTAATGTACTTCCTTTAGCCTGTACCAGGTATTTTAATGTACTTCCTTTAGCCTGTACCAGGTATTTAATGTACTTCCTTTAGCCTGTACCAGGTATTTTAATGTACTTCCTTTAGCCTGTACCAGGTGAAGGTATTTTAATGTACTTCCTTTAGCCTGTACCAGGTGAAGGTATTTTAATGTACTTCCTTTAGCCTGTACCAGGTATTTTAATGTACTTCCTTTAGCCTGTACCAGGTATTTTAATGTACTTCCTTTAGCCTGTACCAGGTATTTTAATGTACTTCCTTTAGCCTGTACCAGGTATTTTAATGTAATTCCTTTAGCCTGTACCAGGTATTTTAATGTCATTCCTTTAGCCTGTACCAGGTATTTAATGTACTTCCTTTAGCCTGTACCAGGTATTTTAATGTACTTCCTTTAGCCTGTACCAGGTGAAGGTATTTTAATGTACTTCCTTTAGCCTGTACCAGGTGAAGGTTTTTAATGTACTTCCTTTAGCCTGTACCAGGTGAAGGTATTTTAATGTAATTCATTTAGCCTGTACCAGGTGAAGGTATTTTAATGTAATTCCTTTAGCCTGTACCAGGTGAAGGTATTTTAATGTAATTCCTTTAGCCTGTACCAGGTATTTTAATGTACTTCCTTTAGCCTGTACCAGGTGAAGGTTTTTAATGTACTTCCTGTAACCTGTACCAGGTGAAGGTTTTTAATGTACTTCCTTTAGCCTGTACCAGGTGAAGGTATTTTAATGTAATTCCTTTAGCCTGTACCAGGTGAAGGTTTTTAATGTAATTCCTTTAGCCTGTACCAGGTATTTTAATGTACTTCCTTTAGCCTGTACCAGGTGAAGGTTTTTAATGTAATTCCTTTAGCCTGTACCAGGTGAAGGTTTTTAATGTAATTCCTTTAGCCTGTACCAAGTGAAGGTATTTAATGTAATTCCTTTAGCCTGTACCAGGTATTTTAATGTACTTCCTTTAGCCTGTACCAGGTGAAGGTATTTAATGTAATTCCTTTAGCCTGTACCAGGTATTTTAATGTACTTCCTTTAGCCTGTACCAGGTATTTGAATGTACTTCCTTTAGCCTGTACCAGGTGAAGGTATTTTAATGTAATTCCTTTAGCCTGTACCAGGTGAAGGTTTTTAATGTAATTCCTTTAGCCTGTACCAGGTGAAGGTATTTTAATGTAATTCCTTTAGCCTGTACCAGGTGAAGGTATTTTAATGTAATTCCTTTAGCCTGTACCAGGTGAAGGTTTTTAATGTAATTCCTTTAGCCTGTACCAGGTATTTTAATGTACTTCCTTTAGCCTGTACCAGGTGAAGGTTTTTAATGTAATTCCTTTAGCCTGTACCAGGTGAAGGTTTTTAATGTAATTCCTTTAGCCTGTACCAGGTGAAGGTATTTAATGTAATTCCTTTAGCCTGTACCAGGTATTTTAATGTACTTCCTTTAGCCTGTACCAGGTGAAGGTATTTAATGTAATTCCTTTAGCCTGTACCAGGTATTTTAATGTACTTCCTTTAGCCTGTACCAGGTGAAGGTATTTAATGTAATTCCTTTAGCCTGTACCAGGTATTTTAATGTACTTCCTTTAGCCTGTACCAGGTGAAGGTATTTAATGTAATTCCTTTAGCCTGTACCAGGTATTTTAATGTACTTCCTTTAGCCTGTACCAGGTATTTTAATGTACTTCCTTTAGCCTGTACCAGGTATTTTAATGTACTTCCTTTAGCCTGTACCAGGTGAAGGTATTTTAATGTACTTCCTTTAGCCTGTACCAGGTGAATGTATTTTAATGTACTTCCTTTAGCCTGTACCAGGTATTTTAATGTACTTCCTTTAGCCTGTACCAGGTATTTTAATGTACTTCCTTTAGCCTGTACCAGGTATTTTAATGTACTTCCTTTAGCCTGTACCAGGTATTTTAATGTAATTCCTTTAGCCTGTACCAGGTATTTTAATGTCATTCCTTTAGCCTGTACCAGGTATTTTAATGTACTTCCTTTAGCCTGTACCAGGTATTTTAATGTAATTCCTTTAGCCTGTACCAGGTGAAGGTATTTTAATGTACTTCCTTTAGCCTGTACCAGGTATTTTAATGTACTTCCTTTAGCCTGTACCAGGTATTTAATGTACTTCCTTTAGCCTGTACCAGGTATTTTAATGTACTTCCTTTAGCCTGTACCAGGTGAAGGTATTTTAATGTACTTCCTTTAGCCTGTACCAGGTGAAGGTATTTTAATGTACTTCCTTTAGCCTGTACCAGGTATTTTAATGTACTTCCTTTAGCCTGTACCAGGTATTTTAATGTACTTCCTTTAGCCTGTACCAGGTATTTTAATGTACTTCCTTTAGCCTGTACCAGGTATTTTAATGTAATTCCTTTAGCCTGTACCAGGTATTTTAATGTCATTCCTTTAGCCTGTACCAGGTATTTTAATGTACTTCCTTTAGCCTGTACCAGGTATTTTAATGTACTTCCTTTAGCCTGTACCAGGTATTTTAATGTACTTCCTGTAACCTGTACCAGGTGAAGGTATTTTAATGTCATTCCTTTAGCCTGTACCAGGTGAAGGTATTTTAATGTAATTCCTTTAGCCTGTACCAGGTGAAGGTATTTTAATGTCATTCTTTTAGCCTGTACCAGGTGAAGGTTTTTAATGTCATTCCTTTAGCCTGTACCAGGTGAAGGTTTTTAATGTAATTCCTTTAGCCTGTACCAGGTGAAGGTTTTTAATGTACTTCCTTTAGCCTGTACCAGGTGAAGGTATTTTAATGTACTTCCTTTAGCCTGTACCAGGTGAAGGTTTTTAATGTACTTCCTTTAGCCTGTACCAGGTATTTTAATGTCATTCCTTTAGCCTGTACCAGGTGAAGGTATTTTAATGTAATTCCTTTAGCCTGTACCAGGTGAAGGTTTTTAATGTAATTCCTTTAGCCTGTACCAGGTATTTTAATGTACTTCCTTTAGCCTGTACCAGGTGAAGGTTTTTAATGTAATTCCTTTAGCCTGTACCAGGTGAAGGTTTTTAATGTAATTCCTTTAGCCTGTACCAGGTGAAGGTATTTAATGTAATTCCTTTAGCCTGTACCAGGTATTTTAATGTACTTCCTTTAGCCTGTACCAGGTGAAGGTATTTAATGTAATTCCTTTAGCCTGTACCAGGTATTTTAATGTACTTCCTTTAGCCTGTACCAGGTGAAGGTATTTAATGTAATTCCTTTAGCCTGTACCAGGTATTTTAATGTACTTCCTTTAGCCTGTACCAGGTGAAGGTATTTAATGTAATTCCTTTAGCCTGTACCAGGTATTTTAATGTACTTCCTTTAGCCTGTACCAGGTATTTTAATGTACTTCCTTTAGCCTGTACCAGGTATTTTAATGTACTTCCTTTAGCCTGTACCAGGTGAAGGTATTTTAATGTACTTCCTTTAGCCTGTTCCATGTGAAGGTATTTTAATGTACTTCCTTTAGCCTGTACCAGGTATTTTAATGTACTTCCTTTAGCCTGTACCAGGTATTTAATGTACTTCCTTTAGCCTGTACCAGGTATTTTAATGTACTTCCTTTAGCCTGTACCAGGTGAAGGTATTTTAATGTACTTCCTTTAGCCTGTACCAGGTGAAGGTATTTTAATGTACTTCCTTTAGCCTGTACCAGGTATTTTAATGTACTTCCTTTAGCCTGTACCAGGTATTTTAATGTACTTCCTTTAGCCTGTACCAGGTATTTTAATGTACTTCCTTTAGCCTGTACCAGGTATTTTAATGTAATTCCTTTAGCCTGTACCAGGTATTTTAATGTCATTCCTTTAGCCTGTACCAGGTATTTTAATGTACTTCCTTTAGCCTGTACCAGGTATTTTAATGTAATTCCTTTAGCCTGTACCAGGTGAAGGTATTTTAATGTACTTCCTTTAGCCTGTACCAGGTATTTTAATGTACTTCCTTTAGCCTGTACCAGGTATTTAATGTACTTCCTTTAGCCTGTACCAGGTATTTTAATGTACTTCCTTTAGCCTGTACCAGGTGAAGGTATTTTAATGTACTTCCTTTAGCCTGTACCAGGTGAAGGTATTTTAATGTACTTCCTTTAGCCTGTACCAGGTATTTTAATGTACTTCCTTTAGCCTGTACCAGGTATTTTAATGTACTTCCTTTAGCCTGTACCAGGTATTTTAATGTACTTCCTTTAGCCTGTACCAGGTATTTTAATGTAATTCCTTTAGCCTGTACCAGGTATTTTAATGTCATTCCTTTAGCCTGTACCAGGTATTTTAATGTACTTCCTTTAGCCTGTACCAGGTATTTTAATGTACTTCCTTTAGCCTGTACCAGGTATTTTAATGTACTTCCTGTAACCTGTACCAGGTGAAGGTATTTTAATGTCATTCCTTTAGCCTGTACCAGGTGAAGGTATTTTAATGTAATTCCTTTAGCCTGTACCAGGTGAAGGTATTTTAATGTCATTCTTTTAGCCTGTACCAGGTGAAGGTTTTTAATGTCATTCCTTTAGCCTGTACCAGGTGAAGGTTTTTAATGTAATTCCTTTAGCCTGTACCAGGTGAAGGTTTTTAATGTACTTCCTTTAGCCTGTACCAGGTGAAGGTATTTTAATGTACTTCCTTTAGCCTGTACCAGGTGAAGGTTTTTAATGTACTTCCTTTAGCCTGTACCAGGTATTTTAATGTCATTCCTTTAGCCTGTACCAGGTGAAGGTTTTTAATGTACTTCCTTTAGCCTGTACCAGGTGAAGGTATTTTAATGTACTTCCTTTAGCCTGTACCAGGTGAAGGTATTTTAATGTCATTCCTTTAGCCTGTACCAGGTGAAGGTTTTTAATGTACTTCCTTTAGCCTGTACCAGGTGAAGGTATTTTAATGTACTTCCTTTAGCCTGTACCAGGTGAAGGTTTTTAATGTACTTCCTTTAGCCTGTACCAGGTATTTTAATGTCATTCCTTTAGCCTGTACCAGGTGAAGGTTTTTAATGTACTTCCTTTAGCCTGTACCAGGTATTTTAATGTCATTCCTTTAGCCTGTACCAGGTGAAGGTTTTTAATGTACTTCCTGTAACCTGTACCAGGTGAAGGTTTTTAATGTACTTCCTTTAGCCTGTACCAGGTGAAGGTATTTTAATGTAATTCCTTTAGCCTGTACCAGGTGAAGGTATTTTAATGTCATTATTTTAGCCTGTACCAGGTGAAGGTATTTTAATGTACTTCCTTTAGCCTGTACCAGGTGAAGGTATTTTAATGTACTTCCTTTAGCCTGTACCAGGTGAAGGTTTTTAATGTACTTCCTTTAGCCTGTACCAGGTATTTTAATGTCATTCCTTTAGCCTGTACCAGGTGAAGGTTTTTAATGTACTTCCTGTAACCTGTACCAGGTGAAGGTTTTTAATGTACTTCCTTTAGCCTGTACCAGGTGAAGGTATTTTAATGTAATTCCTTTAGCCTGTACCAGGTGAAGGTATTTTAATGTACTTCCTTTAGCCTGTACCAGGTATTTTAATGTACTTCCTTTAGCCTGTACCAGGTATTTAATGTACTTCCTTTAGCCTGTACCAGGTATTTTAATGTACTTCCTTTAGCCTGTACCAGGTGAAGGTATTTTAATGTACTTCCTTTAGCCTGTACCAGGTGAAGGTATTTTAATGTACTTCCTTTAGCCTGTACCAGGTATTTTAATGTACTTCCTTTAGCCTGTACCAGGTATTTTAATGTACTTCCTTTAGCCTGTACCAGGTATTTTAATGTACTTCCTTTAGCCTGTACCAGGTATTTTAATGTAATTCCTTTAGCCTGTACCAGGTATTTTAATGTCATTCCTTTAGCCTGTACCAGGTATTTTAATGTACTTCCTTTAGCCTGTACCAGGTATTTTAATGTACTTCCTTTAGCCTGTACCAGGTATTTTAATGTACTTCCTGTAACCTGTACCAGGTGAAGGTATTTTAATGTCATTCCTTTAGCCTGTACCAGGTGAAGGTATTTTAATGTAATTCCTTTAGCCTGTACCAGGTGAAGGTATTTTAATGTCATTCTTTTAGCCTGTACCAGGTGAAGGTTTTTAATGTCATTCCTTTAGCCTGTACCAGGTGAAGGTTTTTAATGTAATTCCTTTAGCCTGTACCAGGTGAAGGTTTTTAATGTACTTCCTTTAGCCTGTACCAGGTGAAGGTATTTTAATGTACTTCCTTTAGCCTGTACCAGGTGAAGGTTTTTAATGTACTTCCTTTAGCCTGTACCAGGTATTTTAATGTCATTCCTTTAGCCTGTACCAGGTGAAGGTTTTTAATGTACTTCCTTTAGCCTGTACCAGGTGAAGGTATTTTAATGTACTTCCTTTAGCCTGTACCAGGTGAAGGTATTTTAATGTCATTCCTTTAGCCTGTACCAGGTGAAGGTTTTTAATGTACTTCCTTTAGCCTGTACCAGGTGAAGGTATTTTAATGTACTTCCTTTAGCCTGTACCAGGTGAAGGTTTTTAATGTACTTCCTTTAGCCTGTACCAGGTATTTTAATGTCATTCCTTTAGCCTGTACCAGGTGAAGGTTTTTAATGTACTTCCTTTAGCCTGTACCAGGTATTTTAATGTCATTCCTTTAGCCTGTACCAGGTGAAGGTTTTTAATGTACTTCCTGTAACCTGTACCAGGTGAAGGTTTTTAATGTTCTTCCTTTAGCCTGTACCAGGTGAAGGTATTTTAATGTAATTCCTTTAGCCTGTACCAGGTGAAGGTATTTTAATGTCATTCTTTTAGCCTGTACCAGGTGAAGGTATTTTAATGTACTTCCTTTAGCCTGTACCAGGTGAAGGTATTTTAATGTACTTCCTTTAGCCTGTACCAGGTGAAGGTTTTTAATGTACTTCCTTTAGCCTGTACCAGGTATTTTAATGTCATTCCTTTAGCCTGTACCAGGTGAAGGTTTTTAATGTACTTCCTGTAACCTGTACCAGGTGAAGGTTTTTAATGTACTTCCTTTAGCCTGTACCAGGTGAAGGTATTTTAATGTAATTCCTTTAGCCTGTACCAGGTGAAGGTATTTTAATGTCATTCTTTTAGCCTGTACCAGGTGAAGATATTTTAATGTACTTCCTTTAGCCTGTACCAGGTGAAGGTATTTTAATGTACTTCCTTTAGCCTGTACCAGGTGAAGGTTTTTAATGTACTTCCTTTAGCCTGTACCAGGTGAAGGTATTTTAATGTAATTCCTTTAATAGCCTGTACCAGGTGAAGGTATTTAATGTAATTCCTTTAATAACCTGTACCAGGTGAAGGCTATATCACAGCCTAATATATTTATTTATTATCGCTGATGTGATGTCATCGTTTAGAACCTTATAATATGTATAATAATAATTGTGTCCCAAACGGAGCCCTATTCCCTATATAGTGCACTATTCCCTATATAGTGCCCTATTCCCTATGGGCCCTGGTCATACGCACTATAAAGGGCATAGGTTGCCTTTTGGGACAATATCACTCTCACCCCCTGCTGTGTCTCTTGTCCTGTACCCTGTAGTTGCTGGGATACCAACAACACCACTGCCCTCTGGTGGGTGATCAAGGGACCTACGGTCGTCTCCATCATGGTGGGTGGAACAGGCTTTATTTTATCACGGCTGACCCAAATGGAACCCTATTCCCTAGATCAGTGGTTCTCAAACTGTGGGTCAAAGGGTCGTGCGGGGGGGTGGGGACGCTGAGTTTCAGGAACTCAGTCTCAGGCTTTCAACTTCCTCTTGAAAGTAGTAATAGTAGAATACACAAGGTTTAGTTCTTCCTCTTAGACCTTAGAGAGCTATTATATAACGGTGGTAGACCTGATAACCAACGACGATGAGAGCTTGAGCTATTATATAGCTGTGGTAGACCTGATAACCAATGATGATGAGAGCCTGAGCTATTATATAACGGTGGTAGACCTGATAACCAATGACGATGAGAGCCTATAGGGAGGAGGTCAGAGACCTGATAACCAACAATGATGAGAACCTGAGCTATTATATAACGGTGGTAGACCTGATAACCAATGACGATGAGAGCCTGAGCTATTATATAACTGTGGTAGACCTGATAACCAATGATGATGAGAGCCTGAGCTATTATATAACGGTGGTAGACCTGATAACCAATGACGATGAGAGCCTATAGGGAGGAGGTCAGAGACCTGATAACCAACAACGATGAGAACCTGAGCTATTATATAACGGTGGTAGACCTGATAACCAATGACGATGAGAGCCTGAGCTATTATATAACTGTGGTAGACCTGATAACCAACAACGATGAGAGCCTATAGGGAGCAGGTCAGAGACCTGGCAGTGTGGTGCCAGGACAACAACCTCTCCCTCAATGTCCCTCTGTAGCGCCTTATGGTCAGATGCTGAGCAGTTACCATACCAGGTGGTGATGCAAGAGGTCAGGATGCTCTCGATGGTGCAGCTGTAGAACTTTTTTGAGGATCTCATGCCAATCTCCTGAGGGGGAAAAGGTTTTGTCGTGCCCTCTTCACGTCTGTCTTGGTGTGTTTGGACCATGAGAGCTCGTTGGTGATGTGGACACCAAGGAACTTGAATCTCTCGACCTGCTGCACTGCAGCCCCGTTGTTGTTAATGGGGGCCTGTTCGGCCCACCTTTTCCTGTAGTCCACGATCAGCTCCTTTGTCTTGATCACATTGAGGGAGAGGTTGTTGTCCTGGCACCACACTGCCAGGTCTCTGACCTGCTCCCTAAGGGCTGTCTCATCGTTGTCAGTGATCAGACCTACCACTGTTTTGTCGTCATCAAACTTAATGATGATATTAGAGTCGTGTTTGGCCAAGCAGTCGTGGGTGAACAGGGAGTACAGGAGGGAATTGAGCACGAACCCCTGAGGGGCCCCCGTGTTGAGGATCAGCGTGGCAGATGTGTTGTTACCTGGGGGGCGGCTCGTCAGGAAGTCCAGGATCCAGTTGCAGAGGGAGGTGTTTAGTCCCAGGGTCCTTAGCATAGTGATGAGTTTTGAGGTCACTATGGTGTTGAACGCTGAGCTGTAGTCGATGAACAGCATTCTCACATAGGTGTTCCTTTTATCCATGTGGGAAAAGGCAGTGTGGGGTGCAATAGAGACTGCATCACCTGTGGATTTGTTAGGGCGGTATGTGAATTGGAGTGGGTCTAGGGTTTCTGGGATGATGGTGTTGATGTGAGCCATTACCAGCCTTTCAAAGCACTTCATGGCTACCGATGTGAGTGCAAGAGGTCAGTAGTCATTTAGACAGGTTACCTTCGCTTCTTTGGTCACAGGGACTATGGTGGTCTACTTGAAACATGTAGGCATTACAGACTCGGACAGGGAGATGTTGAAGATGTCAGTGAAGACACTTGCCAGTTTTTATCTTATTTTGTATTTCACCTTTATTTAACCAGGTATTTATATATATATATAACCCTTTATTTAACCATGTATTTATATATATATATAACCCTTTATTTAACCAGGTATTTATATATATAACCCTTTATTTAACCAGGTATTTATATATATATATATATAACCCTTTATTTAACCAGGTATTTATATATATTACCCTAACCCTTTATTTAACCAGGTATTTATATATATAACCCTAACCCTTTATTTAACCAGGTATTTATATATATAACCCTTTATTTAACCAGGTATTTATATATATAACCCTTTATTTAACCAGGTATTTATATATATAACCCTTTATTTAACCAGGTATTTATATATATAACCCTAACCCTTTATTTAACCAGGTATTTATATATATAACCCTTTATTTAACCAGGTATATATATATATAACCCTTTATTTAACCAGGTATATATATATATAACCCTTTATTTAACCAGGTATTTATATATATATAACTCTAACCCTTTATTTAACCAGGTATATATATATATAACCCTTTATTTAACCAGGTATTTATATATATATAACCCTAACCCTTTATTTAACCAGGTATTTATATATATAACCCTAACCCTTTATTTAACCAGGTATTTATATATATAACCCTTTATTTAACCAGGTATTTATATATATAACCCTTTATTTAACCAGGTATTTATATATATAACCCTAACCCTTTATTTAACCAGGTATTTATATATATAACCATAACCCTTTATTTAACCAGGTATTTATATATATAACCCTTTATTTAACCAGGTGTTTATATATATAACCCTTTATTTAACCAGGTATTTATATATATATAACCCTAACCCTTTATTTAACCAGGTAGGCCAGTTGAGAACAAGTCCTCATTTACAACTGTGACCTGGCCAAGATAAAGCAAAGTAGTTAGACAAAAACAACAACACACAGTTACACATAAACAAACGTACAGTCAAACACACAAAATAAAATAAAAATGAAAGTATATATGTACAGTGTGTGCAAATGTAGAAGATTAGGGAGGAAGGCAATAAATAGGCCATAGAGGTGAAAATAATTACAATTTAGCATTAACACTGGAGTGATAGATGTGCAGATGACGATGTGCAAATAGAGATACTGGGGTGCAAAAGAGCAAGAGGGTAAGTAATAATATGGGATGAGGTAGTTGGGTGGTCTATTTACAGATGGGCTGTGTACAGCTTTAGAGATTTTTGCAATTCGTTCCAGTCATTGGCAACAGAGAACTGGAAGGAAATGCCAAAGGAAGTGTTGGCGGGGTGTTGCTATGGTCACCAGTGAGCTGAGATAAGGTGGGGCTTTACCTAGCAGAGACTTATAGATGACCTGGTGCCAGTGGGTTTGGCGACGGATATGTAGTGAGGGCCAGCCAACGAGAGCATACAGGTCGCAGTGGTGGGTAGTATATGGGGCTTTGGTGATAAAAACAGATGGCACTGTGATAGACTAAATCCAGTTTGCTGAGCAGAGTGTTGGAGGCTATTTTATAGATGACATCACCGATGTCAAGGATTGGTAGGATAGTCTGTTTTATGAGGGTATGTTTGACAGCATGAGTGAAGGAGGCTTTGTTGCGAAATAGGAAGCCGATTCTAGATTTAATTTTGGATTGGAGATGCTTAATGTGAGTCTGGAAGGAGAGTTTACAGTCTAACCAGACACCTAGGTATTTGTAGTTGTCCACATATTCTAGGTCAGAACCGTCCGGAATAGTGATGCTTGTCGGGCTGGAGGGTGCGGGCAGCGATCGGTTGAACAGCATGCGTTTAGTTTTACTAGCGTTTAAGAGCAGTTGGAGGCCACGGAAGGAGAGTTGTATGGCATTGAAGCTCGTCTGGAGGTTAGTTAACACAGTGTCCAAAGAAGGACCAGATGTATACAGAATGGTGTCGTCTGCGTAGAGGTGGATCAGAGAATCACCAGCAGCAAGAGTGACATCATTGATATATACAGAGAAAAGAGTCGGCCCGAGAATTGAACCCTGTGGCACCCCCACAGAGACTGCCAGAGGTCCGGACAACAGGCCCTCCGATTTGACACACTGAGCTCTATCTGAGAAGTAGTTAGTGAACCAGGCCAGACAGTCATTTGAGAAATCAAGGTTATTGAGTCTGCCGATAAGAATGCGGTGATTGACTGAGTCGAAAGCCTTGGCCAGGTCGATGAAGACGGCTGCACAGTACACAGTCTTTTATCGATGGTGGTTATAATATTGTTTAGGACCTGAGCGTGGCTGAGGTGAACCCATGACCAGCTCGGAAACCAGATTGCATAATGGAGAAGGTACGGTGGGATTCGAAATGGTCAGTGATCTGTTTGTTAACTTGGCTTTCAAAGACTTTAGAACGGCAGGGCAGGATGGATATAGGTCTGTAATAGTTTGGGTCTAGAGGCAGGGCAGGATGGATATAGGTCTGTAATAGTTTGGGTCTAGAGGCAGGGCAGCATGGATATAGGTCTGTAACAGTTTGGGTCTAGAGGCAGGGCAGGATGGATATAGGTCTGTAATAGTTTGGGTCTAGAGGCAGGGCAGGATGGATATAGGTCTGTAATAGTTTGGGTCTAGAGGCAGGGCAGGATGGATATAGGTCTGTAACAGTTTGGGTCTAGAGGCAGGGCAGGATGGATATAGGTCTGTAATAGTTTGGGTCTAGAGGCAGGGCAGGATGGATATAGGTCTGTAATAGTTTGGGTCTAGAGGCAGGGCAGGATGGATATAGGTCTGTAACAGTTTGGGTCTAGAGTTTCTCCCCCTTTGAAGAGGGGTATGACCGCTGCAGCTTTCCAATCTTTGGGGATGAAAGAGAGGTTGAATAAGCTAGTAATAGGGGTTGCAACCATTTCTGCGGATAATTTTAGGAAGAGAGGGTTCTGATTGTCTAGCCCAGCTGATTTGTAGGGATCCATATTTTGCAGCTCTTTCAGAACATCGGGTGAAGGAGAAGCGAGGGGGCAAGTTGCTGCCGGGGGTGTTGAGATGTTGGCCGGGGTAGGGGTAACCAGGTGGAAAGCATGGCCAGCGGTGGAAGAATTGCTTATTGAAATGATCGATTATCGTAGATTTAACGGTGGTGACAGTGTTTCCTAGCCTCAGTGCAGTGGGCAGCTGAGAGGAGGTGCTCTTATTCTCCATGGACTTTACAGTGTCCCAAAACGTTTTGGAATTTGTGCTACAGGAAGCAAATTTCTGTTTGAAAAAGCTAGCCTTAGCTTTCCTATCTGACTAAGTGTATTAGTTCCTGACTTCCCTGAAAAGCTGCGAATCGCGGGGGCTGTTCGATGCTAATGCAGAACGCCACAGGATGTGTTTTGTGCTGTTCAAGGACAGTCAGGTCTGGAGTGAACCAAGGGCTATATCTGTTCCTGGTTCTACATTTTTTGAAAGGGGCTTGCTTATTTAAGATGGTGAGGAAAGCACTTTTAAAGAGCAACCAGGCATCCTCTACTGACGGGATGAGGTCAAAATCCTTCCAGGATACCCGGGCCAGGTCGATTAGAAAGGCCTGCTTACAGAAGTGTTTTAGGGAGCGTTTGACCGCGGACCCATTACGCACACAGGCAATGAGGCAGTAATCGCTGAGATCCTGGTTGAAGACAGCGGAGGTGTATTTGGAGGGCAAGTTGGTCAGGATAATATCTATGAGGGTGCCCATGTTTACGGATTTAGGGTTGTACCTGGTGGTTTCCTTGATAATTTGTGTGAGGTTGAGGGCATCTAGCTTAGATTGTAGGACTGCTGGGGTGTTAAGTATATTCCAGTTCAGGTCACCTAACAGAACGAACTCTGAAGATAGATGGGGGCAATCAATTCACATATGGTGTCCAGGGCACAGCTGGGAGCTGAGGGGGGTCTATAACAGGCGGCAACAGTGAGAGACTCACATATGGAATATATTGTTTGGCTACCCGGGGGATGGGCCTAGCTCAAGGCTAGTTCCAGGCTAACTGGTGCTTGCTTCGGGACAGAGACGATAGACAGGAGTAGCCACTCGGATAGCGAGCAGTATAAGGCCATAGGCAAATAAGAAAATGCTCATCCAGAGGCGGTGCTCCTAGTGGCCGGGAACCTTAAATTAGTTTTACCTAATTTCTGTGCAACCAGAGGAAAACAAATTGTAGACCACTTTCACTCACCCTCCATTTGGTAAATCTGACAATAGTTCTATCCTCCTGATTTCTGCTTACAAGTGAAAACTAAAGCAGGAAGTACCAGTGACTCGCTGGATACTGAAGTGGTCAGATGACGCAGATGCTAAGCTACAGGACTGTTTTGCTAGCACAGGCTGGAATATGTTCTGGGATTCATCCCATGGCATCGAGGAGTATACTACCTCAGTATAGATCCAAACGGCTTAACAGTTTCTAGCCCCATAAGACTGCTGAACAGCTAATCAAATGGACTATTTACAATCAATTTACTCCTACCTACATGTACATATTACCTCAGTTACCTCTACTAATCTGTACCCTCGCACATTGACTCGGTACCGGTACCCCCTGAATATAGCCTCCACATTGACTCTGTACCGGTGCCCCCTGTATATAGCCTCCACATTGACTCTGTACCGGTACCCCCTGTATATAGCCTCCATATTGACTCGGTACCGGTACCCCCTGTATATAGCCTCCACATTGACTCTGTACCGGTACCCCCTGTATATAGCCTCCACATTGACTCTGTACCGGTACCCCCTGTATGTAGCCTCCACATTGACTCTGTACCGGTACCCCCTGTATATAGCCTCCACATTGACTCTGTACCGGTACCCCCTGTATATAGCCTCCACATTGACTCTGTACTGGTACCCCCTGTATATAGCCTCCACATTGACTCTGTACCGGTACCCCCTGTATATAGCCTCCACATTGACTCTGTACCGTAATACCCTGTATATAGCCTCCACATTGACTCTGTACCGGTACCCCCTGTATATAGCCTCCACATTGACTCTGTACCGTAATACCCTGTATATAGCCTCCACATTGACTCTGTACCGGTACCCCCTGTATATAGCCTCCACATTGACTCTGTACCGTAATACCCTGTATATAGCCTCCACATTGACTCTGTACCGGTACCCCCTGTATATAGCCTCCACATTGACTCTGTACCGTAATACCATGTATATAGCCTCCACATTGACTCTGTACCGGTACCCCCTGTATATAGCCTCCACATTGACTCGGTTCCGGTACCCCCTGTATATAGCCTCCACATTGACTCGGTTCCGGTACCCCCTGTATATAGCCTCCACATTGACTCTGTACCGTAATACCCTGTATATAGCCTCCACATTGACTCTGTACCGGTACCCCCTGTATATAGTCTCCACATTGACTCTGTACCGGTACCCCCTGTATATAGCCTCCACATTGACTCTGTACCGGTACCCCCTGTATATAGCCTCCACATTGACTCTGTACTGGTACCCCCTGTATATAGCCTCCACATTGACTCTGTACCGGTACCCCCTGTATATAGCCTCCACATTGACTCTGTACCGTAATACCCTGTATATAGCCTCCACATTGACTCTGTACCGGTACCCCCTGTATATAGCCTCCACATTGACTCTGTACCGTAATACCCTGTATATAGCCTCCACTTTGACTCTGTACCGGTACCCCCTGTATATAGCCTCCACATTGACTCTGTACCGTAATACCCTGTATATAGCCTCCACATTGACTCTGTACCGTAATACCCTGTATATAGCCTCCACTTTGACTCTGTACCGGTACCCCCTGTATATAGCCTCCACATTGACTCTGTACCGTAATACCCTGTATATAGCCTCCACATTGACTCTGTACCGGTACCCCCTGTATATAGCCTCCACATTGACTCTGTACCGTAATACCCTGTATATAGCCTCCACATTGACTCTGTACCGGTACCCCCTGTATATAGCCTCCACATTGACTCTGTACCGTAATACCCTGTATATAGCCTCCACATTGACTCTGTACCGGTACCCCCTGTATATAGCCTCCACATTGACTCTGTACCGTAATACCATGTATATAGCCTCCACATTGACTCTGTACCGGTACCCCCTGTATATAGCCTCCACATTGACTCGGTTCCGGTACCCCCTGTATATAGCCTCCACATTGACTCGGTTCCGGTACCCCCTGTATATAGCCTCCACATTGACTCTGTACCGTAATACCCTGTATATAGCCTCCACATTGACTCTGTACCGGTACCCCCTGTATATAGTCTCCACATTGACTCTGTACCGGTACCCCCTGTATATAGCCTCCACATTGACTCTGTACCGGTACCCCCTGTATATAGCCTCCACATTGACTCTGTACTGGTACCCCCTGTATATAGCCTCCACATTGACTCTGTACCGGTACCCCCTGTATATAGCCTCCACATTGACTCTGTACCGTAATACCCTGTATATAGCCTCCACATTGACTCTGTACCGGTACCCCCTGTATATAGCCTCCACATTGACTCTGTACCGTAATACCCTGTATATAGCCTCCACATTGACTCTGTACCGGTACCCCCTGTATATAGCCTCCACATTGACTCTGTACCGTAATACCCTGTATATAGCCTCCACATTGACTCTGTACCGTAATACCCTGTATATAGCCTCCACTTTGACTCTGTACCGGTACCCCCTGTATATAGCCTCCACATTGACTCTGTACCGGTACCCCCTGTATATAGCCTCCACATTGACTCTGTACCGGTACCCCCTGTATATAGCCTCCACATTGACTCTGTACTGGTACCCCCTGTATATAGCCTCCACATTGACTCTGTACCGGTACCCCCTGTATATAGCCTCCACATTGACTCTGTACCGTAATACCCTGTATATAGCCTCCACATTGACTCTGTACCAGTACCCCCTGTATATAGCCTCCACATTGACTCTGTACCGTAATACCCTGTATATAGCCTCCACATTGACTCTGTACCGGTACCCCCTGTATATAGCCTCCACATTGACTCTGTACCGTAATACCCTGTATATAGCCTCCACATTGACTCTGTACCGTAATACCCTGTATATAGCCTCCACTTTGACTCTGTACCGGTACCCCCTGTATATAGCCTCCACATTGACTCTGTACCGGTACCCCCTGTATATAGCCTCCACATTGACTCTGTACCGGCACCCCCTGTATATAGCCTCCACATTGACTCTGTACTGGTACCCCCTGTATATAGCCTCCACATTGACTCTGTACCGGTACCCCCTGTATATAGCCTCCACATTGACTCTGTACCGGCACCCCCTGTATATAGCCTCCACATTGACTCTGTACCGTAATACCCTGTATATAGCCTCCACTTTGACTCTGTACCGGTACCCCCTGTATATAGCCTCCACATTGACTCTGTACCGGTACCCCCTGTATATAGCCTCCACATTGACTCTGTACCGGTACCCCCTGTATATAGCCTCCACATTGACTCGGTTCCGGTACCCCCTGCATATAGCCTCCACATTGACTCGGTTCCGGTACCCCCTGTATATAGCCTCCACATTGACTCTGTACCGTAATACCCTGTATATAGCCTCCACATTGACTCGGTTCCGGTACCCCCTGTATATAGCCTCCACATTGACTCGGTTCCGGTACCCCCTGTATATGGCCTTGTTATTGTTATTTCATTGTTGTTGTTATTTTTTTAACTTTAGTTTATTTACTACATTTATTTAGTTTTTTGTAAAACTGCATTGTTGGTTAAGGGCATGTAAGTAAGCATTGCACGTTGAGGTCTACACTTGTTGTATTCGGCGCATGTGACAACATGATAACATTTGATTGGAAAAGTAGTGCACTATGTAGGGAGTAGGGTGCCATTTCTCAATAACTATAATATTGCCATGTTGTGTTGTTGTCATGTTGTGTTGCTGCCATGTTGTGCTGCTGCCATGTTGTTGTCATGTTGTGTTGTTGTCATGTTGTGTTGCTGCCATGTTTTGCTGCTGCCATGTTGTTGTCATGTTGTGTTGTTGTCATGTTGTGTTGCTGCCATGTTGTGCTGCTGCCATGTTGTTGTCATGTTGTGTTGTTGTCATGTTGTGTTGCTGCCATGTTGTGCTGCTGCCATGTTGTTGTCATGTTGTGTTGTTGTCATGTTGCGTTGCTGCCATGTTGTGCTGCTACCATGGTGTTGTCATGTTGTGTTACTGTCATGCTGTGTTGTCATGTATTGCTGTCATGTTGTGTTGTCATGTGTTGCTGCCATGCTGTGTCGTCATGTGTTGCTGCCATGCTGTGTCGTCATGTGTTGCTGCCATGTTGTGTTGCCATGTGTTGCTGCCATGCTGTGTTGTCATGTGTTGCTGCCATGCTGTGTTGCCATGTGTTGCTGCCATGCTGTGTTGCCATGTGTTGCTGCCATGCTGTGTTGTCATGTGTTGCTGCCATGCTGTGTCGTCATGTGTTGCTGCCATGCTGTGTCGTCATGTGTTGCTGCCATGTTGTGTTGCCATGTGTTGCTGCCATGCTGTGTTGTCATGTGTTGCTGCCATGCTGTGTTGCCATGTGTTGCTGCCATGCTGTGTTGTCATGTGTTGCTGCCATGCTGTGTTGTCATGTATTGCTGCCATGTTGTGTTGTCATGTGTTGCTGCCATGCTGTGTTGTCATGTATTGCTGCCATGCTGTGTTGTTGTCTTAGGTCTCTCTTTATGTAGTGTTGTGTTGTCTTAGGTCTCTCTTTATGTAGTGTTGTGTTGTCTTAGGTCTCTCTTTATGTAGTGTTGTGTTGTCTTAGGTCTCTCTTTATGTAGTGTTGTGTTGTCTTAGGTCTCTCTTTATGTAGTGTTGTGTTGTCTTAGGTCTCTCTTTATGTAGTGTTGTGTTGTCTCTCTTTATGTAGTGTTGTGGTGTCTTAGGTCTCTCTTTATGTAGTGTTGTGTTGTCTTAGGTCTCTCTTTATGTAGTGTTGTGTTGTCTTAGGTCTCTCTTTATGTAGTGTTGTGTTGTCTCTCTTTATGTAGTGTTGTGGTGTCTTAGGTCTCTCTTTATGTAGTGTTGTGTTGTCTTAGGTCTCTCTTTATGTAGTGTTGTGGTGTCTTAGGTCTCTCTTTATGTAGTGTTGTGTTGTCTTAGGTCTCTCTTTATGTAGTGTTGTGGTGTCTCTCTTTATGTAGTGTTGTGGTGTCTCTCTTTATGTAGTGTTGTGGTGTCTTAGGTCTCTCTTTATGTAGTGTTGTGTTGTCTCTCTTTATGTAGTGTTGTGATGTCTCTCTTTATGTAGTGTTGTGTTGTCTTAGGTCTCTCTTTATGTAGTGTTGTGGTGTCTCTCTTTATGTAGTGTTGTGGTGTCTCTCTTTATGTAGTGTTGTGTTAGGTCTCTCTTTATGTAGTGTTGTGGTGTCTCTCTTTATGTAGTGTTGTGTTGTCTCTCTTGTCGTGAAGTGTGTTTTGTCCTATATTTGTATTTTTAATCCCAGGCCCCCGTCTCCACAGGAGGCCTTTTGCCTTCTGGTGGGCCGTCATTGTAACTGACTTGCCTCGTTAAATAAAGATCAAATCAGATTGAGAATCTATTATATCTCCTCCCCACATTAATACAACTTCGTCTGACCGGTCTTAGATCTACTGCATTTTGGTAGATTGAGTTTTGGTGTGTATTCTTGTGTTAAAACTTGAAAAGTAATGATGATAACAGTAATGTAATAACGATAATCATCCTTGCTATGTGCTTCTCTAGATCAACTTTGTCCTGTTTGTTGGGATCATAGTCATTCTGGTCCAGAAGCTGCAGTCTCCTGACATCAGAGGGAATGAGTCCAGTATCTACCTGTAAGTACCTGGTCTTAGCCCATCCTCTGTGTCCAGTATCTACCTGTAAGTACCTGGTCTTAGCCCTACCTCTATGTCCAGTATCTACCTGTAAATACCTGGTCTTAGCTCCACCTCTATAGCCACATGTCTATGAAGGCTGCTGGAATCTTTAGCTCATCGACATAATGTGGTCTGTTTATATTAGCCGCGGTCTAGTCTTTTATAAGAAGAGGTGTTTAATGAGACTGTCTGATGTGCTGTATAGTTAAGACTTCTGTGTGTGACTGTGTGTGTTTTACTGGTGGTGTCTGTCTGTGTCTGTCCGTCTTTGGGTCTGTCTGTCTGTCTGTGTCTGTCCGTCTTTGGGTCTGTCTGTCTGTCTGTGTCTGTCCGTCTTTGGGTCTGTCTGTCTGTCTGTCTGTGTCTGTCCGTCTTTGGGTCTGTCTGTCTGTGTCTGTCTGTCTGTCTGTGTCTGTCCGTCTTTGGGTCTGTCTGTCTGTCTGTCTTTGGGTCTGTCTGTCTGTCTGTCTGTCTGTCTGTCTGTCTGTCTGTCTCTATTGTAGCAGCTGTGCTCAGAAATGCTTCAGTGAGCCCACTCAGGCTGTACAACATTCCTGCAGGATGTCAGAGCTATCAGTCATCACACTGTAAGTCTGTGTGTGTGTGTGTGTGTGTGTGTGTGTGTGTGTGTGTGTGTGTGTGTCTGTGTGTCTGTGAGTTTCCTCATATGTTAAAGTCTGAGTGTTATTCTTAGTCAGGTCAAATAAAATTGTATTTGTCGCATACACATGTTTAGCAGATGTTATAGCTAAATGTCTGTGTTCCTAGCTCCAACAGTGCAGTAATATCTAACAATTCACAACAAAACACACAAATCTTAAAGAAAAATAATGGAATTAAGAAATATATAAATATTAGGACGAGCGATGTCGGAACCAACTCATTCAAATTTGTTTCTTTATTTTTACTATTTTCTACATTGTAGAATAATAATGAAGACATCAACACTATGAAATAACACATATGGAATCATGTAGTAACCAAAAAAAGTGTTAAACAAATCAAAATATATTAAATATATTTAGATATAAAATAGATTCTTCAAAGTAGCCACTCTTGGCATTCTCTCAACCAGCTTCACCTGGAATTATTTTTCAACCATCTTGAAGTTCCCACATATACTGAGCACTTGTTGGCTGCTTTTCCTTCACTCTGCGGTCAAAATACCATCTCAATTGGGTTGAGGTTGGATGATTGTGAAGGCCACGTCATCTGATGGAGCACTCCATCACTCTCCTTTTTGGTCAAATAGCCCTTACACAGTCTGGAGGTGTGTTGGGTCATTGTCCTGTTGAAAAACAAATGATAGTCCCACTAAGCGCAAACCAGATGGGATGGCATATCGCTGCAGAATGATGTGGTAGCCATGCTGGTTAAGTGTGCCTTGATTTCTAAATAAATCACAGACAGTGTAACCAACAAAGCACCATCACACTTCCTCCTCCATGCTTCACAGTGAGAACCACACATGCGGAGATCATCCGTTCACCTACTCTGCCTCTCAAAGACACAGTGGTTGGAACCAAACATCATCAGATCAAAGGACAGATTTCCTCCGGTCTAATGTCCATTTGCTCGTGTTTCTTGGCCCAAGCAAGTCTCTTCTTCTATGTGTGTCCTTTAGTAGTGGTTTCTTTGCAGAAATTCAACCATGAAGGCCTGATTCACACAGTCTCCTCTGAACAGTTGATGTTGAGATGTGTCTGTTACTTGAACTCTGTGAAGCATTTATTTGGGCTGTAATTTCTGAGGCTGGTATCTCTATTAAACTTATCCTCTGCAGCAGAGGTAATTCTGGGTCTTCCTTTCCTGTGGCGGTCCTCATGAGAGCCAGTTTCATCATAGCACTTGATGGTTTTTGCGACTGCTCTTGAAGAAACTTTCAAAGTTCATGACATTTTCCGTATTGACTGAACTTCATGTCTTAAAATAATGATGGACTGTTGTTTCTCTTTGCTTATTTAAGCTGTTCTTGCCATAATATGGACTTGGTCTTTTACCAAATAGGTCTATCTACTGCATACCACCCCTACCTTGTCACAACACAACTGATTGGCTCAAACATTTTAAGAAGGTGACTCCCTCATGAAGCTGGTTGGGAAATGCCAAGAGTTTGCAAAGCAGTCATCAAGGCAAAGGATCTCAAATATAAAATATATTGTGATTTGTTTAACACTTTTTGGGTTACCACATGATTCCATATGTGTTATTTCATAGTTTTGACATCTTCACTATTATTCTACAATGTTGAAAAATAGTACTTGGCGCTCCAATACCGCTTGCCGTGCAGTAGCAGAGAGAACAGTTTATGACCAGGGTGGCTGAAGTCTTTGACAATTTTTAGAGTCTTCCTCTGACACCGCCTGGTATAGAGGTCCTGGATGACAGGAAGCTTGGCCCCAGTGATGTACTGGGCAGTACGCACTACCCTCTGTAGTGCCTTCCGGTCGGAGGCCGAGCAGTTGCCATATGATGCAACCAGTCTGGATGCTCTCGATGGTGCAGCTGTAGAACCTTTTGAGGATCTGAGGACCCATGCCAAATATGTTCAGTCTCCTGAGGGGGAAAAGGTTTTGTATTTTCCTCTTCACGACTGTCTTAGTGTGTTTGTACCATGATTGTTTGTTGTTGATGTGGACACAAAGGAACTTGAAGCTCTCAACCTGCTCCACTACAGCCCTGTCGATGAGAATTGGAGCGTTCTTGGCCCTCCTTTTCCTGTAGTCCACGATCATCTCCTTTGTCTTGATCACATTGAGGTTGTTGTCCTGGTACCACACGGCCAGGTCTCTGACCTCCTCCCTATAGGCTATCTCGTTGTTGTTGTTGGTGATCAGACCTACTACTGTTGTGTTGTCTGAAAACTTAATGATTGAGTTGGAGGCGTGCCTGGCCATGCAGTCATGAGTGAACATGGATTACAGGAGTGGACTGAGCACGCACCCCTGAGGGGACCCGTGTTGAGGAATACTAAAGTGGACCTGTTGAGTCCTGCCTTCACCACCTGGGGACGGCCCATCAGGAAGTCCAGGACCCAGTTGCAGAGGGCAGGGTTCAGACCCAGGGCCCCAAACTTAATGATGAGCTTGGAGGGGACTATGGTGTTGAAGGCTGAGCTGAAGTCAATGAACAGCATCTTACATTGGTATTCCTCTTGTCCAGATGGGATAGGGCAGTGTGCAGTGCGATGGCGATTGCATCATCTGTGGATCTATTGGGGCGGTATGCAAATTGAAGTGGGTCTAGGGTGCCTCTCAAAGCACTTCATGATAACAGAAGTGAGTGCTACGGGGCGATAGTCATTTAGTTCAGTTACCTTTGCTTTCTTGGGTACAGGAACAATGGTGGTCATATTGAGGCAAGTGGGGACAGCAGACTGGGATTGGGAGAGAAGAGATTGAATATGTCCGCAAACACTCCAACCAGCTGGTCTGTGCATTCTCTGAGGATGCGGCTAGGGATGCCGTCAGGGCCGGCAGCCATGTGTGGGTTAACACGTTTAAACGTCTTACTCATTTTGGCCACGCAGAGCGAGAGCAGTCTTCGGGTGTGGCCCCCGTCGTTGGCACTGTGTTATTCTCAAAGCAGGCGAAGAAGGAGTTTAGCTTGCCTGGGAGCATGACGCCGGTGTCCGCGAAGTGGCTGGTTTTCCCTTTGTAATCCGTGATTGTCTGGAGTCTCTGCCACTTAGGTCTCGTGTCTGAGCCGTTGAATTGCCACTCCACTTTATCTCTATACTGACATTTTGCCTATTTTATTGCCTTACGGACTGTTTGTATTCAACCATGTTCTCAGTCACCGTGGTTAAATGCATTTGTTAGCGCTTTCAGTTTTGCGCGAATGCTGCCATCTATCCACAGTATATGGTTCAGGTGGATATTAATAGTCACAGAGGGAACAACATCTCCTATGCACTTCCTGATGAACTCAGTCACTGTGTCAGTGTATACGTCAATGTTATTCTCAGAAGCAACCCGAAATCTGAGTGTTAGTCTTAGTCAGGTTGTAGTGGTGTTGTTGTCGGGAGGATGTCTGAGTGTTAGTCTTAGTCAGGTTGTAGTAGTGTTGTTGTCAGGAGGATGTCTGAGTGTTAGTCAGGTTGTAGTAGTGTTGTTGTCAGGAGGATGTCTGAGTGTTTGTCTTAGTCAGGTTGTAGTAGTGTTGTTGTCAGGAAGATGTTTGAGTGTTGGTCAGGTTGTAGTAGTGTTGTTGTCAGGAGAATGTCTGAGTGTTTGTCTTAGTCAGGTTGTAGTAGTGTTGTTGTCAGGGGGATGTCTGAGTCTTAGTCAGGTTGTAGTAGTGTTGTTGTCAGGAGGATGTCTGAGTGTTAGTCAGGTTGTAGTGGTGTTGTTGTCAGGAGGATGTCTGGGTGTTAGTCAGGTTGTAGTAGTGTTGTTGTCAGGAGGATGTCTGAGTGTTTGTCTTAGTCAGGTTGTAGTAGTGTTGTTGTCAGGAGGATGTCTGAGTGTTAGTCAGGTTGTAGTGGTGTTGTTGTCAGGAGGATGTCTGAGTGTTAGTCTTAGTCAGGTTGTAGTAGTGTTGTTGTCAGCAGGATGTCTGAGTGTTTGTCTTAGTCAGGTTGTAGTAGTGTTGTTGTCAGCAGGATGTCTGAGTGTTTGTCTAAGTCAGGTTGTAGTGGTGTTGTTGTCAGGAGGATGTCTGAGTGTTTGTCTTAGTCAGGTTGTAAGTAGTGTTGTTGTCAGGAGGATGTCTGAGTCTTAGTCAGGTTGTAGTAGTGTTGTTGTCAGGAGGATGTCTGAGTGTTAGTCAGGTTGTAGTGGTGTTGTTGTCAGGAGGATGTCTGAGTGTTTGTCTTAGTCAGGTTGTAGTAGTGTTGTTGTCAGGAGGTTGTCTGAGTCAGGTTGTAGGAGTGTTGTTGTCAGGAGGATGTCTGAGTGTTAGTCAGGTTGTAGTGGTGTTGTTGTCAGGAGGATGTCTGAGTGTTTGTCTTAGTCAGGTTGTAGTAGTGTTGTTGTCAGGAGGATGTCTGAGTCTTAGTCAGGTTGTAGTAGCGTTGTTGTCAGCAGGATGTCTGAGTGTTTGTCTTACTCAGGTTGTAGTGGTGTTGTTGTCAGGAGGATGTCTGAGTGTTTGTCTTAGTCAGGTTGTAGTAGTGTTGTTGTCAGGAGGATGTCTGAGTCTTAGTCAGGTTGTAGTAGTGTTGTTGTCAGAAGGATGTCTGAGTCTTAGTCAGGTTGTAGTAGTGTTGTTGTCAGGAGGATGTCTGAGTCTTAGTCAGGTTGTAGTGGTGTTGTTGTCAGAAGGATGTCTGAGTCTTAGTCAGGTTGTAGTAGTGTTGTTGTCAGGAGGATGTCTGAGTCTTAGTCAGGTTGTAGTAGTGTTGTCAGGAGGATGTCTGAGTGTTAGTCAGGTTGTAGTAGTGTTGTTGTCAGGAGGATGTCTGAGTCTTAGTCAGGTTGTAGTAGTGTTGTTGTCAGGAGGATGTCTGAGTGTTAGTCAGGTTGTAGTGGTGTTGTTGTCAGGAGGATGTCTGAGTCTTAGTCAGGCTGTAGTGGTGTTGTTGTCAGGAGGATGTCTGAGTATTAGTCAGGTTGTAGTAGTGTTGTTGTCAGGAGGATGTCTGAGTGTTAGTCAGGTTGTAGTGGTGTTGTTGTCAGGAGGATGTCTGAGTGTTTGTCTTAGTCAGGTTGTAGTAGTGTTGTTGTCAGGAGGTTGTCTGAGTCAGGTTGTAGGAGTGTTGTTGTCAGGAGGATGTCTGAGTGTTAGTCAGGTTGTAGTGGTGTTGTTGTCAGGAGGATGTCTGAGTCTTAGTCAGGTTGTAGTAGTGTTGTTGTCAGGAGGATGTCTGAGTGTTAGTCAGGTTGTAGTGGTGTTGTTGTCAGGAGGATGTCTGAGTGTTTGTCTTAGTCAGGTTGTAGTAGTGTTGTTGTCAGGAGGTTGTCTGAGTCAGGTTGTAGGAGTGTTGTTGTCAGGAGGATGTCTGAGTGTTAGTCAGGTTGTAGTGGTGTTGTTGTCAGGAGGATGTCTGAGTGTTTGTCTTAGTCAGGTTGTAGTAGTGTTGTTGTCAGGAGGATGTCTGAGTCTTAGTCAGGCTGTAGTGGTGTTGTTGTCAGGAGGATGTCTGAGTATTAGTCTTTGTCAGGTTGTAGTAGCGTTGTTGTCAGGAGGATGTCTGAGTCTTAGTCAGGTTGTAGTGGTGTTGATGTCTGAGTATTAGTCTTAGTCAGGTTGTAGTAGTGTTGTTATTAGGAGGATATATAATGTTGCCTGTTAGTTGTTTTTGTTGTGTGTTTGTTTCTCTTAGGTTGTGACAGGAATGTATTGGTTGTTCGACGGTTGTAAGAGTGTTGTCTTGTTGTTGTTCTAAGATTGTTACAGTGTAATGTTGTGTATTAGTTGTTCTAAGGTTTCTGCTGTAATGTGTATGTTGTGTATTTGTTGTTCTAAGCTTGTAACAGTGATGTGTGTTCATTTTATTATAGTTGTATTAGTTGTGCTAAGATTGAAACAGTGCAATATTGTGTATTGGTTTTTCTAAGGTTGATACAGTATAACGTTGTGTATTTGTTGTTCTAAGGTTGTGACAATGTTGTGTTGTGTATTGGTTTTGTATAAGTAGTAACAATATGATGTGTTGTTGTCAGGCGTCTGGCTCGGTCCACCCTTTTACTCATCCCCCTCTTCGGGATCCACTACACTGTGTTTGCCTTCTCACCAGAGGACGTCAGCAAGAAGGAGAGGCTGGTGTTTGAGCTGGGCCTGGGATCTTTCCAGGTAACACACTCCTTCTAAGACGGTGGGTTAGTGGAATAGCAGTAACTCTGAGAGCATTGTTGAAAAGTGCAATCGAACTCATCTCTCTTCTTCTTTTCCTTTCCAGGGTTTTGTTGTGGCTGTCCTCTACTGTTTCCTCAATGGAGAGGTAGGAGGCTTCTTTACCCTCTCTAGACATGGTATCTGATGTGAATGGCATCTGATGATAGCATCAGCTGATTATAGCCCAGTGTCATTATGAATAACTGCCTGCAGTATTATACTAAGTAGTAGTGTTAGTAACCACCTAGTGGACTAGACTGTTACATTATAACTCTGTTATTGTTTAGTAACCACCTAGTGGACTAGACTGTTACATTATAACTCTGTTATTGTTTAGTAACCACCTAGTGGACTAGACTGTTACATTATAACTATGTTATTGTTTAGTAAGCACCTAGTGGACTAGACTGTTACATTATAACTCTGTTATTGTTTAGTAAACACCTAGTGGACTAGACTGTTACATTATAACTCTGTTATTGTTTAGTAAACACCTAGTGGACTAGACTGTTACATTATAACTCTGTTATTGTTTAGTAAACACCTAGTGGACTAAACTGTTACATTATAACTCTGTTATTGTTTAGTAACCACCTAATGGACTAGACTGTTACATTATAACTCTGTTATTGTTTAGTAAACACCTAGTGGACTAAACTGTTACATTATAACTCTGTTATTGTTTAGTAAACACCTAATGGACTAGACTGTTACATTATAACTCTGTTATTGTTTAGTAAACACCTAGTGGACTAAACTGTTACATTATAACTCTGTTATTGTTTAGTAACCACCTAATGGACTAGACTGTTACATTATAACTCTGTTATTGTTTAGTAACCACCTAATGGACTAGACTGTTACATTGTAACTCTGTTGTTGTCTGTTATTCCAGGTGCAGTCTGAGATCAAGAGGAAGTGGCGTAGCTGGAGGGTGAACCGGTACTTTACCGTGGATCTGAAGCATCAGCAGCGCCACCCATCCCTGGTCAGCAACGGTGTCAACGGAGGAACACAGCTCTCCATGCTCAGTTCCAAGAGCTCCTCCGCCTTACAGATACGCATGGTGGGCCCCCTGGCCGAGACACCGTCCACACTCAACCTGCCCACCTGATTGGCTGAGACACCGTCCACACTCAACCTGCCCACCTGATTGGCTGAGACACCGTCCACACTCAACCTGCCCACCTGATTGTCTCAAACCCCTGGCCGAGACACCGTCCACACTCAACCTGCCCACCTGATTGTCTCAAACCCCTGGCCGAGATACTGTCCACACTCAACCTGCCCACCTGATTGGCTGAGACACCGTCCACACTCAACCTGCCCACCTGATTGTCTCAAACCCCTGGCCGAGACACCGTCCACACTCAACCTGCCCACCTGATTGTCTCAAACCCCTGGCCGAGACACCGTCCACACTCAACCTGCCCACCTGATTGTCTCAAACCCCTGGCCGAGACACTGTCCACACTCAACCTGCCCACCTGATTGGCTGAGACACCTAGCTGAGACCTCGCCCACCCTTAAACAGAATACCTGAATTGGCTGAGACCCCACTCGCCCACCGGATTGTGTAATTGGCTCAGACCCCTCACCAACCACTTATCTTCCCAGACAATGCAGATACATGTCCTTTAGTTATCTTCAGGCCCTCTTCTTCCCAGACAATTCAGATTCATGTTATTTAGTTATCTTTAGAAAATAAGAAGAGTTGATGCTCTCTTACAAATAATATGTTCAAACATAGAGTAACTAACTCCTCCCACTAGCTAGGCTCTCTCGTATAGTAACTAACTCCTCCCACTAGCCAGGCTCTCTAATAGAGTAACTAACTCCTCCCACTAGCCAGGCTCTCTCATAGAGTAACTAACTCCTCCCACTAGCCAGGCTCTCTCGTATAGTAACTAACTCCTCCCACTAGCCAGGCTCTCTAATAGAGTAACTAACTCCTCCCACTAGCCAGGCTCTCTCATAGAGTAACTAACTCCTCCCACTAGCCAGGCTCTCTCGTAGAGTAACTAACTCCTCCCACTAGCCAGGCTCTCTCGTATAGTAACTAACTCCTCCCACTAGCCAGGCTCTCTAATAGAGTAACTAACTCCTCCCACTAGCCAGGCTCTCTCATAGAGTAACTAACTCCTCCCACTAGCCAGGCTCTCTCGTAGAGTAACTAACTCCTCCCACTAGCCAGGCTCTCTCGTAGAGTAACTAACTCCTCCCACTAGCCAGGCTCTCTCGTAGAGTAACTAACTCCTCCCACTAGCCAGGCTCTCTCGTAGAGTAACTAACTCCTCCCACTAGCCAGGCTCTCTCATAGAGTAACTAACTCCTCCCACTAGCCAGGCTCTCTCGTAGAGTAACTAACTCCTCCCACTAGCCAGGCTCTCTAATAGAGTAACTAACTCCTCCCACTAGCCAGGCTCTCTCGTAGAGTAACTAACTCCTCCCACTAGCCAGGCTCTCTAATAGAGTAACTAACTCCTCCCACTAGCCAGGCTCTCTCATAGAGTAACTAACTCCTCCCACTAGCCAGGCTCTCTCGTAGAGTAACTAACTCCTCCCACTAGCCAGGCTCTCTAATAGAGTAACTAACTCCTCCCACTAGCCAGGCTCTCTCGTAGAGTAACTAACTCCTCCCACTAGCCAGGCTCTCTCGTATAGTAACTAACTCCTCCCACTAGCCAGGCTCTCTAATAGAGTAACTAACTCCTCCCACTAGCCAGGCTCTCTCATAGAGTAACTAACTCCTCCCACTAGCCAGGCTCTCTCGTAGAGTAACTAACTCCTCCCACTAGCCAGGCTCTCTCGTAGAGTAACTAACTCCTCCCACTAGCCAGGCTCTCTCGTAGAGTAACTAACTCCTCCCACTAGCCAGGCTCTCTCGTAGAGTAACTAACTCCTCCCACTAGCCAGGCTCTCTCATAGAGTAACTAACTCCTCCCACTAGCCAGGCTCTCTCGTAGAGTAACTAACTCCTCCCACTAGCCAGGCTCTCTAATAGAGTAACTAACTCCTCCCACTAGCCAGGCTCTCTCATATAGTAACTAACTCCTCCCACTAGCCAGGCTCTCTAATAGAGTAACTAACTCCTCCCACTAGCCAGGCTCTCTCATAGAGTAACTAACTCCTCCCACTAGCCAGGCTCTCTCGTAGAGTAACTAACTCCTCCCACTAGCCAGGCTCTCTCGTAGAGTAACTAACTCCTCCCACTAGCCAGGCTCTCTCGTATAGTAACTAACTCCTCCCACTAGCCAGGCTCTCTAATAGAGTAACTAACTCCTCCCACTAGCCAGGCTCTCTCGTAGAGTAACTAACTCCTCCCACTAGCCAGGCTCTCTAATAGAGTAACTAACTCCTCCCACTAGCCAGGCTCTCTCATATAGTAACTAACTCCTCCCACTAGCCAGGCTCTCTAATAGAGTAACTAACTCCTCCCACTAGCCAGGCTCTCTCATAGAGTAACTAACTCCTCCCACTAGCCAGGCTCTCTCGTAGAGTAACTAACTCCTCCCACTAGCCAGGCTCTCTCGTAGAGTAACTAACTCCTCCCACTAGCCAGGCTCTCTCGTAGAGTAACTAACTCCTCCCACTAGCCAGGCTCTCTCGTATAGTAACTAACTCCTCCCACTAGCCAGGCTCTCTAATAGAGTAACTAACTCCTCCCACTAGCCAGGCTCTCTCATAGAGTAACTAACTCCTCCCACTAGCCAGGCTCTCTCGTAGAGTAACTAACTCCTCCCACTAGCCAGGCTCTCTCGTATAGTAACTAACTCCTCCCACTAGCCAGGCTCTCTAATAGAGTAACTAACTCCTCCCACTAGCCAGGCTCTCTCATAGAGTAACTAACTCCTCCCACTAGCCAGGCTCTCTCGTAGAGTAACTAACTCCTCCCACTAGCCAGGCTCTCTCGTAGAGTAACTAACTCCTCCCACTAGCCAGGCTCTCTCGTAGAGTAACTAACTCCTCCCACTAGCCAGGCTCTCTCATAGAGTAACTAACTCCTCCCACTAGCCAGGCTCTCTCGTAGAGTAACTAACTCCTCCCACTAGCCAGGCTCTCTCGTAGAGTAACTAACTCCTCCCACTAGCCAGGCTCTCTCGTAGAGTAACTAACTCCTCCCACTAGCCAGGCTCTCTCATAGAGTAACTAACTCCTCCCACTAGCCAGGCTCTCTCGTAGAGTAACTAACTCCTCCCACTAGCCAGGCTCTCTCATATAGTAACTAACTCCTCCCACTAGCCAGGCTCTCTAATAGAGTAACTAACTCCTCCCACTAGCCAGGCTCTCTCATAGAGTAACTAACTCCTCCCACTAGCCAGGCTCTCTCGTAGAGTAACTAACTCCTCCCACTAGCCAGGCTCTCTCGTAGAGTAACTAACTCCTCCCACTAGCCAGGCTCTCTCGTAGAGTAACTAACTCCTCCCACTAGCCAGGCTCTCTCATAGAGTAACTAACTCCTCCCACTAGCCAGGCTCTCTCGTAGAGTAACTAACTCCTCCCACTAGCCAGGCTCACTAATAGAGTAACTAACTCCTCCCACTAGCCAGGCTCTCTCGTAGAGTAACTAACTCCTCCCACTTGCCAGGCTCTCTCGTAGAGTAACTAACTCCTCCCACTAGCCAGGCTCTCTCGTAGAGTAACTAACTCCTCCCACTAGCCAGGCTCTCTCGTATAGTAACTAACTCCTCCCACTAGCCAGGCTCTCTAATAGAGTAACTAACTCCTCCCACTAGCCAGGCTCTCTCATAGAGTAACTAACTCCTCCCACTAGCCAGGCTCTCTCGTAGAGTAACTAACTCCTCCCACTAGCCAGGCTCTCTCGTATAGTAACTAACTCCTCCCACTAGCCAGGCTCTCTAATAGAGTAACTAACTCCTCCCACTAGCCAGGCTCTCTCATAGAGTAACTAACTCCTCCCACTAGCCAGGCTCTCTCGTAGAGTAACTAACTCCTCCCACTAGCCAGGCTCTCTCGTAGAGTAACTAACTCCTCCCACTAGCCAGGCTCTCTCGTAGAGTAACTAACTCCTCCCACTAGCCAGGCTCTCTCATAGAGTAACTAACTCCTCCCACTAGCCAGGCTCTCTCGTAGAGTAACTAACTCCTCCCACTAGCCAGGCTCTCTCGTAGAGTAACTAACTCCTCCCACTAGCCAGGCTCTCTCGTAGAGTAACTAACTCCTCCCACTAGCCAGGCTCTCTCATAGAGTAACTAACTCCTCCCACTAGCCAGGCTCTCTCGTAGAGTAACTAACTCCTCCCACTAGCCAGGCTCTCTAATAGAGTAACTAACTCCTCCCACTAGCCAGGCTCTCTCATATAGTAACTAACTCCTCCCACTAGCCAGGCTCTCTAATAGAGTAACTAACTCCTCCCACTAGCCAGGCTCTCTCATAGAGTAACTAACTCCTCCCACTAGCCAGGCTCTCTCGTAGAGTAACTAACTCCTCCCACTAGCCAGGCTCTCTCGTAGAGTAACTAACTCCTCCCACTAGCCAGGCTCTCTCGTAGAGTAACTAACTCCTCCCACTAGCCAGGCTCTCTCATAGAGTAACTAACTCCTCCCACTAGCCAGGCTCTCTCGTAGAGTAACTAACTCCTCCCACTAGCCAGGCTCACTAATAGAGTAACTAACTCCTCCCACTAGCCAGGCTCTCTCGTAGAGTAACTAACTCCTCCCACTTGCCAGGCTCTCTCGTAGAGTAACTAACTCCTCCCACTAGCCAGGCTCTCTCGTAGAGTAACTAACTCCTCCCACTAGCCAGGCTCTCTCGTAGAGTAACTAACTCCTCCCACTAGCCAGGCTCTCTAATAGAGTAACTAACTCCTCCCACTAGCCAGACTCTCTAATAGAGTAACTAACTCCTCCCACTAGCCAGGCTCTCTCGTAGAGTAACTAACTCCTCCCACTAGCCAGGCTCTCTCGTAGAGTAACTAACTCCTCCCACTAGCCAGGCTCTCTCGTAGAGTAACTAACTCCTCCCGCTAGCCAGGCTCTCTCGTAGAGTAACTAACTCCTCCCACTAGCCAGGCTCTCTCGTAGAGTAACTAACTCCTCCCACTAGCCAGGCTCTCTCATAGAGTAACTAACTCCTCCCACTAGCCAGGCTCTCTCGTAGAGTAACTAACTCCTCCCACTAGCCAGGCTCTCTCGTAGAGTAACTAACTCCTCCCACTAGCCAGGCTCTCTCGTAGAGTAACTAACTCCTCCCACTAGCCAGGCTCTCTAATAGAGTAACTAACTCCTCCCACTAGCCAGGCTCTCTCATATAGTAACTAACTCCTCCCACTAGCCAGGCTCTCTAATAGAGTAACTAACTCCTCCCACTAGCCAGGCTCTCTCATAGAGTAACTAACTCCTCCCACTAGCCAGGCTCTCTCGTAGAGTAACTAACTCCTCCCACTAGCCAGGCTCTCTCGTAGAGTAACTAACTCCTCCCACTAGCCAGGCTCTCTCGTAGAGTAACTAACTCCTCCCACTAGCCAGGCTCTCTCATAGAGTAACTAACTCCTCCCACTAGCCAGGCTCTCTCGTAGAGTAACTAACTCCTCCCACTAGCCAGGCTCTCTAATAGAGTAACTAACTCCTCCCACTAGCCAGGCTCTCTCGTAGAGTAACTAACTCCTCCCACTAGCCAGGCTCTCTCGTAGAGTAACTAACTCCTCCCACTAGCCAGGCTCTCTCGTAGAGTAACTAACTCCTCCCACTAGCCAGGCTCTCTCGTAGAGTAACTAACTCCTCCCACTAGCCAGGCTCTCTAATAGAGTAACTAACTCCTCCCACTAGCCAGACTCTCTAATAGAGTAACTAACTCCTCCCACTAGCCAGGCTCTCTCGTAGAGTAACTAACTCCTCCCACTAGCCAGGCTCTCTCGTAGAGTAACTAACTCCTCCCACTAGCCAGGCTCTCTCGTAGAGTAACTAACTCCTCCCACTAGCCAGGCTCTCTAATAGAGTAACTAACTCCTCCCACTAGCCAGACTCTCTCATAGAGTAACTAACTCCTCCCACTAGCCAGGCTCTCTCGTAGAGTAACTAACTCCTCCCACTAGCCAGGCTCTCTCGTAGAGTAACTAACTCCTCCCACTAGCCAGGCTCTCTCGTAGAGTAACTAACTCCTCCCGCTAGCCAGGCTCTCTCGTAGAGTAACTAACTCCTCCCGCTAGCCAGGCTCTCTCATAGAGTAACTAACTCCTCCCACTAGCCAGGCTCTCTCGTAGAGTAACTAACTCCTCCCGCTAGCCAGGCTCTCTAATAGAGTAACTAACTCCTCCCACTAGCCAGGCTCTCTCATAGAGTAACTAACTCCTCCCACTAGCCAGGCTCTCTCGTAGAGTAACTAACTCCTCCCACTAGCCAGGCTCTCTCATATAGTAACTAACTCCTCCCACTAGCCAGGCTCTCTAATAGAGTAACTAACTCCTCCCACTAGCCAGGCTCTCTCATAGAGTAACTAACTCCTCCCACTAGCCAGGCTCTCTAATAGAGTAACTAACTCCTCCCATTAGCCAGACTCTCTAATAGAGTAACTAACTCCTCCCACTAGCCAGACTCTCTCATAGAGTAACTAACTCCTCCCACTAGCCAGGCTCTCTCATAGAGTAACTAACTCCTCCCACTAGCCAGGCTCTCTCATAGAGTAACTAACTCCTCCCACTAGCCAGGCTCTCTTATAGAGTAACTAACTCCTCCCACTAGCCAGGCTCTCTCATAGAGTAACTAACTCCTCCCACTAGCCAGGCTCTCTCATAGAGTAACTAACTCCTACCACTAGCCAGACTCTCTCATAGAGTAACTAACTCCTCCCACTAGCCAGGCTCTCTCATGGAGTAACTAACTCCTACCACTAGCCAGGCTCTCTCATATAATGTGATATAAATGTATTCTTTGACATGAACAATATATTCACCAAATAATTACAATATTGTGGGGGAAAAAAATGTAAAATGTGATGCCATATTGCTGACTTTTGCTGTTATTCTACATCATGTAGTGCCATACAGGTTGTCTCCTCTGAGGTCGTGACCTGACACAGAGCCATATATAGAGAGAGAGACCAACCAGATCTCTATAGCTCTGATATGACCAGGATCCAGAGAGAGAGACCAACCAGATCTCTATAGCTCTGATATGACCAGGATCCAGAGAGAGACAAACCAGATCTCTCTAGCTCTGATATGACCAGGATCCAGAGAGAGACCAACCAGATCTCTATAGCTCTGATATGACCAGGATCCAGAGAGAGACCACCAGATCTCTATAGCTCTGATATGACCAGGATCCAGAGAGAGACCAACCAGATCTCTATAGCTCTGATATGACCAGGATCCAGAGAGAGAGACCAACCAGATCTCTATAGCTCTGATATGACCAGGATCCAGAGAGAGAGACCAACCAGATCTCAGACATGTCTGTAAAACGCTTCAGTAACTATTTTAACGTAGATGTTTTATGTCTTTGAAAAATAAGGTGGTGAAATGTGGTCCTTTATTTTCTATATCAGCCATCGGTACACAGTATGTCAACACAATGAAAACAGCTCATGGTTCAATGTGAACAAAATATTAGGAACACCTGCTCTTTCCATGACAGACTGACCAGGTGAATCCAGGTGAAAACTATGATCCCTTATTGATGTCACCTGTTAAATCCACTTCAATCAGTGTAGATGAAGAGGAGGAGACGGGTTAAAGAAGGATGTTTAAGCCTTGAGACATGGATTGTGTGTGTGTCCTTCAGAGGGTGAATGATTAGGACAACATATTGAAATGCATTAGAACGGGGTATGGTAGTAGGTACCAGGCGCACCAGTTTGTGTGTCAAGAACTGCAGCGCTGTTGGGTTTTTCACGCTCAACAGTTTCCTGTGTGTGTCAAGAAAGGTCAACCACCCCAAAGGACATCCAGCCAACTTGACAACTGTGGGAAGCATTGGAGTCAACATGGGCCAGCATCCCTGTGGAATGATTTCAACACCTTGTAGAGTCAACATGGGCCAGCATCCCTGTGGAACGATTTCAACACCTTGTAGAGTCCACGCCCGGATATATTGAGGCTGTTCTGAGGGGAAAAAGAGGTGCAACTCAATATTAGGACGTGTTCTTAATGTTTGATATACTCAGTGTAGTATGTAATAACTGGTTTTGCTTCTTTGTTTTTTATTTTTACAATTTGAGCAGTGTTGATATGTAATGATATGGTGTTATCATATGGTGTTATCATATGGTGTTATGATGCGGTGTTATCATATGGTGTTATCATATGGTGTTATGATGCGGTGTTATCATATGGTGTTATCATATGGTGTAATGATATGGTGTTACCATATGGTGTTATCATATGGTGTTATGATGCGGTGTTATCATATGCTGTTATCATATGGTGTAATAATATGGTGTAATGATATGGTGTTATCATATGCTGTTATCATATGGTGTTATCATATGCTGTTATCATATGGTGTAATAATATGGTGTAATGATATGGTGTTATCATATGCTGTTATCATATGGTGTTATCATATGCTGTTATCATATGGTGTAATAATATGGTGTAATGATATGGTGTTATCATATGCTGTTATCATATGGTGTTATCATATGCTGTTATCATATGGTGTTATCATATGGTGTTATGATGCGGTGTTATCATATGCTGTTATCATATGCTGTTATCATATGGTGTTATCATATGGTGTAATAATATGGTGTTATCATATGCTGTTATCATATGGTGTTATCATATGGTGTAATAATATGGTGTTATCATATGCTGTTATCATATGGTGTTATCATATGGTGTAATAATATGCTGTTATCATATGCTGTTATCATATGGTGTTATCATATGGTGTTATAATATGCTGTTATCATATGCTGTTATCATATGGTGTTATCATATGGTGTTATATAGTGTAATAATATGGTGTTCTCATATGGTGTTATCATATGGTGTAATGATATAGTGTTATCAAAGGGTGTTATGATGCGGTGTTATCATATGCTGTTATCATATGGTGTAATAATATGGTGTTATCATATGCTGTTATCATATGGTGTTATCATAGGGTGTTATCATATGGTGTAATGATATAGTGTTATCAAAGGGTGTTATGATGCAGTGTTATCATATGGTGTTATCATAGGGTGTTATCATATGGTGTTATCATAAGGTGTTATGATGCGCTGTTATCATATGCTGTCATCATATGGTGTTATCATATGCTGTTATCATATGGTGTCATCATATGGTGTTATCATATGGTGTTATCATAGGGTGTTATCATATGGTGTAATGATATAGTGTTATCAAAGGGTGTTATGATGCAGTGTTATCATATGGTGTTATCATAGGGTGTTATCATATGGTGTTATCATATGGTGTTATGATGCGCTGTTATCATATGCTGTCATCATATGCTGTCATCATATGGTGTTATCATATGCTGTCATCATATGGTGTTATCATATGCTGTCATCATATGGTGTTATCATATGCTGTTATCATATGGTGTTATCATATGGTGTTATCATATGGTATTATGATGATATTAATAAGCAGTGTTAATAAGGACAAAACAGACCTCGTCGACAAACGGTTGAAAGCAGATGGCTGTGTTAATTTTCTGGTAATTTTCAGACGATTCTCCATGTTGAATCACCAGCTTTTATCGCCACCCAGCAGGGGATCTGCACAGCCGCCGTCCGTTATGTTGTGTATTGTCCTTCAGGATGACATTTCATCTGAGGATCTGGAGTCGTGAGATATAAATAAGATATAAATATAAAACATCCTCTCTTTCTCTTCTACTCTCAAATAGATGTATTGGCTAGAAATATGGTTTTAACATTGTATTTTATAATAACAAGCTTATAAAGGCTCTTTCTTTAAAAAAAAACTATTATTGAGGAGACCAGGTTGTCCAAATGTCTTTTCTTTAATTCTACATTTATAGATTCCCATTCCAAAGTGCCTGTTGGTCACCATACGACAGAAGGCTCCTAGATGTATCTATTTGCTTTATTTCTGCAAAGAACGTGAGGAGTGGAATAGGTTCCTTTCAAATAATGTTTTTTTCTGAAATGATTCCAAAATGTCTGCCAATAAAAAGGACAAAATCTAGAATGGAAATCATAGATCACTGCACTGTATATAATCGTTGTGTCCAAAAATTATTTATTTTCTCTGTATATGAATGTAAAAAATATCTTTATGAACTGAAAAGATATGCTTGTCTGAACTGATGTCATGAAACATGTCTGAACTTGTAGTAGTATTTTATATACTAACCTGTAGTAGTATTATATATACTAACCTGTAGTAATATAATATATACTAACCTGTAGTATTATTATGTATATATATATACACTAACCTGCAGTATTATTATATATACTAACCTGTAGTAGTATTTTATATATATATATATATACTAACCTGCAGTATTATTATATATACTAACCTGTAGTATATATATATATATATATATATATATATATATATATATATATATATATATATATACACTAACCTGCAGTATTATTATATATATATATATATATATATATATACTAACCTGTAGTAGTATTATATATATATATACACATATATATACTAACCTGTAGTAGTATTATATATACTAATCTGTAGTAGTATTATATATACTAACCTGCAGTATTATTATGTATACTAACCTGTAGTATTATATATACTAATCTGTAGTAGTATTATATATACACTAACCTGCAGTATTATTATATATACTAACCTGTAGTATTATTATATATATACTAACCTGTCATATTATATATACAAACCTGTTGTGGTATTATATATACTAACCTGTAGTATTATATATACTAACCTGTAGTATTATTATATATATATATATATATATATATATATATATATATATATACTAACCTGTAGTATTATATATACTAACCTGTAGTATTATTATATATATATATATATATATATATACTAACCTGTAGTATTATTATATATATATACTATCCTGTAGTATTATATATACTAACCTGTAGTATTGTTTTATATATATATATATATATATATATATATATATATATATATACTAACCTGCAGTATTGTTTTATATATATATATACTAACCTGCAGTATTGTTTTATATATATATATATATATATATATATATATATATATATATACTAACCTGTAGGATTCAAATCGAATCAAACTTTGTCACGTGCTGAATACAACAGGTGTAGTAGACCTTACCGTGAAATGCTTACTTACAAGCCCTTATTTATATTTCTTGAACTGAATTGTTGGTTAAGAAGACAATAAAAAGTAACACAATAAAAGAGCAATAATGAAGCTATATACAGGGGGTACTGTAGTATTATATATACTAACCTGTAGTATTATTATTATATATATATATATATATACTAACCTGTAGTATTATATATACTAACCTGTAGTATTATTATATATATATATATATATATATATACTAACCTGTAGTATTATTATATATATATACTATCCTGTAGTATTATATATACTAACCTGTAGTATTGTTTTATATATATATATATATATATATATATATATATATATATATATATATATACTAACCTGCAGTATTGTTTTATATATATATATACTAACCTGCAGTATTGTTTTATATATATATATATATATATATATATATATATATATATATATATACTAACCTGTAGTATTGTTTTATATATATATATATATATATATATATATATACTAACCTGTAGGATTCAAATCGAATCAAACTTTGTCACGTGCTGAATACAACAGGTGTAGTAGACCTTACCGTGAAATGCTTACTTACAAGCCCTTATTTATATTTCTTGAACTGAATTGTTGGTTAAGAAGACAATAAAAAGTAACACAATAAAAGAGCAATAATGAAGCTATATACAGGGGGTACCGGTACCGAGTCAATGTGGAGGCTATATACAGGGGGTACCGGTACCGAGTCAATGTATGGGGTTACAGGTTAGCCGAGGTAATTTGTACATATAGGAAGGGGTAAGGCATAAATAATTAACAGCGAGAAGCAGCAGTGTAAAAACAAAAGGGAGGAGGGAGGGTCAATGTAAATAGTCCAGTGGCCATTTGATTAGTTGTTCAGCAGTCTTATGACTTGGGGGTAGAAGCTGTTAAAGAGCCTTTTGGACCGAGACTTGGTGCTCCGGTACCGCTTGCCGTGCGGTAGCAGAGAGAACAGTCTATGACTTGGGTGACTTGAGTTTTTGACAATTTTATGGGGCCTTTCTCTGACACCACCTGGTATAGAGGTCCTGGATGGCATGAAGCTTGGCCCCAGGATGCTCTCGATGGTGTAGCTGTAGAACTTTTTGAGGATCTGGGGACCCATGACAAATCTTTTCAGTCTCCTGAGAGGGGAAAGGTTTTGTCGTGCCCTCTTCACAACTGTCTTGGTGTGTTTGGACTATGATAGTTTGTTGGTGATGTGAAAACCAAGGAACTTGAAACTCTCGACCCGCTCCACTACAGCCCCGTCGATGTTAATGGGGGCCTGTTCAGCCCTTCTTTTCCTGTAGTCCACGATCAGCTCCTTTGTCTTGCTTACATTGAGGAAGAGGTTGTTGTCCTGGCACCACACTGTCAGATCTATGAGCTATTGCACATGAAAATGTACATGTTCCAAAAGGAATTGCTGACCAAAAAACGCATATTGATACAAATAATTTGAATAAACATTCAAATGTCTCTCCCGTGAAGAGGCGACATACACCTAGTTTCATGAAACAAGTCACATATTTTGTACTGAACAATATAAGTATATTCTATTGATTTCAGATATGCAGCTGTTGGTCACAGATACGTTTAAAAAAGTAAGGGTGTGGATCAGAAAACCAGTCAGTATCTAGTGTGACCACCATTAGCCTCATGCAGCATGACAGCTCCTTCACATTGAGTCGGTCAGGCTGTTGATTGTGGCCTGTGGAATGTTGTCCCACTCCTCTTCAATGACTGCAGTTGCTGGATATTGGAACTGGAACACGCTGTCAAACACATCGATCCAGAGCATCCCAAACATGCTTTAAAACGACGGTGAAGGCGGCTTATGTTAGAGAAATTAACATTAAATTCTCTAGCAACAGCTCTGGTGGACATTCCTGCAGTCAGCATGCCAAATGCACATTCCCTCAAAACTTGTGGCATTGTGTGAAAAAACTGCACATTTTAGAGTGACCATTTATTGTCCCCAGCATAAGGTGCACCTGTGTAATGATCATCTTGTTTAATCAGCTTCTTGATATGCCACACCTGTCAGGTGGATGGATTATCTTGGCAAAGGAGACATGCTCACTAACAGGGATGTAAACTGATTTGGGGCTAAAATGGGAGAGAAATACGTTTGTCGTTTGTGCGTATGGAACATTTCTGGGATCTTTTATTTCAGCTCATGAAACATGGGACCAACACTTTACATGTTGTGTTTATATTTTTGTTTCGTGTAGGATAGTACTGATGATCTAGTAACAGATGGGACCAGGTTACATGTAGAACAGTACTGATGATCTAGTAACAGATGGGACCAGGTTACATGTAGAACAGTACTGATGATCTAGTAACAGATGGGACCAGGTTACATGTAGAACTGTACTGATGATCTAGTAACAGATGGGACCAGGTTACATGTAGAACAGTACTGATCTAGTAACAGATGGTACCAGGTTACATGTAGAACAGTACTGATGATCTAGTAACAGACGGGACCAGGTTACATGTAGAACAGTACTGATCTACTAACAGATGGGACCAGGTTACATGTAGAACTGTACTGATCTACTAACAGATGGGACCAGGTTACATGTAGAACTGTACTGATCTAGTAACAGATGGGACCAGGTTACATGTAGAACAGTACTGATGATCTACTAACAGATGGGACCAGGTTACATGTAGAACAGTACTGATGATCTACTAACAGATGGGACCAGGTTACATGTAGAACAGTACTGATCTAGTAACAGATGGGACCAGGTTACATGTAGAACAGTACTGATGATCTAGTAACAGATGGGACCAGGTTACATGTAGAACAGTACTGATGATCTAGTAACAGATGGGACCAGGTTACATGTAGAACAGTACTGATGATCTACTAACAGATGGGACCAGGTTACATGTAGAACAGTACTGATGATCTAGTAACAGATGGGACCAGGTTACATGTAGAACAGTACTGATGATCTAGTAACAGATGGGACCAGGTTACATGTAGAACAGTACTGATCTAGTAACAGATGGGACCAGGTTACATGTAGAACAGTACTGATGATCTAGTAACAGATGGTACCAGGTTACATGTAGAACAGTACTGATCTAGTAACAGATGGGACCAGGTTACATGTAGAACAGTACTGATGATCTAGTAACAGATGGGACCAGGTTACATGTAGAACAGTACTGATCTAGTAACAGATGGGACCAGGTTACATGTAGAACAGTACTGATGATCTAGTAACAGATGGGACCAGGTTACATGTAGAACAGTACTGATGATCTAGTAACAGATGGTACCAGGTTACATGTAGAACTGTACTGATGATCTAGTAACAGATGGGACCAGGTTACATGTAGAACAGTACTGATGATCTAGTAACAGATGGGACCAGGTTACATGTAGAACAGTACTGATCTAGTAACAGATGGGACCAGGTTACATGTAGAACAGTACTGATCTAGTAACAGATGGGACCAGGTTACATGTAGAACAGTACTGATGATCTAGTAACAGATGGTACCAGGTTACATGTAGAACAGTACTGATGATCTAGTAACAGATGGGACCAGGTTACATGTAGAACTGTACTGATCTACTAACAGATGGTACCAGGTTACATGTAGAACAGTACTGATCTAGTAACAGATGGGACCAGGTTACATGTAGAACAGTACTGATCTAGTAACAGATGGGACCAGGTTACATGTAGAACTGTACTGATGATCTAGTAACAGATGGGACCAGGTTACATGTAGAACTGTACTGATCTAGTAACAGATGGGACCAGGTTACATGTAGAACAGTACTGATGATCTACTAACAGATGGGACCAGGTTACATGTAGAACTGTACTGATGATCTACTAACAGATGGTACCAGGTTACATGTAGAACTGTACTGATGATCTAGTAACAGATGGGACCAGGTTACATGTAGAACAGTACTGATGATCTAGTAACAGATGGTACCAGGTTACATGTAGAACAGTACTGATGATCTAGTAACAGATGGGACCAGGTTACATGTAGAACAGTACTGATGATCTACTAACAGATGGTACCAGGTTACATGTAGAACTGTACTGATGATCTAGTAACAGATGGGACCAGGTTACATGTAGAACAGTACTGATGATCTAGTAACAGATGGGACCAGGTTACATGTAGAACAGTACTGATGATCTACTAACAGATGGGACCAGGTTACATGTAGAACAGTACTGATCTAGTAACAGATGGGACCAGGTTACATGTAGAACAGTACTGATCTAGTAACAGATGGGACCAGGTTACATGTAGAACAGTACTGATGATCTAGTAACAGATGGTACCAGGTTACATGTAGAACTGTACTGATGATCTAGTAACAGATGGTACCAGGTTACATGTAGAACTGTACTGATGATCTAGTAACAGATGGTACCAGGTTACATGTAGAACTGTACTGATGATCTACTAACAGATGGTACCAGGTTACATGTAGAACTGTACTGATGATCTAGTAACAGATGGGACCAGGTTACATGTAGAACAGTACTGATGATCTAGTAACAGATGGGACCAGGTTACATGTAGAACAGTACTGATGATCTACTAACAGATGGGACCAGGTTACATGTAGAACAGTACTGATCTAGTAACAGATGGGACCAGGTTACATGTAGAACAGTACTGATCTAGTAACAGATGGGACCAGGTTACATGTAGAACAGTACTGATGATCTACTAACAGATGGGACCAGGTTACATGTAGAACAGTACTGATCTACTAACAGATGGTACCAGGTTACATGTAGAACAGTACTGATGATCTAGTAACAGATGGGACCAGGTTACATGTAGAACAGTACTGATGATCTAGTAACAGATGGGACCAGGTTACATGTAGAACAGTACTGATGATCTAGTAACAGATGGGACCAGGTTACATGTAGAACTGTACTGATCTAGTAACAGATGGGACCAGGTTACATGTAGAACAGTACTGATGATCTAGTAACAGATGGGACCAGGTTACATGTAGAACAGTACTGATGATCTAGTAACAGATGGGACCAGGTTACATGTAGAACAGTACTGATGATCTAGTAACAGATGGGACCAGGTTACATGTAGAACAGTACTGATGATCTAGTAACAGATGGGACCAGGTTACATGTAGAACTGTACTGATCTAGTAACAGATGGGACCAGGTTACATGTAGAACAGTACTGATGATCTAGTAACAGATGGGACCAGGTTACATGTAGAACAGTACTGATGATCTACTAACAGATGGGACCAGGTTACATGTAGAACAGTACTGATGATCTAGTAACAGATGGGACCAGGTTACATGTAGAACAGTACTGATGATCTAGTAACAGATGGGACCAGGTTACATGTAGAACAGTACTGATGATCTAGTAACAGATGGGACCAGGTTACATGTAGAACAGTACTGATGATCTAGTAACAGATGGGACCAGGTTACATGTAGAACAGTACTGATGATCTAGTAACAGATGGGACCAGGTTACATGTAGAACTGTACTGATCTAGTAACAGATGGGACCAGGTTACATGTAGAACAGTACTGATGATCTAGTAACAGATGGGACCAGGTTACATGTAGAACAGTACTGATTATCTAGTAACAGATGGGACCAGGTTACATGTAGAACAGTACTGATGATCTACTAACAGATGGGACCAGGTTACATGAAGAACAGTACTGATGATCTAGTAACAGATGGGACCAGGTTACATGTAGAACTGTACTGATCTAGTAACAGATGGGACCAGGTTACATGTAGAACAGTACTGATGATCTAGTAACAGATGGGACCAGGTTACATGTAGAACAGTACTGATGATCTAGTAACAGATGGGACCAGGTTACATGTAGAACAGTACTGATCTAGTAACAGATGGGACCAGGTTACATGTAGAACAGTACTGATGATCTAGTAACAGATGGGACCAGGTTACATGTAGAACAGTACTGATGATCTAGTAACAGATGGGACCAGGTTACATGTAGAACAGTACTGATCTAGTAACAGATGGTACCAGGTTACATGTAGAACAGTACTGATGATCTAGTAACAGATGGGACCAGGTTACATGTAGAACAGTACTGATGATCTAGAAACAGATGGGACCAGGTTACATGTAGAACAGTACTGATGATCTACTAACAGATGGGACCAGGTTACATGTAGAACAGTACTGATCTACTAACAGATGGTACCAGGTTACATGTAGAACAGTACTGATCTAGTAACAGATGGTACCAGGTTACATGTAGAACAGTACTGATGATCTAGTAACAGATGGGACCAGGTTACATGTAGAACAGTACTGATCTAGTAACAGATGGGACCAGGTTACATGTAGAACAGTACTGATGATCTAGTAACAGATGGGACCAGGTTACATGTAGAACAGTACTGATCTAGTAACAGATGGGACCAGGTTACATGTAGAACAGTTCTGATGATCTAGTAACAGATGGTACCAGGTTACATGTAGAACTGTACTGATGATCTAGTAACAGATGGGACCAGGTTACATGTAGAACTGTACTGATCTAGTAACAGATGGGACCAGGTTACATGTAGAACAGTACTGATGATCTAGTAACAGATGGGACCAGGTTACATGTAGAACAGTACTGATGATCTAGTAACAGATGGGACCAGGTTACATGTAGAACTGTACTGATGATCTAGTAACAGATGGGACCAGGTTACATGTAGAACAGTACTGATGATCTAGTAACAGATGGGACCAGGTTACATGTAGAACAGTACTGATGATCTAGTAACAGATGGGACCAGGTTACATGTAGAACAGTACTGATGATCTAGTAACAGATGGTACCAGGTTACATGTAGAACAGTACTGATCTAGTAACAGATGGGACCAGGTTACATGTAGAACAGTACTGATGATCTACTAACAGATGGGACCAGGTTACATGTAGAACAGTACTGATGATCTAGTAACAGATGGGACCAGGTTACATGTAGAACAGTACTGATGATCTACTAACAGATGGGACCAGGTTACATGTAGAACAGTACTGATGATCTAGTAACAGATGGTACCAGGTTACATGTAGAACAGTACTGATCTAGTAACAGATGGTACCAGGTTACATGTAGAACAGTACTGATCTAGTAACAGATGGTACCAGGTTACATGTAGAACAGTACTGATCTAGTAACAGATGGTACCAGGTTACATGTAGAACAGTACTGATGATCTAGTAACAGATGGTACCAGGTTCCATGTAGAACAGTACTGATCTAGTAACAGATGGGACCAGGTTACATGTAGAACTGTACTGATGATCTAGTAACAGATGGGACCAGGTTACATGTAGAACAGTACTGATGATCTAGTAACAGATGGGACCAGGTTACATGTAGAACAGTACTGATCTAGTAACAGATGGGACCAGGTTACATGTAGAACAGTACTGATGATCTAGTAACAGATGGGACCAGGTTACATGTAGAACAGTACTGATGATCTAGTAACAGATGGGACCAGGTTACATGTAGAACAGTACTGATCTAGTAACAGATGGTACCAGGTTACATGTAGAACAGTACTGATGATCTAGTAACAGATGGGACCAGGTTACATGTAGAACAGTACTGATGATCTAGAAACAGATGGGACCAGGTTACATGTAGAACAGTACTGATGATCTACTAACAGATGGGACCAGGTTACATGTAGAACAGTACTGATCTACTAACAGATGGTACCAGGTTACATGTAGAACAGTACTGATCTAGTAACAGATGGTACCAGGTTACATGTAGAACAGTACTGATGATCTAGTAACAGATGGGACCAGGTTACATGTAGAACAGTACTGATCTAGTAACAGATGGGACCAGGTTACATGTAGAACAGTACTGATGATCTAGTAACAGATGGGACCAGGTTACATGTAGAACAGTACTGATCTAGTAACAGATGGGACCAGGTTACATGTAGAACAGTTCTGATGATCTAGTAACAGATGGTACCAGGTTACATGTAGAACTGTACTGATGATCTAGTAACAGATGGGACCAGGTTACATGTAGAACTGTACTGATCTAGTAACAGATGGGACCAGGTTACATGTAGAACAGTACTGATGATCTAGTAACAGATGGGACCAGGTTACATGTAGAACAGTACTGATGATCTAGTAACAGATGGGACCAGGTTACATGTAGAACTGTACTGATGATCTAGTAACAGATGGGACCAGGTTACATGTAGAACAGTACTGATGATCTAGTAACAGATGGGACCAGGTTACATGTAGAACAGTACTGATGATCTAGTAACAGATGGGACCAGGTTACATGTAGAACAGTACTGATGATCTAGTAACAGATGGTACCAGGTTACATGTAGAACAGTACTGATCTAGTAACAGATGGGACCAGGTTACATGTAGAACAGTACTGATGATCTACTAACAGATGGGACCAGGTTACATGTAGAACAGTACTGATGATCTAGTAACAGATGGGACCAGGTTACATGTAGAACAGTACTGATGATCTACTAACAGATGGGACCAGGTTACATGTAGAACAGTACTGATGATCTAGTAACAGATGGTACCAGGTTACATGTAGAACAGTACTGATCTAGTAACAGATGGTACCAGGTTACATGTAGAACAGTACTGATCTAGTAACAGATGGTACCAGGTTACATGTAGAACAGTACTGATCTAGTAACAGATGGTACCAGGTTACATGTAGAACAGTACTGATGATCTAGTAACAGATGGTACCAGGTTCCATGTAGAACAGTACTGATCTAGTAACAGATGGGACCAGGTTACATGTAGAACTGTACTGATCTAGTAACAGATGGGACCAGGTTACATGTAGAACTGTACTGATGATCTAGTAACAGATGGTACCAGGTTACATGTAGAACAGTACTGATGATCTAGTAACAGATGGGACCAGGTTACATGTAGAACAGTACTGATGATCTAGTAACAGATGGGACCAGGTTACATGTAGAACAGTACTGATCTAGTAACAGATGGGACCAGGTTACATGTAGAACAGTACTGATGATCTAGTAACAGATGGGACCAGGTTACATGTAGAACAGTACTGATCTAGTAACAGATGGGACCAGGTTACATGTAGAACAGTACTGATGATCTACTAACAGATGGGACCAGGTTACATGTAGAACAGTACTGATCTAGTAACAGATGGGACCAGGTTACATGTAGAACAGTACTGATGATCTACTAACAGATGGGACCAGGTTACATGTAGAACAGTACTGATGATCTACTAACAGATGGGACCAGGTTACATGTAGAACTGTACTGATCTAGTAACAGATGGGACCAGGTTACATGTAGAACTGTACTGATCTAGTAACAGATGGGACCAGGTTACATGTAGAACTGTACTGATGATCTAGTAACAGATGGTACCAGGTTACATGTAGAACAGTACTGATGATCTAGTAACAGATGGGACCAGGTTACATGTAGAACAGTACTGATCTAGTAACAGATGGGACCAGGTTACATGTAGAACAGTACTGATGATCTAGTAACAGATGGGACCAGGTTACATGTAGAACAGTACTGATCTAGTAACAGATGGGACCAGGTTACATGTAGAACAGTACTGATGATCTACTAACAGATGGGACCAGGTTACATGTAGAACAGTACTGATCTAGTAACAGATGGGACCAGGTTACATGTAGAACAGTACTGATGATCTAGTAACAGATGGGACCAGGTTACATGTAGAACTGTACTGATCTAGTAACAGATGGGACCAGGTTACATGTAGAACAGTACTGATGATCTAGTAACAGATGGGACCAGGTTACATGTAGAACAGTACTGATGATCTAGTAACAGATGGGACCAGGTTACATGTAGAACAGTACTGATCTAGTAACAGATGGGACCAGGTTACATGTAGAACAGTACTGATGATCTAGTAACAGATGGTACCAGGTTACATGTAGAACAGTACTGATCTAGTAACAGATGGGACCAGGTTACATGTAGAACAGTACTGATGATCTACTAACAGATGGGACCAGGTTACATGTAGAACAGTACTGATGATCTAGTAACAGATGGGACCAGGTTACATGTAGAACAGTACTGATCTACTAACAGATGGGACCAGGTTACATGTAGAACAGTACTGATGATCTAGTAACAGATGGGACCAGGTTACATGTAGAACAGTACTGATGATCTAGTAACAGATGGTACCAGGTTACATGTAGAACTGTACTGATGATCTAGTAACAGATGGGACCAGGTTACATGTAGAACAGTACTGATGATCTAGTAACAGATGGGACCAGGTTACATGTAGAACAGTACTGATGATCTAGTAACAGATGGGACCAGGTTACATGTAGAACAGTACTGATGATCTAGTAACAGATGGGACCAGGTTACATGTAGAACAGTACTGATGATCTAGTAACAGATGGGACCAGGTTACATGTAGAACTGTACTGATCTAGTAACAGATGGGACCAGGTTACATGTAGAACAGTACTGATGATCTAGTAACAGATGGGACCAGGTTACATGTAGAACAGTACTGATGATCTACTAACAGATGGGACCAGGTTACATGTAGAACAGTACTGATGATCTAGTAACAGATGGGACCAGGTTACATGTAGAACAGTACTGATGATCTAGTAACAGATGGGACCAGGTTACATGTAGAACAGTACTGATGATCTAGTAACAGATGGGACCAGGTTACATGTAGAACAGTACTGATGATCTAGTAACAGATGGGACCAGGTTACATGTAGAACAGTACTGATGATCTAGTAACAGATGGGACCAGGTTACATGTAGAACTGTACTGATCTAGTAACAGATGGGACCAGGTTACATGTAGAACAGTACTGATGATCTAGTAACAGATGGGACCAGGTTACATGTAGAACAGTACTGATGATCTAGTAACAGATGGGACCAGGTTACATGTAGAACAGTACTGATGATCTACTAACAGATGGGACCAGGTTACATGAAGAACAGTACTGATGATCTAGTAACAGATGGGACCAGGTTACATGTAGAACTGTACTGATCTAGTAACAGATGGGACCAGGTTACATGTAGAACAGTACTGATGATCTAGTAACAGATGGGACCAGGTTACATGTAGAACAGTACTGATGATCTAGTAACAGATGGGACCAGGTTACATGTAGAACAGTACTGATCTAGTAACAGATGGGACCAGGTTACATGTAGAACAGTACTGATGATCTAGTAACAGATGGGACCAGGTTACATGTAGAACAGTACTGATGATCTAGTAACAGATGGGACCAGGTTACATGTAGAACAGTACTGATCTAGTAACAGATGGTACCAGGTTACATGTAGAACAGTACTGATGATCTAGTAACAGATGGGACCAGGTTACATGTAGAACAGTACTGATGATCTAGAAACAGATGGGACCAGGTTACATGTAGAACAGTACTGATGATCTACTAACAGATGGGACCAGGTTACATGTAGAACAGTACTGATCTACTAACAGATGGTACCAGGTTACATGTAGAACAGTACTGATCTAGTAACAGATGGTACCAGGTTACATGTAGAACAGTACTGATGATCTAGTAACAGATGGGACCAGGTTACATGTAGAACAGTACTGATCTAGTAACAGATGGGACCAGGTTACATGTAGAACAGTACTGATGATCTAGTAACAGATGGGACCAGGTTACATGTAGAACAGTACTGATCTAGTAACAGATGGGACCAGGTTACATGTAGAACAGTTCTGATGATCTAGTAACAGATGGTACCAGGTTACATGTAGAACTGTACTGATGATCTAGTAACAGATGGGACCAGGTTACATGTAGAACTGTACTGATCTAGTAACAGATGGGACCAGGTTACATGTAGAACAGTACTGATGATCTAGTAACAGATGGGACCAGGTTACATGTAGAACAGTACTGATGATCTAGTAACAGATGGGACCAGGTTACATGTAGAACTGTACTGATGATCTAGTAACAGATGGGACCAGGTTACATGTAGAACAGTACTGATGATCTACTAACAGATGGGACCAGGTTACATGTAGAACAGTACTGATGATCTAGTAACAGATGGGACCAGGTTACATGTAGAACAGTACTGATGATCTAGTAACAGATGGGACCAGGTTACATGTAGAACAGTACTGATGATCTAGTAACAGATGGGACCAGGTTACATGTAGAACAGTACTGATCTACTAACAGATGGGACCAGGTTACATGTAGAACAGTACTGATGATCTACTAACAGATGGTACCAGGTTACATGTAGAACAGTACTGATCTAGTAACAGATGGTACCAGGTTACATGTAGAACAGTACTGATGATCTAGTAACAGATGGTACCAGGTTACATGTAGAACAGTACTGATCTAGTAACAGATGGGACCAGGTTACATGTAGAACTGTACTGATCTAGTAACAGATGGGACCAGGTTACATGTAGAACTGTACTGATGATCTAGTAACAGATGGTACCAGGTTACATGTAGAACAGTACTGATGATCTAGTAACAGATGGGACCAGGTTACATGTAGAACAGTACTGATGATCTAGTAACAGATGGGACCAGGTTACATGTAGAACAGTACTGATCTAGTAACAGATGGGACCAGGTTACATGTAGAACAGTACTGATGATCTAGTAACAGATGGGACCAGGTTACATGTAGAACAGTACTGATCTAGTAACAGATGGGACCAGGTTACATGTAGAACAGTACTGATGATCTACTAACAGATGGGACCAGGTTACATGTAGAACAGTACTGATCTAGTAACAGATGGGACCAGGTTACATGTAGAACAGTACTGATGATCTACTAACAGATGGGACCAGGTTACATGTAGAACAGTACTGATGATCTACTAACAGATGGGACCAGGTTACATGTAGAACTGTACTGATCTAGTAACAGATGGGACCAGGTTACATGTAGAACTGTACTGATCTAGTAACAGATGGGACCAGGTTACATGTAGAACTGTACTGATGATCTAGTAACAGATGGTACCAGGTTACATGTAGAACAGTACTGATGATCTAGTAACAGATGGGACCAGGTTACATGTAGAACAGTACTGATCTAGTAACAGATGGGACCAGGTTACATGTAGAACAGTACTGATGATCTAGTAACAGATGGGACCAGGTTACATGTAGAACAGTACTGATCTAGTAACAGATGGGACCAGGTTACATGTAGAACAGTACTGATGATCTACTAACAGATGGGACCAGGTTACATGTAGAACAGTACTGATCTAGTAACAGATGGGACCAGGTTACATGTAGAACAGTACTGATGATCTAGTAACAGATGGGACCAGGTTACATGTAGAACTGTACTGATCTAGTAACAGATGGGACCAGGTTACATGTAGAACAGTACTGATGATCTAGTAACAGATGGGACCAGGTTACATGTAGAACAGTACTGATGATCTAGTAACAGATGGGACCAGGTTACATGTAGAACAGTACTGATCTAGTAACAGATGGTACCAGGTTACATGTAGAACAGTACTGATGATCTAGTAACAGATGGGACCAGGTTACATGTAGAACTGTACTGATGATCTAGTAACAGATGGGACCAGGTTACATGTAGAACAGTACTGATCTAGTAACAGATGGGACCAGGTTACATGTAGAACAGTACTGATGATCTAGTAACAGATGGGACCAGGTTACATGTAGAACAGTACTGATGATCTAGTAACAGATGGGACCAGGTTACATGTAGAACAGTACTGATCTAGTAACAGATGGTACCAGGTTACATGTAGAACAGTACTGATGATCTAGTAACAGATGGGACCAGGTTACATGTAGAACTGTACTGATGATCTAGTAACAGATGGGACCAGGTTACATGTAGAACTGTACTGATGATCTAGTAACAGATGGGACCAGGTTACATGTAGAACAGTACTGATGATCTAGTAACAGATGGGACCAGGTTACATGTAGAACAGTACTGATGATCTAGTAACAGATGGGACCAGGTTACATGTAGAACAGTACTGATCTAGTAACAAATGGGACCAGGTTACATGTAGAACTGTACTGATCTACTAACAGATGGGACCAGGTTACATGTAGAACAGTACTGATGATCTAGTAACAGATGGGACCAGGTTACATGTAGAACAGTACTGATGATCTAGTAACAGATGGTACCAGGTTACATGTAGAACTGTACTGATGATCTAGTAACCGATGGGACCAGGTTACATGTAGAACAGTACTGATCTAGTAACAGATGGGACCAGGTTACATGTAGAACAGTACTGATGATCTAGTAACAGATGGGACCAGGTTACATGTAGAACTGTACTGATCTAGTAACAGATGGGACCAGGTTACATGTAGAACTGTACTGATGATCTAGTAACAGATGGGACCAGGTTACATGTAGAACAGTACTGATCTAGTAACAGATGGGACCAGGTTACATGTAGAACTGTACTGATCTAGTAACAGATGGGACCAGGTTACATGTAGAACTGTACTGATGATCTAGTAACAGATGGGACCAGGTTACATGTAGAACAGTACTGATCTAGTAACAGATGGGACCAGGTTACATGTAGAACAGTACTGATGATCTAGTAACAGATGGGACCAGGTTACATGTAGAACAGTACTGATCTAGTAACAGATGGTACCAGGTTACATGTAGAACAGTACTGATGATCTAGTAACAGATGGTACCAGGTTACATGTAGAACAGTACTGATGATCTAGTAACAGATGGGACCAGGTTACATGTAGAACAGTACTGATGATCTAGTAACAGATGGGACCAGGTTACATGTAGAACTGTACTGATCTACTAACAGATGGGACCAGGTTACATGTAGAACAGTACTGATCTACTAACAGATGGGACCAGGTTACATGTAGAACAGTACTGATGATCTAGTAACAGATGGGACCAGGTTACATGTAGAACAGTACTGATGATCTACTAACAGATGGGACCAGGTTACATGTAGAACAGTACTGATGATCTACTAACAGATGGTACCAGGTTACATGTAGAACAGTACTGATCTAGTAACAGATGGGACCAGGTTACATGTAGAACAGTACTGATGATCTACTAACAGATGGGACCAGGTTACATGTAGAACAGTACTGATGATCTAGTAACAGATGGTACCAGGTTACATGTAGAACAGTACTGATCTAGTAACAGATGGGACCAGGTTACATGTAGAACAGTACTGATGATCTAGTAACAGATGGGACCAGGTTACATGTAGAACAGTACTGATGATCTAGTAACAGATGGGACCAGGTTACATGTAGAACAGTACTGATGATCTACTAACAGATGGTACCAGGTTACATGTAGAACAGTACTGATCTAGTAACAGATGGGACCAGGTTACATGTAGAACAGTACTGATGATCTACTAACAGATGGTACCAGGTTACATGTAGAACAGTACTGATCTAGTAACAGATGGGACCAGGTTACATGTAGAACAGTACTGATGATCTACTAACAGATGGGACCAGGTTACATGTAGAACAGTACTGATGATCTAGTAACAGATGGTACCAGGTTACATGTAGAACAGTACTGATCTAGTAACAGATGGGACCAGGTTACATGTAGAACAGTACTGATGATCTAGTAACAGATGGGACCAGGTTACATGTAGAACAGTACTGATGATCTAGTAACAGATGGTACCAGGTTACATGTAGAACAGTACTGATCTAGTAACAGATGGGACCAGGTTACATGTAGAACAGTACTGATGATCTAGTAACAGATGGGACCAGGTTACATGTAGAACAGTACTGATGATCTACTAACAGATGGGACCAGGTTACATGTAGAACAGTACTGATCTAGTAACAGATGGTACCAGGTTACATGTAGAACAGTACTGATCTAGTAACAGATGGGACCAGGTTACATGTAGAACAGTACTGATGATCTAGTAACAGATGGGACCAGGTTACATGTAGAACAGTACTGATCTAGTAACAGATGGGACCAGGTTACATGTAGAACAGTACTGATCTAGTAACAGATGGGACCAGGTTACATGTAGAACAGTACTGATGATCTAGTAACAGATGGGACCAGGTTACATGTAGAACAGTACTGATGATCTAGTAACAGATGGGACCAGGTTACATGTAGAACAGTACTGATGATCTAGTAACAGATGGGACCAGGTTACATGTAGAACAGTACTGATGATCTACTAACAGATGGGACCAGGTTACATGTAGAACAGTACTGATGATCTAGTAACAGATGGTACCAGGTTACATGTAGAACAGTACTGATCTACTAACAGATGGGACCAGGTTACATGTAGAACAGTACTGATGATCTAGTAACAGATGGGACCAGGTTACATGTAGAACAGTACTGATCTAGTAACAGATGGTACCAGGTTACATGTAGAACAGTACTGATGATCTACTAACAGATGGTACCAGGTTACATGTAGAACAGTACTGATGATCTACTAACAGATGGGACCAGGTTACATGTAGAACAGTACTGATGATCTAGTAACAGATGGGACCAGGTTACATGTAGAACAGTACTGATCTACTAACAGATGGGACCAGGTTACATGTAGAACAGTACTGATGATCTAGTAACAGATGGGACCAGGTTACATGTAGAACAGTACTGATCTACTAACAGATGGGACCAGGTTACATGTAGAACAGTACTGATGATCTAGTAACAGATGGGACCAGGTTACATGTAGAACAGTACTGATGATCTAGTAACAGATGGGACCAGGTTACATGTAGAACAGTACTGATGATCTAGTAACAGATGGGACCAGGTTACATGTAGAACAGTACTGATCTAGTAACAGATGGGACCAGGTTACATGTAGAACAGTACTGATGATCTAGTAACAGATGGGACCAGGTTACATGTAGAACAGTACTGATCTACTAACAGATGGGACCAGGTTACATGTAGAACAGTTCTGATGATCTAGTAACAGATGGGACCAGGTTACATGTAGAACAGTACTGATGATCTAGTAACAGATGGGACCAGGTTACATGTAGAACAGTTCTGATGATCTAGTAACAGATGGGACCAGGTTACATGTAGAACTGTACTGATCTACTAACAGATGGTACCAGGTTACATGTAGAACAGTACTGATGATCTAGTAACAGATGGGACCAGGTTACATGTAGAACTGTACTGATCTAGTAACAGATGGGACCAGGTTACATGTAGAACAGTACTGATGATCTAGTAACAGATGGGACCAGGTTACATGTAGAACTGTACTGATGATCTAGTAACAGATGGGACCAGGTTACATGTAGAACTGTACTGATGATCTAGTAACAGATGGGACCAGGTTACATGTAGAACTGTACTGATCTACTAACAGATGGGACCAGGTTACATGTAGAACAGTTCTGATGATCTAGTAACAGATGGGACCAGGTTACATGTAGAACTGTACTGATGATCTAGTAACAGATGGGACCAGGTTACATGTAGAACAGTACTGATGATCTAGTAACAGGTGGGATCAGGTTACATGTAGAACAGTACTGATGATCTAGTAACAGATGGGACCAGGTTACATGTAGAACAGTACTGATGATCTAGTAACAGATGGGACCAGGTTACATGTAGAACAGTACTGATCTACTAACAGATGGGACCAGGTTACATGTAGAACAGTACTGATGATCTACTAACAGATGGGACCAGGTTACATGTAGAACAGTACTGATGATCTACTAACAGATGGGACCAGGTTACATGTAGAACAGTACTGATGATCTAGTAACAGATGGGACCAGGTTACATGTAGAACAGTACTGATGATCTAGTAACAGATGGGACCAGGTTACATGTAGAACAGTACTGATGATCTACTAACAGATGGGACCAGGTTACATGTAGAACAGTACTGATCTAGTAACAGATGGGACCAGGTTACATGTAGAACAGTACTGATGATCTAGTAACAGATGGGACCAGGTTACATGTAGAACAGTACTGATGATCTAGTAACAGATGGGACCAGGTTACATGTAGAACTGTACTGATCTAGTAACAGATGGGACCAGGTTACATGTAGAACAGTACTGATGATCTAGTAACAGATGGGACCAGGTTACATGTAGAACAGTACTGATCTAGTAACAGATGGGACCAGGTTACATGTAGAACAGTACTGATGATCTAGTAACAGATGGGACCAGGTTACATGTAGAACAGTACTGATGATCTAGTAACAGATGGGACCAGGTTACATGTAGAACAGTACTGATCTACTAACAGATGGGACCAGGTTACATGTAGAACAGTTCTGATGATCTAGTAACAGATGGGACCAGGTTACATGTAGAAGAGTACTGATGATCTAGTAACAGATGGGACCAGGTTACATGTAGAACAGTTCTGATGATCTAGTAACAGATGGGACCAGGTTACATGTAGAACTGTACTGATGATCTAGTAACAGATGGGACCAGGTTACATGTAGAACTGTACTGATGATCTAGTAACAGATGGGACCAGGTTACATGTAGAACTGTACTGATCTACTAACAGATGGGACCAGGTTACATGTAGAACAGTTCTGATGATCTAGTAACAGATGGGACCAGGTTACATGTAGAACTGTACTGATGATCTAGTAACAGATGGGACCAGGTTACATGTAGAACAGTACTGATGATCTAGTAACAGGTGGGATCAGGTTACATGTAGAACAGTACTGATGATCTAGTAACAGATGGGACCAGGTTACATGTAGAACAGTACTGATGATCTAGTAACAGATGGGACCAGGTTACATGTAGAACAGTACTGATCTACTAACAGATGGGACCAGGTTACATGTAGAACAGTACTGATGATCTACTAACAGATGGGACCAGGTTACATGTAGAACAGTACTGATGATCTACTAACAGATGGGACCAGGTTACATGTAGAACAGTACTGATGATCTAGTAACAGATGGGACCAGGTTACATGTAGAACAGTACTGATGATCTAGTAACAGATGGGACCAGGTTACATGTAGAACAGTACTGATGATCTACTAACAGATGGGACCAGGTTACATGTAGAACAGTACTGATCTAGTAACAGATGGGACCAGGTTACATGTAGAACTGTACTGATCTAGTAACAGATGGGACCAGGTTACATGTAGAACAGTACTGATGATCTAGTAACAGATGGGACCAGGTTACATGTAGAACAGTACTGATCTAGTAACAGATGGGACCAGGTTACCTGTAGAACAGTACTGATGATCTAGTAACAGATGGGACCAGGTTACATGTAGAACAGTACTGATCTACTAACAGATGGGACCAGGTTACATGTAGAACAGTACTGATGATCTAGTAACAGATGGGACCAGGTTACATGTAGAACAGTACTGATGATCTAGTAACAGATGGGACCAGGTTACATGTAGAACAGTACTGATGATCTAGTAACAGATGGGACCAGGTTACATGTAGAACTGTACTGATCTAGTAACAGATGGGACCAGGTTACATGTAGAACAGTACTGATGATCTAGTAACAGATGGGACCAGGTTACATGTAGAACAGTACTGATCTAGTAACAGATGGGACCAGGTTACCTGTAGAACAGTACTGATGATCTAGTAACAGATGGGACCAGGTTACATGTAGAACAGTACTGATCTACTAACAGATGGGACCAGGTTACATGTAGAACAGTACTGATGATCTAGTAACAGATGGGACCAGGTTACATGTAGAACAGTACTGATGATCTAGTAACAGATGGGACCAGGTTACATGTAGAACAGTACTGATGATCTAGTAACAGATGGGACCAGGTTACATGTAGAACAGTACTGATCTACTAACAGATGGGACCAGGTTACATGTAGAACAGTACTGATGATCTAGTAACAGATGGGACCAGGTTACATGTAGAACAGTACTGATGATCTAGTAACAGATGGTACCAGGTTACATGTAGAACAGTACTGATGATCTACTAACAGATGGGACCAGGTTACATGTAGAACAGTACTGATGATCTAGTAACAGATGGGATCAGGTTACATGTAGAACAGTACTGATCTAGTAACAGATGGGACCAGGTTACATGTAGAACAGTACTGATCTACTAACAGATGGGACCAGGTTACATGTAGAACAGTACTGATGATCTAGTAACAGATGGGACCAGGTTACATGTAGAACAGTACTGATGATCTAGTAACAGATGGGACCAGGTTACATGTAGAACAGTACTGATGATCTAGTAACAGATGGGACCAGGTTACATGTAGAACAGTACTGATGATCTAGTAACAGATGGGACCAGGTTACATGTAGAACAGTACTGATGATCTAGTAACAGATGGGACCAGGTTACATGTAGAACAGTACTGATGATCTAGTAACAGATGGGACCAGGTTACATGTAGAACTGTACTGATCTACTAACAGATGGTACCAGGTTACATGTAGAACAGTACTGATGATCTAGTAACAGATGTAGAACTGTACTGATCTAGTAACAGATGGGACCAGGTTACATGTAGAACAGTACTGATGATCTAGTAACAGATGGGACCAGGTTACATGTAGAACAGTACTGATCTACTAACAGATGGGACCAGGTTACATGTAGAACAGTACTGATGATCTACTAACAGATGGGACCAGGTTACATGTAGAACAGTACTGATCTAGTAACAGATGGGACCAGGTTACATGTAGAACAGTACTGATGATCTAGTAACAGATGGGACCAGGTTACATGTAGAACAGTACTGATGATCTACTAACAGATGGGACCAGGTTAACAGTACTGATGATCTAGTAACAGATGTAGAACTGTACTGATCTAGTAACAGATGGGACCAGGTTACATGTAGAACAGTACTGATGATCTAGTAACAGATGGGACCAGGTTACATGTAGAACAGTACTGATCTACTAACAGATGGGACCAGGTTACATGTAGAACAGTACTGATGATCTACTAACAGATGGGACCAGGTTACATGTAGAACAGTACTGATCTAGTAACAGATGGGACCAGGTTACATGTAGAACAGTACTGATGATCTAGTAACAGATGGGACCAGGTTACATGTAGAACAGTACTGATGATCTACTAACAGATGGGACCAGGTTACATGTAGAACAGTACTGATCTAGTAACAGATGGGACCAGGTTACATGTAGAACTGTACTGATGATCTAGTAACAGATGGGACCAGGTTACATGTAGAACAGTACTGATGATCTAGTAACAGATGGGACCAGGTTACATGTAGAACAGTACTGATCTAGTAACAGATGGGACCAGGTTACATGTAGAACAGTACTGATGATCTAGTAACAGATGGGACCAGGTTACATGTAGAACAGTACTGATCTAGTAACAGATGGGACCAGGTTACATGTAGAACAGTACTGATGATCTACTAACAGATGGGACCAGGTTACATGTAGAACAGTACTGATCTACTAACAGATGGGACCAGGTTACATGTAGAACAGTACTGATGATCTAGTAACAGATGGGACCAGGTTACATGTAGAACAGTACTGATGATCTAGTAACAGATGGGACCAGGTTACATGTAGAACAGTACTGATCTAGTAACAGATGGGACCAGGTTACATGTAGAACAGTACTGATGATCTAGTAACAGATGGGACCAGGTTACATGTAGAACAGTACTGATGATCTAGTAACAGATGGGACCAGGTTACATGTAGAACAGTACTGATCTAGTAACAGATGGGACCAGGTTACCTGTAGAACAGTACTGATGATCTAGTAACAGATGGGACCAGGTTACATGTAGAACAGTACTGATCTACTAACAGATGGGACCAGGTTACATGTAGAACAGTACTGATGATCTAGTAACAGATGGGACCAGGTTACATGTAGAACAGTACTGATGATCTAGTAACAGATGGGACCAGGTTACATGTAGAACAGTACTGATGATCTAGTAACAGATGGGACCAGGTTACATGTAGAACAGTACTGATCTACTAACAGATGGGACCAGGTTACATGTAGAACAGTACTGATGATCTAGTAACAGATGGGACCAGGTTACATGTAGAACAGTACTGATCTAGTAACAGATGGGACCAGGTTACCTGTAGAACAGTACTGATGATCTAGTAACAGATGGGACCAGGTTACATGTAGAACAGTACTGATCTACTAACAGATGGGACCAGGTTACATGTAGAACAGTACTGATGATCTAGTAACAGATGGGACCAGGTTACATGTAGAACAGTACTGATGATCTAGTAACAGATGGGACCAGGTTACATGTAGAACAGTACTGATGATCTAGTAACAGATGGGACCAGGTTACATGTAGAACAGTACTGATCTACTAACAGATGGGACCAGGTTACATGTAGAACAGTACTGATGATCTAGTAACAGATGGGACCAGGTTACATGTAGAACAGTACTGATGATCTAGTAACAGATGGTACCAGGTTACATGTAGAACAGTACTGATGATCTACTAACAGATGGGACCAGGTTACATGTAGAACAGTACTGATGATCTAGTAACAGATGGGATCAGGTTACATGTAGAACAGTACTGATCTAGTAACAGATGGGACCAGGTTACATGTAGAACAGTACTGATGATCTAGTAACAGATGGGACCAGGTTACATGTAGAACAGTACTGATGATCTAGTAACAGATGGGACCAGGTTACATGTAGAACAGTACTGATGATCTAGTAACAGATGGGACCAGGTTACATGTAGAACAGTACTGATGATCTAGTAACAGATGGGACCAGGTTACATGTAGAACAGTACTGATGATCTAGTAACAGATGGGACCAGGTTACATGTAGAACAGTACTGATGATCTAGTAACAGATGGGACCAGGTTACATGTAGAACTGTACTGATCTACTAACAGATGGTACCAGGTTACATGTAGAACAGTACTGATGATCTAGTAACAGATGTAGAACTGTACTGATCTAGTAACAGATGGGACCAGGTTACATGTAGAACAGTACTGATGATCTAGTAACAGATGGGACCAGGTTACATGTAGAACAGTACTGATCTACTAACAGATGGGACCAGGTTACATGTAGAACAGTACTGATGATCTACTAACAGATGGGACCAGGTTACATGTAGAACAGTACTGATCTAGTAACAGATGGGACCAGGTTACATGTAGAACAGTACTGATGATCTAGTAACAGATGGGACCAGGTTACATGTAGAACAGTACTGATGATCTACTAACAGATGGGACCAGGTTAACAGTACTGATGATCTAGTAACAGATGTAGAACTGTACTGATCTAGTAACAGATGGGACCAGGTTACATGTAGAACAGTACTGATGATCTAGTAACAGATGGGACCAGGTTACATGTAGAACAGTACTGATCTACTAACAGATGGGACCAGGTTACATGTAGAACAGTACTGATGATCTACTAACAGATGGGACCAGGTTACATGTAGAACAGTACTGATCTAGTAACAGATGGGACCAGGTTACATGTAGAACAGTACTGATGATCTAGTAACAGATGGGACCAGGTTACATGTAGAACAGTACTGATGATCTACTAACAGATGGGACCAGGTTACATGTAGAACAGTACTGATCTAGTAACAGATGGGACCAGGTTACATGTAGAACTGTACTGATGATCTAGTAACAGATGGGACCAGGTTACATGTAGAACAGTACTGATGATCTAGTAACAGATGGGACCAGGTTACATGTAGAACAGTACTGATCTAGTAACAGATGGGACCAGGTTACATGTAGAACAGTACTGATGATCTAGTAACAGATGGGACCAGGTTACATGTAGAACAGTACTGATCTAGTAACAGATGGGACCAGGTTACATGTAGAACAGTACTGATGATCTACTAACAGATGGGACCAGGTTACATGTAGAACAGTACTGATCTACTAACAGATGGGACCAGGTTACATGTAGAACAGTACTGATGATCTAGTAACAGATGGGACCAGGTTACATGTAGAACAGTACTGATGATCTAGTAACAGATGGGACCAGGTTACATGTAGAACAGTACTGATCTAGTAACAGATGGGACCAGGTTACATGTAGAACAGTACTGATGATCTAGTAACAGATGGGACCAGGTTACATGTAGAACAGTACTGATCTACTAACAGATGGGACCAGGTTACATGTAGAACAGTACTGATGATCTAGTAACAGATGGGACCAGGTTACATGTAGAACAGTACTGATGATCTACTAACAGATGGGACCAGGTTACATGTAGAACAGTACTGATCTAGTAACAGATGGGACCAGGTTACATGTAGAACAGTACTGATGATCTAGTAACAGATGGGACCAGGTTACATGTAGAACAGTACTGATCTAGTAACAGATGGTACCAGGTTACATGTAGAACAGTACTGATGATCTAGTAACAGATGGGACCAGGTTACATGTAGAACAGTACTGATGATCTAGTAACAGATGGGACCAGGTTACATGTAGAACAGTACTGATCTAGTAACAGATGGGACCAGGTTACATGTAGAACAGTACTGATGATCTAGTAACAGATGGGACCAGGTTACATGTAGAACAGTACTGATCTAGTAACAGATGGTACCAGGTTACATGTAGAACAGTACTGATCTAGTAACAGATGGGACCAGGTTACATGTAGAACAGTACTGATGATCTAGTAACAGATGGGACCAGGTTACATGTAGAACAGTACTGATCTAGTAACAGATGGGACCAGGTTACATGTAGAACAGTACTGATCTAGTAACAGATGGTACCAGGTTACATGTAGAACAGTACTGATGATCTAGTAACAGATGGGACCAGGTTACATGTAGAACAGTACTGATGATCTACTAACAGATGGGACCAGGTTACATGTAGAACAGTACTGATGATCTAGTAACAGATGGGACCAGGTTACATGTAGAACAGTACTGATGATCTAGTAACAGATGGGACCAGGTTACATGTAGAACTGTACTGATCTACTAACAGATGGTACCAGGTTACATGTAGAACAGTACTGATGATCTAGTAACAGATGGGACCAGGTTACATGTAGAACAGTACTGATGATCTAGTAACAGATGGGACCAGGTTACATGTAGAACAGTACTGATCTACTAACAGATGGGACCAGGTTACATGTAGAACAGTACTGATGATCTAGTAACAGATGGGACCAGGTTACATGTAGAACTGTACTGATCTAGTAACAGATGGGACCAGGTTACATGTAGAACAGTACTGATGATCTAGTAACAGATGGGACCAGGTTACATGTAGAACAGTACTGATGATCTAGTAACAGATGGGACCAGGTTACATGTAGAACTGTACTGATCTACTAACAGATGGTACCAGGTTACATGTAGAACAGTACTGATGATCTACTAACAGATGGTACCAGGTTACATGTAGAACAGTACTGATGATCTAGTAACAGATGGGACCAGGTTACATGTAGAACTGTACTGATGATCTAGTAACAGATGGTACCAGGTTACATGTAGAACATTACTGATGATCTAGTAACAGATGGGACCAGGTTACATGTAGAACAGTACTGATGATCTACTAACAGATGGGACCAGGTTACATGTAGAACAGTACTGATGATCTAGTAACAGATGGGACCAGGTTACATGTAGAACAGTACTGATGATCTAGTAACAGATGGTACCAGGTTACATGTAGAACAGTACTGATGATCTAGTAACAGATGGGACCAGGTTACATGTAGAACAGTACTGATCTAGTAACAGATGGGACCAGGTTACATGTAGAACTGTACTGATGATCTACTAACAGATGGGACCAGGTTACATGTAGAACAGTACTGATGATCTAGTAACAGATGGGACCAGGTTACATGTAGAACAGTACTGATGATCTACTAACAGATGGGACCAGGTTACATGTAGAACAGTACTGATCTACTAACAGATGGGACCAGGTTACATGTAGAACAGTACTGATGATCTAGTAACAGATGGTACCAGGTTACATGTAGAACAGTATTGATGATCTAGTAACAGATGGGACCAGGTTACATGTAGAACAGTACTGATGATCTACTAACAGATGGGACCAGGTTACATGTAGAACAGTACTGATGATCTACTAACAGATGGGACCAGGTTACATGTAGAACTGTACTGATGATCTAGTAACAGATGGGACCAGGTTACATGTAGAACTGTACTGATCTAGTAACAGATGGGACCAGGTTACATGTAGAACAGTACTGATGATCTAGTAACAGATGGGACCAGGTTACATGTAGAACAGTTCTGATGATCTAGTAACAGATGGTACCAGGTTACATGTAGAACAGTACTGATGATCTAGTAACAGATGGGACCAGGTTACATGTAGAACAGTACTGATCTAGTAACAGATGGGACCAGGTTACATGTAGAACTGTACTGATGATCTACTAACAGATGGGACCAGGTTACATGTAGAACAGTACTGATCTAGTAACAGATGGGACCAGGTTACATGTAGAACAGTACTGATGATCTACTAACAGATGGGACCAGGTTACATGTAGAACAGTACTGATCTACTAACAGATGGGACCAGGTTACATGTAGAACAGTACTGATGATCTAGTAACAGATGGTACCAGGTTACATGTAGAACAGTACTGATCTAGTAACAGATGGGACCAGGTTACATGTAGAACAGTACTGATGATCTAGTAACAGATGGGACCAGGTTACATGTAGAACAGTACTGATGATCTAGTAACAGATGGTACCAGGTTACATGTAGAACAGTACTGATCTAGTAACAGATGGGACCAGGTTACATGTAGAACAGTACTGATCTACTAACAGATGGGACCAGGTTACATGTAGAACAGTACTGATGATCTAGTAACAGATGGGACCAGGTTACATGTAGAACAGTACTGATGATCTAGTAACAGATGGGACCAGGTTACATGTAGAACAGTACTGATGATCTAGTAACAGATGGGACCAGGTTACATGTAGAACAGTACTGATCTAGTAACAGATGGGACCAGGTTACATGTAGAACAGTACTGATGATCTACTAACAGATGGGACCAGGTTACATGTAGAACAGTACTGATGATCTACTAACAGATGGGACCAGGTTACATGTAGAACAGTACTGATGATCTAGTAACAGATTTTTTATTTATTTTTTTTATTTCACCTTTATTTAACCAGGTAGGCTAGTTGAGAACAAGTTCTCATTTGCAACTGCGACCTGGCCAAGATAAGGCATAGCAGTGTGAACAGACAACACAGAGTTACACATGGAGTAAACAATTAACAAGTCAATAACACAGTAGAAAAAAGGGGAGTCTATATATACATTGTGTGCAAAAGGCATGAGAAGGTAGGCAAATAATTACAATTATGCAGATTAACACTGGAGTGATAAATGATCAGATGGTTATGTACAGGTAGAGATTGGTGTGCAAAAGAGCAGAAAAATAAAAATAAATAAATAAAAACAGTATGGGGATGAGGTAGGTGAAAATGGGTGGGCTATTTACCAATAGACTATGTACAGCTGCAGCGATCGGTTAGCTGCTCGGATAGCAGATGTTTGAAGTTGGTGAGGGAGATAAAAGTCTCCAACTTCAGCGATTTTTGCAATTCGTTCCAGTCACAGGCAGCAGAGAACTGGAACGAAAGGCGGCCAAATGAGGTGTTGGCTTTAGGGATGATCAGTGAGATACACCTGCTGGAGCGCGTGCTACGGATGGGTGTTGCCATCGTAACCAGTGAACTGAGATAAGGCGGAGCTTTACCTAGCATGGACTTGTAGATGACCTGGAGCCAGTGGGTCTGGCGACGAATATGTAGCGAGGGCCAGCCGACTAGAGCATACAAGTCGCAGTGGTGGGTGGTATAAGGTGCTTTAGTGACAAAACGGATGGCACTGTGATAAACTGCATCCAGTTTGCTGAGTAGAGTGTTGGAAGCAATTTTGTAGATGACGTCGCCGAAGTCGAGGATCGGTAGGATAGTCAGTTTTACTAGGGTAAGTTTGGCGGCGTGAGTGAAGGAGGCTTTGTTGCGGAATAGAAAGCCGACTCTTGATTTGATTTTCGATTGGAGATGTTTGATATGGGTCTGGAAGGAGAGTTTAGAGTCTAGCCAGACACCTAGGTACTTATAGATGTCCACATATTCAAGGTCGGAACCATCCAGGGTGGTGATGCTGGTCAGGCGTGCGGGTGCAGGCAGCGAACGGTTGAAAAGCATGCATTTGGTTTTACTAGCGTTTAAGAGCAGTTGGAGGCCACGGAAGGAGTGCTGTATGGCATTGAAGCTCGTTTGGAGGTTAGATAGCACAGTGTCCAAGGACGGGCCGGAAGTATATAGAATGGTGTCGTCTGCGTAGAGGTGGATCAGGGAATCGCCCGCAGCATGAGAAACATCATTGATATATACAGAGAAAAGAGTCGGCCCGAGAATTGAACCCTGTGGCACCCCCATAGAGACTGCCAGAGGACCGGACAGCATGCCCTCCGATTTGACACACTGAACTCTGTCTGCAAAGTAATTGGTGAACCAGGCAAGGCAGTCATCCGAAAAACCGAGGCTACTGAGTCTGCCGATAAGAATACGGTGATTGACAGAGTCGAAAGCCTTGGCAAGGTCTATGAAGACGGCTGCACAGTACTGTCTTTTATCGATGGCGGTTATGATATCGTTTAGTACCTTGAGCGTGGCTGAGGTACACCCGTGACCGGCTCGGAAACCAGATTGCACAGCGGAGAAGGTACGGTGGGATTCAAGATGGTCAGTGACCTGTTTGTTGACTTGGCTTTCGAAGACCTTAGATAGGCAGGGCAGGATGGATATAGGTCTGTAACAGTTTGGGTCCAGGGTGTCGCCCCCTTTGAAGAGGGGGATGACTGCGGCAGCTTTCCAATCCTTGGGGATCTCAGACGATATGAAAGAGAGGTTGAACAGGCTGGTAATAGGGGTTGCGACAATGGCGGCGGATAGTTTCAGGAATAGAGGGTCCAGATTGTCAAGCCCAGCTGATTTGTACGGGTCCAGGTTTTGCAGCTCTTTCAGAACATCTGCTATCTGGATTTGGGTAAAGGAGAACCTGGAGAGGCTTGGGCGAGTAGCTGCGGGGGGGGGGGAGCTGTTGTCCGAGGTTGGAGTAGCCAGGCGGAAGGCATGGCCAGCCGTTGAGAAATGCTTGTTGAAGTTTTCGATAATCATGGATTTATCGGTGGTGACCATGTTACCTAGTCTCAGTGCAGTGGGCAGCTGGGAGGAGGTGCTCTTGTTCTCCATGGACTTCACAGTGTCCCAGAACTTTTTGGAGTTGGAGCTACAGGATGCAAACTTCTGCCTGAAGAAGTTGGCTTTAGCTTTCCTGACTGACTGTGTGTATTGGTTCCTGACTTCCCTGAACAGTTGCATATCGCGGGGACTATTCGATGTTAGCGCAGTCCGCCACAGGATGTTTTTGTGCTGGTCGAGGGCAGTCAGGTCTGGAGTGAACCAGGGGCTATATCTGTTCTTAGTTCTGCATTTTTTGAACGGAGCATGCTTATCTAAAATGGTGAGGAAGTTACTTTTAAAGAAAGACCAGGCATCCTCAACTGACGGGATGAGGTCAATGTCCTTCCAGGATACCCGGGCCAGGTCGATTAGAAAGGCCTGCTCACAGAAGTGTTTTAGGGAGCGTTTGACAGTGATGAGGGGTGGTCGTTTGACTGCGGCTCCGTAGCGGATACAGGCAATGAGGCAGTGATCGCTGAGATCCTGGTTGTAGACAGCGGAGGTGTATTTGGAGGACCAGTTGGTCAGGATGACGTCAATGAGGGTGCCCTTGTTTACAGAGTTAGGGTTGTACCTGGTGGGTTCCTTGATGATTTGAGTGAGATTGAGGGCATCTAGCTTAGATTGTAGGACTGCCGGGGTGTTAAGCATATCCCAGTTTAGGTCACCTAACAGAACAAACTCTGAAGCTAGATGGGGGGCGATCAATTCACAAATGGTGTCCAGGGCACAGCTGGGAGCTGAGGGGGGTCGGTAGCAGGCGGCAACAGTGAGAGACTTATTTCTGGAGAGAGTAATTTTCAAAATTAGTAGTTCGAAATGGTACCAGGTTACATGTAGAACAGTACTGATGATCTACTAACAGATGGGACCAGGTTACATGTAGAACAGTACTGATGATCTAGTAACAGATGGGACCAGGTTACATGTAGAACAGTACTGATGATCTAGTAACAGATGGGACCAGGTTACATGTAGAACAGTACTGATCTAGTAACAGATGGGACCAGGTTACATGTAGAACAGTACTGATGATCTAGTAACAGATGGGACCAGGTTACATGTAGAACAGTACTGATGATCTAGTAACAGATGGGACCAGGTTACATGTAGAACAGTACTGATGATCTAGTAACAGATGGGACCAGGTTACATGTAGAACTGTACTGATCTACTAACAGATGGTACCAGGTTACATGTAGAACAGTACTGATGATCTAGTAACAGATGGGACCAGGTTACATGTAGAACAGTACTGATGATCTACTAACAGATGGGACCAGGTTACATGAAGAACAGTACTGATGATCTAGTAACAGATGGGACCAGGTTACATGTAGAACAGTACTGATGATCTAGTAACAGATGGGACCAGGTTACATGTAGAACAGTACTGATGATCTAGTAACAGATGGTACCAGGTTACATGTAGAACAGTACTGATGATCTAGTAACAGATGGGACCAGGTTACATGTAGAACAGTACTGATGATCTAGTAACAGATGGGACCAGGTTACATGTAGAACAGTACTGATGATCTACTAACAGATGGGACCAGGTTACATGTAGAACAGTACTGATGATCTAGTAACAGATGGGACCAGGTTACATGTAGAACAGTACTGATGATCTAGTAACAGATGGGACCAGGTTACATTTAGAACAGTACTGATGATCTAGTAACAGATGGGACCAGGTTACATGTAGAACAGTACTGATGATCTAGTAACAGATGGGACCAGGTTACATGTAGAACAGTACTGATCTACTAACAGATGGGACCAGGTTACATGTAGAACAGTACTGATGATCTAGTAACAGATGGGACCAGGTTACATGTAGAACTGTACTGATCTACTAACAGATGGGACCAGGTTACATGTAGAACAGTACTGATGATCTAGTAACAGATGGGACCAGGTTACATGTAGAACAGTACTGATGATCTAGTAACAGATGGGACCAGGTTACATGTAGAACAGTACTGATCTAGTAACAGATGGGACCAGGTTACATGTAGAACAGTACTGATGATCTAGTAACAGATGGGACCAGGTTACATGTAGAACAGTACTGATGATCTAGTAACAGATGGGACCAGGTTACATGTAGAACAGTACTGATGATCTAGTAACAGATGGGACCAGGTTACATGTAGAACAGTACTGATGATCTACTAACAGATGGTACCAGGTTACATGTAGAACAGTACTGATCTAGTAACAGATGGTACCAGGTTACATGTAGAACAGTACTGATGATCTACTAACAGATGGTACCAGGTTACATGTAGAACAGTACTGATGATCTAGTAACAGATGGGACCAGGTTACATGTAGAACAGTACTGATCTAGTAACAGATGGTACCAGGTTACATGTAGAACAGTACTGATGATCTAGTAACAGATGGGACCAGGTTACATGTAGAACAGTACTGATGATCTACTAACAGATGGGACCAGGTTACATGTAGAACAGTACTGATGATCTACTAACAGATGGGACCAGGTTACATGTAGAACAGTACTGATGATCTAGTAACAGATGGGACCAGGTTACATGTAGAACAGTACTGATGATCTAGTAACAGATGGTACCAGGTTACATGTAGAACAGTACTGATGATCTAGTAACAGATGGGACCAGGTTACATGTAGAACTGTACTGATCTAGTAACAGATGGGACCAGGTTACATGTAGAACTGTACTGATGATCTAGTAACAGATGGGACCAGGTTACATGTAGAACAGTACTGATGATCTAGTAACAGATGGTACCAGGTTACATGTAGAACAGTACTGATGATCTAGTAACAGATGGGACCAGGTTACATGTAGAACTGTACTGATGATCTAGTAACAGATGGGACCAGGTTACATGTAGAACAGTACTGATCTACTAACAGATGGGACCAGGTTACATGTAGAACAGTACTGATGATCTAGTAACAGATGGTACCAGGTTACATGTAGAACTGTACTGATCTAGTAACAGATGGGACCAGGTTACATGTAGAACAGTACTGATGATCTACTAACAGATGGGACCAGGTTACATGTAGAACAGTACTGATCTACTAACAGATGGTACCAGGTTACATGTAGAACAGTACTGATGATCTAGTAACAGATGGGACCAGGTTACATGTAGAACAGTACTGATGATCTAGTAACAGATGGGACCAGGTTACATGTAGAACAGTACTGATGATCTAGTAACAGATGGGACCAGGTTACATGTAGAACAGTACTGATGATCTAGTAACAGATGGGACCAGGTTACATGTAGAACTGTACTGATGATCTAGTAACAGATGGTACCAGGTTACATGTAGAACAGTACTGATGATCTAGTAACAGATGGGACCAGGTTACATGTAGAACTGTACTGATGATCTAGTAACAGATGGGACCAGGTTACATGTAGAACAGTACTGATGATCTAGTAACAGATGGTACCAGGTTACATGTAGAACAGTACTGATGATCTACTAACAGATGGGACCAGGTTACATGTAGAACAGTACTGATCTAGTAACAGATGGGACCAGGTTACATGTAGAACAGTACTGATGATCTAGTAACAGATGGGACCAGGTTACATGTAGAACAGTACTGATGATCTAGTAACAGATGGTACCAGGTTACATGTAGAACAGTACTGATGATCTACTAACAGATGGGACCAGGTTACATGTAGAACAGTACTGATCTAGTAACAGATGGGACCAGGTTACATGTAGAACTGTACTGATGATCTACTAACAGATGGGACCAGGTTACATGTAGAACAGTACTGATCTAGTAACAGATGGGACCAGGTTACATGTAGAACAGTACTGATGATCTACTAACAGATGGGACCAGGTTACATGTAGAACAGTACTGATCTACTAACAGATGGGACCAGGTTACATGTAGAACAGTACTGATGATCTAGTAACAGATGGTACCAGGTTACATGTAGAACAGTACTGATCTAGTAACAGATGGGACCAGGTTACATGTAGAACAGTACTGATGATCTAGTAACAGATGGGACCAGGTTACATGTAGAACAGTACTGATGATCTAGTAACAGATGGTACCAGGTTACATGTAGAACAGTACTGATCTAGTAACAGATGGGACCAGGTTACATGTAGAACAGTACTGATCTACTAACAGATGGGACCAGGTTACATGTAGAACAGTACTGATGATCTAGTAACAGATGGGACCAGGTTACATGTAGAACAGTACTGATGATCTAGTAACAGATGGGACCAGGTTACATGTAGAACAGTACTGATGATCTAGTAACAGATGGGACCAGGTTACATGTAGAACAGTACTGATCTAGTAACAGATGGGACCAGGTTACATGTAGAACAGTACTGATGATCTACTAACAGATGGGACCAGGTTACATGTAGAACAGTACTGATGATCTACTAACAGATGGGACCAGGTTACATGTAGAACAGTACTGATGATCTAGTAACAGATTTTTTATTTATTTTTTTTATTTCACCTTTATTTAACCAGGTAGGCTAGTTGAGAACAAGTTCTCATTTGCAACTGCGACCTGGCCAAGATAAGGCATAGCAGTGTGAACAGACAACACAGAGTTACACATGGAGTAAACAATTAACAAGTCAATAACACAGTAGAAAAAAGGGGAGTCTATATATACATTGTGTGCAAAAGGCATGAGAAGGTAGGCAAATAATTACAATTATGCAGATTAACACTGGAGTGATAAATGATCAGATGGTTATGTACAGGTAGAGATTGGTGTGCAAAAGAGCAGAAAAATAAAAATAAATAAATAAAAACAGTATGGGGATGAGGTAGGTGAAAATGGGTGGGCTATTTACCAATAGACTATGTACAGCTGCAGCGATCGGTTAGCTGCTCGGATAGCAGATGTTTGAAGTTGGTGAGGGAGATAAAAGTCTCCAACTTCAGCGATTTTTGCAATTCGTTCCAGTCACAGGCAGCAGAGAACTGGAACGAAAGGCGGCCAAATGAGGTGTTGGCTTTAGGGATGATCAGTGAGATACACCTGCTGGAGCGCGTGCTACGGATGGGTGTTGCCATCGTAACCAGTGAACTGAGATAAGGCGGAGCTTTACCTAGCATGGACTTGTAGATGACCTGGAGCCAGTGGGTCTGGCGACGAATATGTAGCGAGGGCCAGCCGACTAGAGCATACAAGTCGCAGTGGTGGGTGGTATAAGGTGCTTTAGTGACAAAACGGATGGCACTGTGATAAACTGCATCCAGTTTGCTGAGTAGAGTGTTGGAAGCAATTTTGTAGATGACGTCGCCGAAGTCGAGGATCGGTAGGATAGTCAGTTTTACTAGGGTAAGTTTGGCGGCGTGAGTGAAGGAGGCTTTGTTGCGGAATAGAAAGCCGACTCTTGATTTGATTTTCGATTGGAGATGTTTGATATGGGTCTGGAAGGAGAGTTTAGAGTCTAGCCAGACACCTAGGTACTTATAGATGTCCACATATTCAAGGTCGGAACCATCCAGGGTGGTGATGCTGGTCAGGCGTGCGGGTGCAGGCAGCGAACGGTTGAAAAGCATGCATTTGGTTTTACTAGCGTTTAAGAGCAGTTGGAGGCCACGGAAGGAGTGCTGTATGGCATTGAAGCTCGTTTGGAGGTTAGATAGCACAGTGTCCAAGGACGGGCCGGAAGTATATAGAATGGTGTCGTCTGCGTAGAGGTGGATCAGGGAATCGCCCGCAGCATGAGAAACATCATTGATATATACAGAGAAAAGAGTCGGCCCGAGAATTGAACCCTGTGGCACCCCCATAGAGACTGCCAGAGGACCGGACAGCATGCCCTCCGATTTGACACACTGAACTCTGTCTGCAAAGTAATTGGTGAACCAGGCAAGGCAGTCATCCGAAAAACCGAGGCTACTGAGTCTGCCGATAAGAATACGGTGATTGACAGAGTCGAAAGCCTTGGCAAGGTCTATGAAGACGGCTGCACAGTACTGTCTTTTATCGATGGCGGTTATGATATCGTTTAGTACCTTGAGCGTGGCTGAGGTACACCCGTGACCGGCTCGGAAACCAGATTGCACAGCGGAGAAGGTACGGTGGGATTCAAGATGGTCAGTGACCTGTTTGTTGACTTGGCTTTCGAAGACCTTAGATAGGCAGGGCAGGATGGATATAGGTCTGTAACAGTTTGGGTCCAGGGTGTCGCCCCCTTTGAAGAGGGGGATGACTGCGGCAGCTTTCCAATCCTTGGGGATCTCAGACGATATGAAAGAGAGGTTGAACAGGCTGGTAATAGGGGTTGCGACAATGGCGGCGGATAGTTTCAGGAATAGAGGGTCCAGATTGTCAAGCCCAGCTGATTTGTACGGGTCCAGGTTTTGCAGCTCTTTCAGAACATCTGCTATCTGGATTTGGGTAAAGGAGAACCTGGAGAGGCTTGGGCGAGTAGCTGCGGGGGGGGGGGAGCTGTTGTCCGAGGTTGGAGTAGCCAGGCGGAAGGCATGGCCAGCCGTTGAGAAATGCTTGTTGAAGTTTTCGATAATCATGGATTTATCGGTGGTGACCATGTTACCTAGTCTCAGTGCAGTGGGCAGCTGGGAGGAGGTGCTCTTGTTCTCCATGGACTTCACAGTGTCCCAGAACTTTTTGGAGTTGGAGCTACAGGATGCAAACTTCTGCCTGAAGAAGTTGGCTTTAGCTTTCCTGACTGACTGTGTGTATTGGTTCCTGACTTCCCTGAACAGTTGCATATCGCGGGGACTATTCGATGTTAGCGCAGTCCGCCACAGGATGTTTTTGTGCTGGTCGAGGGCAGTCAGGTCTGGAGTGAACCAGGGGCTATATCTGTTCTTAGTTCTGCATTTTTTGAACGGAGCATGCTTATCTAAAATGGTGAGGAAGTTACTTTTAAAGAAAGACCAGGCATCCTCAACTGACGGGATGAGGTCAATGTCCTTCCAGGATACCCGGGCCAGGTCGATTAGAAAGGCCTGCTCACAGAAGTGTTTTAGGGAGCGTTTGACAGTGATGAGGGGTGGTCGTTTGACTGCGGCTCCGTAGCGGATACAGGCAATGAGGCAGTGATCGCTGAGATCCTGGTTGTAGACAGCGGAGGTGTATTTGGAGGACCAGTTGGTCAGGATGACGTCAATGAGGGTGCCCTTGTTTACAGAGTTAGGGTTGTACCTGGTGGGTTCCTTGATGATTTGAGTGAGATTGAGGGCATCTAGCTTAGATTGTAGGACTGCCGGGGTGTTAAGCATATCCCAGTTTAGGTCACCTAACAGAACAAACTCTGAAGCTAGATGGGGGGCGATCAATTCACAAATGGTGTCCAGGGCACAGCTGGGAGCTGAGGGGGGTCGGTAGCAGGCGGCAACAGTGAGAGACTTATTTCTGGAGAGAGTAATTTTCAAAATTAGTAGTTCGAAATGGTACCAGGTTACATGTAGAACAGTACTGATGATCTACTAACAGATGGGACCAGGTTACATGTAGAACAGTACTGATGATCTAGTAACAGATGGGACCAGGTTACATGTAGAACAGTACTGATGATCTAGTAACAGATGGGACCAGGTTACATGTAGAACAGTACTGATCTAGTAACAGATGGGACCAGGTTACATGTAGAACAGTACTGATGATCTAGTAACAGATGGGACCAGGTTACATGTAGAACAGTACTGATGATCTAGTAACAGATGGGACCAGGTTACATGTAGAACAGTACTGATGATCTAGTAACAGATGGGACCAGGTTACATGTAGAACTGTACTGATCTACTAACAGATGGTACCAGGTTACATGTAGAACAGTACTGATGATCTAGTAACAGATGGGACCAGGTTACATGTAGAACAGTACTGATGATCTACTAACAGATGGGACCAGGTTACATGAAGAACAGTACTGATGATCTAGTAACAGATGGGACCAGGTTACATGTAGAACAGTACTGATGATCTAGTAACAGATGGGACCAGGTTACATGTAGAACAGTACTGATGATCTAGTAACAGATGGTACCAGGTTACATGTAGAACAGTACTGATGATCTAGTAACAGATGGGACCAGGTTACATGTAGAACAGTACTGATGATCTAGTAACAGATGGGACCAGGTTACATGTAGAACAGTACTGATGATCTACTAACAGATGGGACCAGGTTACATGTAGAACAGTACTGATGATCTAGTAACAGATGGGACCAGGTTACATGTAGAACAGTACTGATGATCTAGTAACAGATGGGACCAGGTTACATTTAGAACAGTACTGATGATCTAGTAACAGATGGGACCAGGTTACATGTAGAACAGTACTGATGATCTAGTAACAGATGGGACCAGGTTACATGTAGAACAGTACTGATCTACTAACAGATGGGACCAGGTTACATGTAGAACAGTACTGATGATCTAGTAACAGATGGGACCAGGTTACATGTAGAACTGTACTGATCTACTAACAGATGGGACCAGGTTACATGTAGAACAGTACTGATGATCTAGTAACAGATGGGACCAGGTTACATGTAGAACAGTACTGATGATCTAGTAACAGATGGGACCAGGTTACATGTAGAACAGTACTGATCTAGTAACAGATGGGACCAGGTTACATGTAGAACAGTACTGATGATCTAGTAACAGATGGGACCAGGTTACATGTAGAACAGTACTGATGATCTAGTAACAGATGGGACCAGGTTACATGTAGAACAGTACTGATGATCTAGTAACAGATGGGACCAGGTTACATGTAGAACAGTACTGATGATCTACTAACAGATGGTACCAGGTTACATGTAGAACAGTACTGATCTAGTAACAGATGGTACCAGGTTACATGTAGAACAGTACTGATGATCTACTAACAGATGGTACCAGGTTACATGTAGAACAGTACTGATGATCTAGTAACAGATGGGACCAGGTTACATGTAGAACAGTACTGATCTAGTAACAGATGGTACCAGGTTACATGTAGAACAGTACTGATGATCTAGTAACAGATGGGACCAGGTTACATGTAGAACAGTACTGATGATCTACTAACAGATGGGACCAGGTTACATGTAGAACAGTACTGATGATCTACTAACAGATGGGACCAGGTTACATGTAGAACAGTACTGATGATCTAGTAACAGATGGGACCAGGTTACATGTAGAACAGTACTGATGATCTAGTAACAGATGGTACCAGGTTACATGTAGAACAGTACTGATGATCTAGTAACAGATGGGACCAGGTTACATGTAGAACTGTACTGATCTAGTAACAGATGGGACCAGGTTACATGTAGAACTGTACTGATGATCTAGTAACAGATGGGACCAGGTTACATGTAGAACAGTACTGATGATCTAGTAACAGATGGTACCAGGTTACATGTAGAACAGTACTGATGATCTAGTAACAGATGGGACCAGGTTACATGTAGAACTGTACTGATGATCTAGTAACAGATGGGACCAGGTTACATGTAGAACTGTACTGATGATCTAGTAACAGATGGTACCAGGTTACATGTAGAACAGTACTGATCTACTAACAGATGGGACCAGGTTACATGTAGAACAGTACTGATGATCTAGTAACAGATGGTACCAGGTTACATGTAGAACTGTACTGATCTAGTAACAGATGGGACCAGGTTACATGTAGAACAGTACTGATGATCTACTAACAGATGGGACCAGGTTACATGTAGAACAGTACTGATCTACTAACAGATGGTACCAGGTTACATGTAGAACAGTACTGATGATCTAGTAACAGATGGGACCAGGTTACATGTAGAACAGTACTGATGATCTAGTAACAGATGGGACCAGGTTACATGTAGAACAGTACTGATGATCTAGTAACAGATGGGACCAGGTTACATGTAGAACTGTACTGATGATCTAGTAACAGATGGTACCAGGTTACATGTAGAACAGTACTGATGATCTAGTAACAGATGGGACCAGGTTACATGTAGAACTGTACTGATGATCTAGTAACAGATGGGACCAGGTTACATGTAGAACTGTACTGATGATCTAGTAACAGATGGGACCAGGTTACATGTAGAACTGTACTGATCTAGTAACAGATGGGACCAGGTTACATGTAGAACAGTACTGATGATCTACTAACAGATGGTACCAGGTTACATGTAGAACAGTACTGATGATCTAGTAACAGATGGGACCAGGTTACATGTAGAACAGTACTGATCTAGTAACAGATGGGACCAGGTTACATGTAGAACAGTACTGATGATCTAGTAACAGATGGGACCAGGTTACATGTAGAACAGTACTGATGATCTAGTAACAGATGGTACCAGGTTACATGTAGAACAGTACTGATGATCTACTAACAGATGGGACCAGGTTACATGTAGAACAGTACTGATCTAGTAACAGATGGGACCAGGTTACATGTAGAACAGTACTGATGATCTACTAACAGATGGGACCAGGTTACATGTAGAACAGTACTGATCTACTATATACTTTACTTTCATTTATTTTTACAATAAATAAACAATAGACAACTTAACATTTACACCTTAATGACCTTAATGACATTCCCACCGTTTACACACCCAATGCTGTTTGTAATGCTTTTGAGATTTTGCCCCCGTATGGATTCAAATTGTGTTATGTTGTAGCCAGACAAACAATTACTTTTCCATTAATGACTAGTCTGGTTAACACCTCCTGACTTCAGAGTCTGGAATGGCTCTTTGATGTGGTTGGCACAATGCGTTGATAATGAAGAGGGCTGGGCTTTTACTGGTTGGCCACACACAGCCCCTGAGCCCCGCCCCCTTTCTATTACAACGTTTGGATTTTCTAATCTAAACAATAAGAGATCTCCTCTGAGTGAACCAATGAAACCTCGTTGCACAATTTATCAGCAAATAATGCATTAATGAACAACCTCCTTTCTGGACCAATGTGGTCACAGCTCTCCCTACGCTGTGAGTCACGTGGGTCGCGTAAGACAGGCAAACAGAATCAAATTCAAGTCTAATGTTTTTGTTAAAAAACTACCCACCATGCCTGGAGTATCCAGCAGACGCGGATACAGACGCTCTCTTGACTGTCCCATTCTGTCTGGTCCACTGAGACCTCTGGATCACGGTCTCCATGTCCCCTGCATCCTGGTTGGTCGGCCAGCTGTTGTTCAGCCACTTGGTCATCTGGGCTGCTCTCTCACATTTGACACTGTTGTGAGCACAAAGTATTCAATTCATCATAAATTCCTTTTAACAATCAGTTTTTAAAATACACAAATCTCTCAACATGTACCTGGCAAGACTCGGCTACTGCTCAAGCTTGTTGTGTCGCTTGTCCTATGTGAGTGTCTTGAGGACCTCTCCTCGTGTATAAAAAAGGTGATGTTTACAGAATACTCACTGCGTGTAAGTCTTTCATGTTCTTCTTTAACTTCAGGCTATAGTGTGGGGCGGCAGGTAGCCTAGTGGTTAGAGCGTTGGACTAGTAACCGAAAGGTTGCAAAATCGAATCCCCGAGCCGACAAGGTAAAAATGTATTGTTCTGCCCCTGAACTGACTTGCCTAGTTATATAAAGGTAAAAAATAAAAAAGTAAAAGTGTTTTCTGGTCTATCACTTCCTGGTCTATCACTTCCTGGTCTATCACTTCCTGGTCTATCACTTCCTGGTCTATCACTTCTGATGCAAAAGAGAAAGGGGGACACCTTGTCAGATGCACGACTGAATGCAGTCAACTAAAATGTGTTTTCCGCATTTAACCCAACCCCTCTGAATCAGAGAGGTGTGAGGGGCTGCTTAATCGACATCCACGGCGCTCGGGGAGCAGTTGTTGTTGGGGGTTAACTGCATTGCTCAAGGGTAGAATGGCAGGTTTTTCCACCTTGATGGCTCTGGGATTTGAACCAGCGACCTTTCAGTCACTGGCCCAATGCTCTTAACAGCTAGGGGGGAGATCTTAAGAGATCATTTCACCCACATTTCTAAATGAAATACTTTGAGGGGAGGGTTGATACGGCAGCTACATCATCTCTGTTCCCCTAAATGCCCATGAGCTGACCCCAGCCTGTGATGTGTGTTGTGTGTTAGGTTGGTCACTGTGACAGAATATCTGTGCAAATAAAGCAAGTATGGTGAAATGAAGGCCAGACTATCTCTGGTAGCTGTGTATGTAATGTATCTAGTCCCAAAGTGGCTGCAGGGTTCTAAGAGGATCTGATGAAGTTTAGTCTTTCAAGGTTACATTAAGGTTGTTCTATTGGTTATCGATGACAATCTGGAAGACCTAGATGCTGTTTTACACAGGGTCAATGAAAATCAGTGCCACCCCCCCTCCCAAAAGCTCTGTCCCCACTCTCAAAAAGTAATTTATCAATTTTACTTACCCTCCAACTTTGGAATCAAAGAGGCCAGGTTAGAAAGCTATACTAGCTTGGCTACATCAAATTTAAGGTAAACTAATGTTAGTCAGCTAACAGAATTTGCATCTATCCTCCTAAACTTCACAAGTCCGACTAAAGCTGCCACTGTCAAAAACCATTGAAAACCAGTACAGTAACACTTGCTAACACAATAAATCACCATGCAAGCATGAGATAAGCCTGCCATATAGCTTGGTTAAATTAACCCAGATGGAGAATGAGTCAAATCTAACTATGGTAACTTAACTAACGAGTGAAACAGTGTCCGAGACAGTCCAGCTACATTGACATAGTTAGCTAAGCAAACATTGACAAAAATCGTACATTTAGTTATTTTCCGCTAGCTTACTAGTGTTGCGAGGCTAACATTATCTAGCTAGCTTACCTTATCCTTGGCCAGAGATATTTGCACAGAAAATGGCTGCTAGCTAACAATTGTTAGCTAACACTCAAGATAACATTAGCTGGCTACCAACATTTTAAAACGTTGATTTAACCCTTATTTTACTACCAGGTAAGTAGAATGAGAAAACATTCTTATTTACAGCAACAACCTGGGTAATAGTTACAGGGGAGAGGAGGTGGGATGAATGAGCCAATTGTAAGCTGGGCTGATTAGGTGACCATGATGGTATGAGGACCAGATTGGGAATTTAGCCAAGACACCGGGGTTAACACCCCTACTCTTATGATAAGTGCCATGGGATCTTTAGTGACCACAGAGAGTCAGGCCACCCGTTTAACGTCCCATCCGAAAGACAGCCCCCTTACACAGGGCAATGTGGCTCCCAAGTGGCCCAGTGGTCTCAGTGCTAGAGGCGTCACTACAACCTGGTTTGAATCCAGTGTCACGACTTTGAATCCAGTGTCCGCCGAAGTCGGTCCCTCTCCTTGTTCGGGCGGCCTTCGGCGGTCAACGTTACTGGTCTTCTAGCCATCGCCGCTCCACCATCCATTTTCCATTTGTTTTGTCTTGTTTTCCTGCACACCTGGTTCACATTCCCTCATCAGACTAAATGTATATTACCCTCTGTTTCCCCCATGTCTGTGTATGGAATTGTTCTTTGTGTAGGGTGTTACACTACAGGCTGGCTTGCGCTAGGTTTGTTTTGTTTAATCCGGTTCATGTTACCGTGGCTGTGCTTTGTGCTGCCTCGCCTGTACCTTTGGGCCAGGGTGTATATTAAAGTTCTCCTGTTATCACCCATCTCTGCTCTCCTGCGCCTGACTTCCTGGAAACCAGTCACTCACCCCGCTACATCCAGACTGTATCACAACCGGGCCGTGATTGGGAGTCCCATTGGGCGGCGCACAATTGGCTCAGCGTCGTCCAAGTTTGGCCGGTGTAGGCCGTCATTGTAAATAAGAAATTGTTCTTACCTGTCTTGCCTAGTTAAAAAAAGGGTACATTGTCACCAATCACTTCTCTGGGGTATTGGGATATTTTTGTAGACCAGAGGAAAGGGTGCCTACTTCCTGCCCTCCAACACCATCTGGTCTCCCATCCAGGGACCGACCAGGACCAACCCTGCAGAGCTTCAGAAGCAAGCCAGCAATGGGATGCATGGTGATATGCTGCTGGCCTTGTGATAGGACAACCTATTTGACCTGAATGACCATCAAATTCATAATGCATAACATTTGTTAATTATCTACCGTTTTTACGGTTGTCAGAGGGCCAAAACACCCTTAGTCTGTCAAAAGAACCGTAGACGTTTTCCACTCAGTCAGTCGCAAGAGAACTAGAAGTTTTCACATCTCAACACTTTCTCACGTTCTGGTAGACTCACGCACTGGTGGCGGGAGAATTAACTCACAGGCTGGTTCGAATATCCAACCTTAATGACCCAGCACCAACAGCCCAACCTTAATGACCCAGCACCAACAACCCAACCTTAATGACCCAGCACCAACAGCCCAACCTTAATGACCCAGCACCAACAGCCCAACCTTAATGACCCAGCACCAACAGCCCAACCTTACTGACCCAACCTTAATGACCCAGCACCAACAACGCAACCTTAATGACCCAGCACCAACAACCCAACCTTAATGACCCAGCACCAACAGCCCAACCTTAATGACCCAACCTTAATGACCCAGCACCAACAACCCAACCTTAATGACCCAGCACCAACAACCCAACCTTAATGACCCAGCACCAACAGCCCAACCTTAATGACCCAACCTTAATGACCCAGCACCAACAGCCCAACCTTAATGACCCAACCTTAATGACCCAGCACCAACAGCCCAACCTTAATGACCCAACCTTAATGACCCAGCACCAACAACCCAACTTTAACGACCCAGCACCAACAACCCAACCTTAATGACCCAGCACCAACAACCCAACCTTAATGACCCAGCACCAACAACCTAACCTTAACAACCCAACCTTAATGACCCAGCACCAACAACCCAACTTTAACGACCCAGCACCAACAACCCAACCTTAATGACCCAGCACCAACAACCCAACCTTAACGACCCAGCACCAACAACCCAACCTTAATGACCCAGCACCAACAACCTAACCTTAACAACCCAACCTTAATGACCCAGCACCAACAACCTAACCTTAACAACCCAACCTTAATGACCCAGCACCAACAACCCAACCTTAACGACCCAGCACCAACAACCCAACCTTAACAACCCAACATATTTTTGAGCGTAACTAACATCTCAAATCCATTCATGCACAAAGCCTTGACCTGTCTAGTGTATATGTCTGGTGTATATGTCTAGTGTATATTTCTGGTGTATATGTCTAGTGTATATGTCTGGTGTATATGTCTGGTGTATATGTCTAGTGTATATGTCTGGTGTATATGTCTGGTGTATATGTCTAGTGTATATGCCTGGTGTATATGTCTGGTGTATATGTCTGGTGTATATGTCTAGTGTATATGTCTGGTGTATATGTCTGGTGTATATGTCTGGTGTATATGTCTAGTGTATATGTCTAGTGTATATGTCTGGTGTATATGTCTAGTGTATATGTCTATATGTGTATGTCTAGTGTATATGTCTAGTGTATATGTCTGGTGTATATGTCTAGTGTATATGTCTAGTGTATATGTCTGGTGTATATGTCTGGTGTATATGTGTAGTGTATATGTCTAGTGTATATGTCTAGTGTATATGTCTGGTGTATATGTCTAGTGTATATGTCTAGTGTATATGTCTGGTGTATATGTCTGGTGTATATGTGTAGTGTATATGTGTAGTGTATATGTCTAGTGTCTATGTCTGGTGTATATGTCTAGTGTATATGTATATGTCTAGTGTATATGTCTGGTGTATATGTCTAGTGTATATGTATATGTCTAGTGTCTATGTCTGGTGTATATGTCTAGTGTATATGTGTAGTGTATATGTCTAGTGTATATGTCTAGTGTATATGTCTAGTGTATATGTGTAGTGTATATGTCTGGTGTATATGTCTGGTGTATATGTGTAGTGTATATGTCTAGTGTATATGTCTAGTGTATATGTATATGTCTGGTGTATATGTATATGTCTAGTGTATATGTCTGGTGTATATGTCTAGTGTATATTTCTAGTGTATATGTCTAGTGTATATGTCTGGTGTATATGTCTAGTGTATATGTCTAGTGTATATGTCTAGTGTATATGTCTAGTGTATATGTCTAGTGTATATGTCTGGTGTATATGTCTGGTGTATATGTCTAGTGTATATGTCTAGTGTATATGTCTGGTGTATATGTCTGGTGTATATGTGTAGTGTATATGTCTAGTGTATATGTCTAGTGTATATGTCTGGTGTATATGTATATGTCTGGTGTATATGTCTAGTGTATATGTCTAGTGTATATGTCTAGTGTATATGTCTGGTGTATATGTCTAGTGTATATGTCTAGTGTATATGTCTAGTGTATATGTCTGGTGTATATGTGTAGTGTATATGTCTAGTGTATATGTCTGGTGTATATGTCTAGTGTATATGTCTAGTGTATATGTCTAGTGTATATGTCTGGTGTATATGTGTAGTGTATATGTCTAGTGTATATGTATATGTCTAGTGTCTATGTCTGGTGTATATGTCTAGTGTATATGTCTAGTGTATATGTCTGGTGTATATGTCTGGTGTATATGTCTAGTGTATATGTCTAGGTATATGTCTGGCGTATATGTCTGGTGTATATGTATATGTCTAGTGTATATGTCTAGTGTAAATGTCTAGTGTATATGTCTAGTGTATATGCCTGGTGTATATGTCTGGTGTATATGTCTAGTGTATATGTCTAGTGTATATGTCTAGTGTATATGTCTGGTGTATATGTCTGGTGTATATGTCTAGTGTATATGCCTGGTGTATATGTCTGGTGTATATGTCTGGTGTATATGTCTAGTGTATATGTCTGGTGTATATGTCTGGTGTATATGTCTAGTGTATATGTCTAGTGTATATGTCTGGTGTATATGTCTAGTGTATATGTCTAGTGTATATGTCTAGTGTATATGTGTCTGTCCTCAGTTTGAAGATATGCTTGCCTTGTAACTGATGTCTTGCAGAGAGAAGGAACAACACACGGTCAAGATGAGCTACTAGTTTAAAGCAATGAAAATCTAATCATTACAAAGAATGAATGTATGGGCTACATGTATGAGAATAATACAGGCATTAACTTCCCTCATCTATCTTGTTTATGTATTTTATTTCACCTTTATTTAACCAGGTAGGCCAGTTGAGAACAAGTTTTAATTTACACCTGCTGGGTCGTTAAGGTTGGGGATGAGGTAGTTGGATGGGCTATTTACAGATTGACTATGTACAGGTGCAATGATCTCTGAGCTGCTCTGACAGCTGATGCTTAAAGTTAGTGAGGGAGAAATGAGTCTCCAACTTCAGTGATTTTTGCAATTCGTTCCAGTCATTGGCAGCCGAGAACTGGAAGGAAAGGCGGCCAAAGTAGGAATTGGCTTTGGGGGTGACCTGTGAAATGTACCTGCTGGGTGTTGCTATGGTGACCAGTGAGCTGAGTTAAGGCGGGGCTTTACCTAGCAAAGACTTGTAGATGACTTGGAGCCAGTGGGTTTGGCGACGACTATGAAGCAAGGGACAGCCTACGAGAGCATACAGGTCGCAGTGGTGGGTAGTATATGGGGCTTTGGTAACAAAACGGATGGCACTGTAATAGACTGCATCCAATTTGTTGAGTAGAGTGTTGGAGGCTATTTTGTAAAAGACATCACCGAAGTCGAGGATCGGCAGGATAGTCAGTTTTATGCGGGTATGTTAGGCAGCATGAGTGAAGGAGGCTTTGTTGCGAAATAGGAAGCCGATTCCAGATTTAATTTTGGATTGGAGATGCTTAATGTGAGTCTGTAAGGAGAGTTTACAGTCTAACCAGACACCTAGGTATTTGTAGTTGTCCACATATTTGAAGTCAGAGCCGTCCAGAGTAGTGATGCTGGACAGGCGGGCAGGTGCTGGTTGCGATCGGTTGAAGAGCATGCATTTAGTTTTACTTGCATTTAAGAGCAGTTTGAGGCCACGGAAGGAGAGTTGTGTGGCATTGAAGCTCGTCTGGAGGTTAGTTAACACAGTGTCCAAGGGAGGGCCAGAAGTATACAGAATGGTGTCGTCTGCGTAGAGGTGGATCAGAGAATCGCCAGCAGCAAGAGCGACATCATTGATGTTTACAGAGAAGAGAGTCGTCCCGAGAATTGAACCCTGTGGCACCCCCATAGAGACTGCCAGAGGCCCGGACAACAGGCCCTCTGATTTGACATAGTGAACTCTATCAGAGAAGTAGTTGGTGAACCAGGCGAGGCAATCATTTGAGAAACCAAGGCTATTGAGTCTGCCGATGAGAATACTGCGATTGACAGAGTCGATGGAACCAACCTGTATTGTTGTGTCTAGCTGTAAGGGACCAACTTGTATTGTTGTGTCTAGCTGTAAGGGACCAAGCTGTATTGTTGTGTCTGGCTGTATGGAACCAACCTGTATTGTTGTGTCTGGCTGAAAGGGACCAACCTGTATTGTTGTGTCTGGCTGTATGGAACCAACCTGTATTGTTGTGTCTGGCTGTATGGGACCAACCTGTTTTGTTGTGTCTGGCTGTATGGAACCAACCTATATTGTTGTGTCTGGCTGTATGGGACCAACCTGTATTGTTGTGTCTGGCTGTAAGGGACCAACCTGTATTGTGTCTAGCTGTAAGGGACCAACCTGTAATGTGTCTAGCTGTAAGGGACCAACCTGTATTGTTGTGTCTGGCTGTAAGGGACCAACCTGTATTGTGTCTAGCTGTAAGGGACCAACCTGTATTGTTGTCTGGCTGTAAGGGACCAACCTGTATTGTTGTGTCTGGCTGTATGGAACCAACCTGTATTGTTGTGTCTGGCTGTATGGGACCAACCTGTATTGTTGTGTCTGACTGTATGGAACTAACCTGCATTGTTGTGTCTGGCTGTATGGGACCAACCTGTATTGTTGTGTCTGGCTGTAAGGGACCAACCTGTATTGGTGTGTCTGGCTGTATGAGACCAACCTGTATTGTTGTGTCTAGCTGTAAGGGACCAACCTGTATTGTTGTGTCTAGCTGTAAGGGACCAACCTGTATTGTTATGTCTGGCTGTAAGGAACCAACCTGTATTGTTGTGTCTGGCTGTAAGGAACCACCTGGATTGTTGTGTCTGGCTGTATGGGACCAACCTGTATTGTTGTGTCTGGCTGTAAGGGACCAACCTGTATTGTTGTGTCTGGCTGTAAGGAACCAACCTGTACTGTTGTGTCTGGCTGTAAGGAACCAACCTGGATTGTTGTGTCTGGCTGTATGGGACCAACCTGTATTGTTGTGTCTGGCTGTATGGGACCAACCTGTATTGTTGTGTCTAGCTGTAAGGGACCAACCTGTATTGTTGTGTCTGGCTGTATGGGACCAACCTGTATTGTTGTGTCTGGCTGTAAGGAACCAACCTGTACTGTTGTGTCTGGCTGTAAGGAACCAACCTGGATTGTTGTGTCTGGCTGTATGGGACCAACCTGTATTGTTGTGTCTGGCTGTATGGGACCAACCTGTATTGTTGTGTCTGGCTGTATGGGACCAACCTGTATTGTTGTGTCTGGCTGTATGGGACCAACCTGTATTGTTGTGTCTGGCTGAAAGTGACCAACCTGTATTGTGTCGATAGAAGTGCTTTTTAGATTCCAGGAACCTTAGCCACTACAGGATCATTTACTGACATTGGTTTGTTTTGTCCTTAAGGTCTGTGTCACTATATCAGCCTAACACACGCCTGTTATAGTGTAGACTGGTTAGTCTGGGGTTTAACACGCCTGTTATAGTGTAGACTGGGTCTAACACACGCCTGTTATAGTGTGGACTGGGTCTAACACATGCCTGTTATAGTGTGGACTGGTTAGTCTGGGGTTTAACACGCCTGTTATAGTGTGGACTGGTTAGTCAGGGGTCTAACACACGCCTGTTATAGTGTGGACTGGTTAATCTGGGGTCTAACACACGCCTGTTATAGTGTGGACTGGTTAGTCTGGGGTCTAACACACGCCTGTTATAGTGTAGACTGGTTACTCTGGGGTCTAACACGCCTGTTATAGTGTGGACTGGTTAGTCTGGGGTCTAACACACGCCTGTTATAGTGTAGACTGGTTAGTCTGGGGTCTAACACACGCCTGTTATAGTGTAGACTGGTTAGTCTGGGGTCTAACACACGCCTGTTATAGTGTAGACTGGTTAGTCTGGGGTCTAACACACGCCTGTTATAGTGTAGACTGGTTAGTCTGGGGTCTAACACACGCCTGTTATAGTGTAGACTGGTTACTCTGGGGTCTAACACGCCTGTTATAGTGTGGACTGGTTAGTCTGGGGTCTAACACACGCCTGTTATAGTGTAGACTGGTTAGTCTGGGGTCTAACACACGCCTGTTATAGTGTAGACTGGTTAGTCTGGGGTCTAACACACGCCTGTTATAGTATGGACTGGTTAGTCTGGTTTCAGAGAGGTCAGCCTATTATAGGCAGACCCCAGAGTAACCAGTCTACACTATAACAGGCGTGTGTTAGACCCCAGACTAACCAGTCCACACTATAACAGGCGTGTGATAGACCCCAGACTAACCAGTCTACACTATAACAGGCGTGTGATAGACCCCAGACTAACCAGTCTACACTATAACAGGCGTGTGTTAGACCCCAGACTAACCAGTCTACACTATAACAGGCGTGTGTTAGACCCCAGACTAACCAGTCTACACTATAACAGGCGTGTGATAGACCCCAGACTAACCAGTCTACACTATAACAGGCATGTGTTAGACCCCAGACTAACCAGTCTACACTATAACAAGCGTGTGTTAGACCCCAGACTAACCAGTCCACACTATAACAGGCGTGTGATAGACCCCAGACTAACCAGTCTACACTATAACAGGCGTGTGTTAGACCCCAGACTAACCAGTCTACACTATAACAAGCGTGTGTTAGACCCCAGACTAACCAGTCTACACTATAACAGGCTATAACAGGCGTGTGATAGACCCCAGACTAACCAGTCTACACTATAACAGGCGTGTGTTAGACCCCAGACTAACCAGTCTACACTATAACAGGCTATAACAGGCGTGTGATAGACCCCAGACTAACCAGTCCACACTATAACAGGCGTGTGTTAGACCCCAGACTAACCAGTCTACACTATAACAGGCGTGTTAGACCCCACTATAACAGGCGTGTGTTAGACCCCAGACTAACCATGGTTACCATGGAGACAAGGACAGGTAGACATTCCCGCATACGTTGTGAAACGGCACGTGAACCTGTTCTCCAACTACATGCTAACCCGAACACATCGCTCCAACTTTTGTTAAAGTGTAGTTAACACGCTCAGTGCTTTATTCTCTGTGGGACAGGACACTGCCCGCATTGTTCAGGAACTTCCTCCATAGGCCTGTGTTTGTGTTGTGATGCCAGCTATAGGACTAGGAAGCAAACAGACGTAAACATTTAGCAAGTGTCCCACTAATGAATACACCACCCGAATGAAGAAGCACGACAGACGAGTTTAAAAGCAGATCTGTGTATTTATTTCATCGTGTCACTTAAAAGCATTCATTACAGACTGATTTATTATAATTAAATATGTCTGAGAAAAAAACGAACATAATTGTAAATCATGTCTTTAAAAAGTTATACTGTATCACTGTTGAAAGCAAAAGGTGCTGATGAATGAATACATTATACATGAATGAATACATTATGTCTGACAAGAGAGAGGTCCCGTCTGGTTCTCTCCAACCGGTCTTCCCACAGTCACAACCTCTGCTTGGGCATCCCCTCTCCCTCTCTTCAGCAAAACCGTTCTCTCTGCCTGAGTCACAGCTTCCTGCGTGACTTCCGCTGCATCATCCTCTGTCTGGAGCCGTTGGAGGAGGAGAGCTTGGATCCTGAGACGACAGAACAGTTAGTCAGCACAACTCTAGGAAGACCTGGGACACAGCTGTATAGTGACGTGTCTTCACTTTACTGTAAAACTAGATACAACCTGGGACAGAGGTTGGGCTGTTGGGGGGGACCGGATCACTGGAGTTGGGCTGTGGAGGGGAGACCGGAGTTGGGCTGTTGAGGGGGACTGGAGTTGGGCTGTGGGGGGGGGGGGGGGGCGGAGTTGGACTGTGGGAAGGGGAACCGGAGTTGGGCTGTGGAGGGGAGACCGGAGATGGGCTGTTGAGGGGGACCGGAGTTGGGCTGTTGAGGGGGACCGGAGTTGGGCTGTTGAGGGGGACCGGAGTTGGGCTGTTGAGGGGGACTGGATCACTGGAGTTGGGCTGTTGAGGGGGACTGGATCACTGGAGTTGGGCTGTTGAGGGGGAATGGAGTTGGGCTGTTGAGGGGGACCGGAGTTGGGCTGTTGAGGGGGACCGGAGTTGGGCTGTTGAGGGGGACTGGATCACTGGAGTTGGGCTGTTGAGGGGGAATGGAGTTGGGCTGTTGTGAGGGACTGAAGTTGGGCTGTTGTGGGGGACTGGAGTTGGGCTGGGCTGTTGAGGGGGACCGGATGGGATGTGGGGGGGACCCGAGTTGGGCTGTTGAGGGGGACTGTTGAGGGGAACCGGAGTTGGGCTGTTGAGGGGTCCTGGAGTTGGGCTGTTGAGGGGGAGTTGGGCTTTTGAGGGGGTGGACCGGAGTTGGGCTGTTGTGGGGGACAGGAGTTGGGCTGTTGAGGGGGACTGTATCACTGGAGTTGGGCTGTTGAGGGGGACTGGATCACTGGAGTTGGGCTGTTGGGGGGGGGGGGGGGGTGGGCTGTTAGGGGGGAGGGGGACCGGAGTTGGGCTGTTCTGGAGTTGGGCTGTTGAGGGGGACCGAAGTTGGGCTGTTGGGGGGGAGGGGGACTGGAGTTGGGCTGTTGAGGGGGACTGTTGAGGGGAACCGGAGTTGGGCTGTTGAGGGGTCCTGGAGTTGGGCTGTTGAGGGGGAGTTGGGCTTTTGAGGGGGTGGACCGGAGTTGGGCTGTTGTGGGGGACAGGAGTTGGGCTGTTGAGGGGGACTGTATCACTGGAGTTGGGCTATTGAGGGGGACTGGATCACTGGAGTTGGGCTGTTGGGGGGGGGGGGGGGGGGGTGGGCTGTTAGGGGGGAGGGGGACCGGAGTTGGGCTGTTCTGGAGTTGGGCTGTTGAGGGGGACCGAAGTTGGGCTGTTGGGGGGGAGGGGGACTGGAGTTGGGCTGTTCCGGAGTTGGGCTGTTGGGGGGGAGACCGGAGTTGGGCTGTTGGGGGGGCCTGGAGTTGGGCTGTGGGGGGGGGACTGGAGTTGGGCTGTGGGGGGGGGAGGGGCGGAGTTGGGCTGTTGGGGGGGACTGGAGTTGGGCTGTTGGGGGGGAGGGGGGTGGGGCGGAGTTGGGCTGTGGGGGGGGGACCGGAGTTGGGCTGTTCCGGAGTTGGGCTGTTGAGGGGGACCGGAGTTGGGCTGTTGGGGGGGACCGGAGTTGGGCTGTTGAGGGGGACCGGAGTTGGGCTGTTGGGGGGGAGGGAGACCGGAGTTGGGCTGTTCTGGAGTTGGGCTGTTGAGGGGGACCGAAGTTGGGCTGTTGGGGGGGAGGGGGACTGGAGTTGGGCTGTTCCGGAGTTGGGCTGTTGGGGGGGAGACCGGAGTTGGGCTGTTGGGGGGGCCTGGAGTTGGGCTGTGGGGGGGGGACTGGAGTTGGGCTGTGGGGGGGGGGGGGGCGGAGTTGGGCTGTTGGGGGGGACTGGAGTTGGGCTGTTGGGGGGGAGGGGGGTGGGGCGGAGTTGGGCTGTGGGGGGGGGACCGGAGTTGGGCTGTTCCGGAGTTGGGCTGTTGAGGGGGACCGGAGTTGGGCTGTTGGGGGGGACCGGAGTTGGGCTGTTGAGGGGGACCGGAGTTGGGCTGTTGGGGGGGAGGGAGACCGGAGTTGGGCTGTGGGAGGGGAGGGGGGTGGAGGCGGAGTTGGGCTGTTGAGGGGGGCCGGATGGGATGTGGGGGGGGGGGGGTTTGGGCTGTTGAGGGGGACTGTTGAGGGGAACCGGAGTTGGGCTGTTGAGGGGGACTGGAGTTGGGCTGTTGTGGGGGACTGGATCCCTGGAGTTGGGCTGTTGGGGGGGGGGGGCTGTTAGGGGGGAGGGGGACCGGAGTTGGGCTGTTGGGGGGGACTGGAGTTGGGCTGTGGGGGGGGGGGGCGGAGTTGGGCTGTTGGGGGGGACCGGAGATGGGCTGTTGAGGGGGACCGGAGATGGGCTGTTGAGGGGGACCGGAGATGGGCTGTTGAGGGGGACCGGAGATGGGCTGTTGAGGGGGACCGGAGTTGGGCTGTTGAGGGGGACCGGAGTTGGGCTGTTGAGGGGGACTGGATCACTGGAGTTGGGCTGTTGAGGGGGACTGGATCACTGGAGTTGGGCTGTTGAGGGGGACTGGATCACTGGAGTTGGGCTGTTGAGGGGGAATGGAGTTGGGCTGTTGAGGGGGACCGGAGTTGGGCTGTTGAGGGGGACCGGAGTTGGGCTGTTGAGGGGGACTGGATCACTGGAGTTGGGCTGTTGAGGGGGAATGGAGTTGGGCTGTTGTGAGGGACTGAAGTTGGGCTGTTGTGGGGGACTGGAGTTGGGCTGGGCTGTTGAGGGGGACCGGATGGGATGTGGGGGGGACCCGAGTTGGGCTGTTGAGGGGGACTGTTGAGGGGAACCGGAGTTGGGCTGTTGAGGGGTCCTGGAGTTGGGCTGTTGAGGGGGAGTTGGGCTTTTGAGGGGGTGGACCGGAGTTGGGCTGTTGTGGGGGACAGGAGTTGGGCTGATGAGGGGGACTGTATCACTGGAGTTGGGCTGTTGAGGGGGACTGGATCACTGGAGTTGGGCTGTTGGGGGGGGGGGGGGGGGGTTGGACTGTTAGGGGGGAGGGGGACCGGAGTTGGGCTGTTCTGGAGTTGGGCTGTTGAGGGGGACCGAAGTTGGGCTGTTGGGGGGGAGGGGGACTGGAGTTGGGCTGTTCCGGAGTTGGGCTGTTGGGGGGAGACCGGAGTTGGGCTGTTGGGGGGGACTGGAGTTGGGCTGTGGGGGGGGGGACTGGAGTTGGGCTGTGGGGGGGGTGGGGGGTGGGGCGGAGTTGGGCTGTGGGGGGGGACCGGAGTTGGGCTGTTCCGAAGTTGGGCTGTTGAGGGGGACCGGAGTTGGGCTGTTGGGGGGGACCGGAGTTGGGCTGTGGAGGGGAGACCGGAGATGGGCTGTTGAGGGGGACCGGAGATGGGCTGTTGAGGGGGACCGGAGTTGGGCTGTTGAGGGGGACCGGAGTTGGGCTGTTGAGGGGGACCGGAGTTGGGCTGTTGAGGGGGACTGGATCACTGGAGTTGGGCTGTTGAGGGGGACTGGATCACTGGAGTTGGGCTGTTGAGGGGGAATGGAGTTGGGCTGTTGAGGGGGACCGGAGTTGGGCTGTTGAGGGGGACTGGATCACTGGAGTTGGGCTGTTGAGGGGGAATGGAGTTGGGCTGTTGTGAGGGACTGAAGTTGGGCTGTTGTGGGGGACTGGAGTTGGGCTGGGCTGTTGAGGGGGACCGGATGGGATGTGGGGGGGACCCGAGTTGGGCTGTTGAGGGGGACTGTTGAGGGGAACCGGAGTTGGGCTGTTGAGGGGTCCTGGAGTTGGGCTGTTGAGGGGGAGTTGGGCTTTTGAGGGGGTGGACCGGAGTTGGGCTGTTGTGGGGGACTGGATCACTGGAGTTGGGCTGTTGGGGGGGGGGGGGGGGGGGGGGGGGGGCTGTTAGGGGGGAGGGGGACCGGAGTTGGGCTGTTCTGGAGTTGGGCTGTTGAGGGGGACTGGATCACTGGAGTTGGGCTGTTGGGGGGGGGGGGGGGGGGTTGGGCTGTTAGGGGGGAGGGGGACCGGAGTTGGGCTGTTCTGGAGTTGGGCTGTTGAGGGGGACCGAAGTTGGGCTGTTGGGGGGGAGGGGGACTGGAGTTGGGCTGTTCCGGAGTTGGGCTGTTGGGGGGGAGACCGGAGTTGGGCTGTTGGGGGGGACTGGAGTTGGGCTGTGGGGGGGGACTGTTGAGGGGAACCGGAGTTGGGCTGTTGAGGGGTCCTGGAGTTGGGCTGTTGAGGGGGAGTTGGGCTTTTGAGGGGGTGGACCGGAGTTGGGCTGTTGTGGGGGACAGGAGTTGGGCTGTTGAGGGGGACTGTATCACTGGAGTTGGGCTGTTGAGGGGGACTGGATCACTGGAGTTGGGCTGTTGGGGGGGGGGGGGGGGGGGGTTGGGCTGTTAGGGGGGAGGGGGACCGGAGTTGGGCTGTTCTGGAGTTGGGCTGTTGAGGGGGACCGAAGTTGGGCTGTTGGGGGGGAGGGGGACTGGAGTTGGGCTGTTGAGGGGGACTGTTGAGGGGAACCGGAGTTGGGCTGTTGAGGGGTCCTGGAGTTGGGCTGTTGAGGGGGAGTTGGGCTTTTGAGGGGGTGGACCGGAGTTGGGCTGTTGTGGGGGACAGGAGTTGGGCTGTTGAGGGGGACTGTATCACTGGAGTTGGGCTGTTGAGGGGGACTGGATCACTGGAGTTGGGCTGTTGGGGGGGGGGGGGGGGTGGGCTGTTAGGGGGGAGGGGGACCGGAGTTGGGCTGTTCTGGAGTTGGGCTGTTGAGGGGGACCGAAGTTGGGCTGTTGGGGGGGAGGGGGACTGGAGTTGGGCTGTTCCGGAGTTGGGCTGTTGGGGGGGAGACCGGAGTTGGGCTGTTGGGGGGGCCTGGAGTTGGGCTGTGGGGGGGGGACTGGAGTTGGGCTGTGGGGGGGGGGGGGGGCGGAGTTGGGCTGTTGGGGGGGACTGGAGTTGGGCTGTTGGGGGGGAGGGGGGTGGGGCGGAGTTGGGCTGTGGGGGGGGGACCGGAGTTGGGCTGTTCCGGAGTTGGGCTGTTGAGGGGGACCGGAGTTGGGCTGTTGGGGGGGACCGGAGTTGGGCTGTTGAGGGGGACCGGAGTTGGGCTGTTGGGGGGGAGGGAGACCGGAGTTGGGCTGTGGGAGGGGAGGGGGGTGGAGGCGGAGTTGGGCTGTTGAGGGGGGCCGGATGGGATGTGGGGGGGGGGGGGGTTTGGGCTGTTGAGGGGGACTGTTGAGGGGAACCGGAGTTGGGCTGTTGAGGGGGACTGGAGTTGGGCTGTTGTGGGGGACTGGATCCCTGGAGTTGGGCTGTTGGGGGGGGGGGGGGCTGTTAGGGGGGAGGGGGACCGGAGTTGGGCTGTTGGGGGGGACTGGAGTTGGGCTGTGGGGGGGGGGGGCGGAGTTGGGCTGTTGGGGGGGACCGGAGATGGGCTGTTGAGGGGGACCGGAGATGGGCTGTTGAGGGGGACCGGAGATGGGCTGTTGAGGGGGACCGGAGATGGGCTGTTGAGGGGGACCGGAGTTGGGCTGTTGAGGGGGACCGGAGTTGGGCTGTTGAGGGGGACTGGATCACTGGAGTTGGGCTGTTGAGGAGGACTGGATCACTGGAGTTGGGCTGTTGAGGGGGACTGGATCACTGGAGTTGGGCTGTTGAGGGGGAATGGAGTTGGGCTGTTGAGGGGGACCGGAGTTGGGCTGTTGAGGGGGACCGGAGTTGGGCTGTTGAGGGGGACCGGAGTTGGGCTGTTGAGGGGGACTGGATCACTGGAGTTGGGCTGTTGAGGGGGAATGGAGTTGGGCTGTTGTGAGGGACTGAAGTTGGGCTGTTGTGGGGGACTGGAGTTGGGCTGGGCTGTTGAGGGGGACCGGATGGGATGTGGGGGGGACCCGAGTTGGGCTGTTGAGGGGGACTGTTGAGGGGAACCGGAGTTGGGCTGTTGAGGGGTCCTGGAGTTGGGCTGTTGAGGGGGAGTTGGGCTTTTGAGAGGGTGGACCGGAGTTGGGCTGTTGTGGGGGACAGGAGTTGGGCTGATGAGGGGGACTGTATCACTGGAGTTGGGCTGTTGAGGGGGACTGGATCACTGGAGTTGGGCTGTTGGGGGGGGGGGGGGTTGGACTGTTAGGGGGGAGGGGGACCGGAGTTGGGCTGTTCTGGAGTTGGGCTGTTGAGGGGGACCGAAGTTGGGCTGTTGGGGGGGAGGGGGACTGGAGTTGGGCTGTTCCGGAGTTGGGCTGTTGGGGGGAGACCGGAGTTGGGCTGTTGGGGGGGACTGGAGTTGGGCTGTGGGGGGGGGACTGGAGTTGGGCTGTGGGGGGGGTGGGGGGTGGGGCGGAGTTGGGCTGTGGGGGGGGACCGGAGTTGGGCTGTTCCGAAGTTGGGCTGTTGAGGGGGACCGGAGTTGGGCTGTTGGGGGGGACCGGAGTTGGGCTGTGGAGGGGAGACCGGAGATGGGCTGTTGAGGGGGACCGGAGATGGGCTGTTGAGGGGGACCGGAGTTGGGCTGTTGAGGGGGACCGGAGTTGGGCTGTTGAGGGGGACCGGAGTTGGGCTGTTGAGGGGGACTGGATCACTGGAGTTGGGCTGTTGAGGGGGACTGGATCACTGGAGTTGGGCTGTTGAGGGGGAATGGAGTTGGGCTGTTGAGGGGGACCGGAGTTGGGCTGTTGAGGGGGACCGGAGTTGGGCTGGGCTGTTGAGGGGGACCGGATGGGATGTGGGGGGGACCCGAGTTGGGCTGTTGAGGGGGACTGTTGAGGGGAACCGGAGTTGGGCTGTTGAGGGGTCCTGGAGTTGGGCTGTTGAGGGGGAGTTGGGCTTTTGAGGGGGTGGACCGGAGTTGGGCTGTTGTGGGGGACTGGATCACTGGAGTTGGGCTGTTGGGGGGGGGGGGGGGGGGTTGGGCTGTTAGGGGGGAGGGGGACCGGAGTTGGGCTGTTCTGGAGTTGGGCTGTTGAGGGGGACCGAAGTTGGGCTGTTGGGGGGGAGGGGGACTGGAGTTGGGCTGTTCCGGAGTTGGGCTGTTGGGGGGGAGACCGGAGTTGGGCTGTTGGGGGGGACTGGAGTTGGGCTGTGGGGGGGGACTGTTGAGGGGAACCGGAGTTGGGCTGTTGAGGGGTCCTGGAGTTGGGCTGTTGAGGGGGAGTTGGACCGGAGTTGGGCTGTTGTGGGGGACAGGAGTTGGGCTGTTGAGGGGGACTGTATCACTGGAGTTGGGCTGTTGAGGGGGACTGGATCACTGGAGTTGGGCTGTTGGGGGGGGGGGGGGGTTGGGCTGTTAGGGGGGAGGGGGACCGGAGTTGGGCTGTTCTGGAGTTGGGCTGTTGAGGGGGACCGAAGTTGGGCTGTTGGGGGGGAGGGGGACTGGAGTTGGGCTGTTCCGGAGTTGGGCTGTTGGGGGGGAGACCGGAGTTGGGCTGTTGGGGGGGACTGGAGTTGGGCTGTGGGGGGGGGACTGGAGTTGGGCTGTGGGGGGGGGGGGGGGGGGCGGAGTTGGGCTGTTGGGGGGGACTGGAGTTGGGCTGTTGGGGGGAGGGGGGTGGGGCGGAGTTGGGCTGTGGGGGGGGGACCGGAGTTGGGCTGTTCCGGAGTTGGGCTGTTGAGGGGGACCGGAGTTGGGCTGTTGGGGGGGACCGGAGTTGGGCTGTTGAGGGGGACCGGAGTTGGGCTGTTGGGGGGGAGGGGGACCGGAGTTGGGCTGTGGGAGGGGAGGGGGGTGGAGGCGGAGTTGGGCTGTTGAGGGGGACCGGATGGGATGTGGGGGGGGGGGGGTTTGGGCTGTTGAGGGGGACTGTTGAGGGGAACCGGAGTTGGGCTGTTGAGGGGGACTGGAGTTGGGCTGTTGTGGGGGACTGGATCCCTGGAGTTGGGCTGTTGGGGGGGGGGGGGCTGTTAGGGGGGAGGGGGACCGGAGTTGGGCTGTTGGGGGGGACTGGAGTTGGGCTGTGGGGGGGGGGCGGAGTTGGGCTGTGGGGGGGGACCGGAGTTGGGCTGTTCCGAAGTTGGGCTGTTGAGGGGGACCGGAGTTGGGCTGTTGGGGGGGACCGGAGTTGGGCTGTGGAGGGGAGACCGGAGATGGGCTGTTGAGGGGGACCGGAGATGGGCTGTTGAGGGGGACCGGAGTTGGGCTGTTGAGGGGGACCGGAGTTGGGCTGTTGAGGGGGACCGGAGTTGGGCTGTTGAGGGGGACTGGATCACTGGAGTTGGGCTGTTGAGGGGGACTGGATCACTGGAGTTGGGCTGTTGAGGGGGAATGGAGTTGGGCTGTTGAGGGGGACCGGAGTTGGGCTGTTGAGGGGGACCGGAGTTGGGCTGTTGAGGGGGACTGGATCACTGGAGTTGGGCTGTTGAGGGGGAATGGAGTTGGGCTGTTGTGAGGGACTGAAGTTGGGCTGTTGTGGGGGACTGGAGTTGGGCTGGGCTGTTGAGGGGGACCGGATGGGATGTGGGGGGGACCCGAGTTGGGCTGTTGAGGGGGACTGTTGAGGGGAACCGGAGTTGGGCTGTTGAGGGGTCCTGGAGTTGGGCTGTTGAGGGGGAGTTGGGCTTTTGAGGGGGTGGACCGGAGTTGGGCTGTTGTGGGGGACTGGATCACTGGAGTTGGGCTGTTGGGGGGGGGGGGGGGGGTTGGGCTGTTAGGGGGGAGGGGGACCGGAGTTGGGCTGTTCTGGAGTTGGGCTGTTGAGGGGGACCGAAGTTGGGCTGTTGGGGGGGAGGGGGACTGGAGTTGGGCTGTTCCGGAGTTGGGCTGTTGGGGGGGAGACCGGAGTTGGGCTGTTGGGGGGGACTGGAGTTGGGCTGTGGGGGGGGACTGTTGAGGGGAACCGGAGTTGGGCTGTTGAGGGGTCCTGGAGTTGGGCTGTTGAGGGGGAGTTGGACTTTTGAGGGGGTGGACCGGAGTTGGGCTGTTGTGGGGGACAGGAGTTGGGCTGTTGAGGGGGACTGTATCACTGGAGTTGGGCTGTTGAGGGGGACTGGATCACTGGAGTTGGGCTGTTGGGGGGGGGGGGGGGGTTGGGCTGTTAGGGGGGAGGGGGACCGGAGTTGGGCTGTTCTGGAGTTGGGCTGTTGAGGGGGACCGAAGTTGGGCTGTTGGGGGGGAGGGGGACTGGAGTTGGGCTGTTCCGGAGTTGGGCTGTTGGGGGGGAGACCGGAGTTGGGCTGTTGGGGGGGACTGGAGTTGGGCTGTGGGGGGGGGACTGGAGTTGGGCTGTGGGGGGGGGGGGGGGCGGAGTTGGGCTGTTGGGGGGGACTGGAGTTGGGCTGTTGGGGGGAGGGGGGTGGGGCGGAGTTGGGCTGTGGGGGGGGGACCGGAGTTGGGCTGTTCCGGAGTTGGGCTGTTGAGGGGGACCGGAGTTGGGCTGTTGGGGGGGACCGGAGTTGGGCTGTTGAGGGGGACCGGAGTTGGGCTGTTGGGGGGGAGGGGGACCGGAGTTGGGCTGTGGGAGGGGAGGGGGGTGGAGGCGGAGTTGGGCTGTTGAGGGGGACCGGATGGGATGTGGGGGGGGGGGGGTTTGGGCTGTTGAGGGGGACTGTTGAGGGGAACCGGAGTTGGGCTGTTGAGGGGGACTGGAGTTGGGCTGTTGTGGGGGACTGGATCCCTGGAGTTGGGCTGTTGGGGGGAGGGGGACCGGAGTTGGGCTGTTGGGGGGGACTGGAGTTGGGCTGTGGGGGGGGGGCGGAGTTGGGCTGTTGGGGGGGACCGGAGATGGGCTGTTGAGGGGGACCGGAGATGGGCTGTTGAGGGGGACCGGAGTTGGGCTGTTGAGGGGGACCGGAGTTGGGCTGTTGAGGGGGACCGGAGTTGGGCTGTTGAGGGGGACTGGATCACTGGAGTTGGGCTGTTGAGGGGGACTGGATCACTGGAGTTGGGCTGTTGAGGGGGAATGGAGTTGGGCTGTTGAGGGGGACCGGAGTTGGGCTGTTGAGGGGGACCGGAGTTGGGCTGTTGAGGGGGACTGGATCACTGGAGTTTGGCTGTTGAGGGGGAATGGAGTTGGGCTGTTGTGAGGGACTGAAGTTGGGCTGTTGTGGGGGACTGGAGTTGGGCTGGGCTGTTGAGGGGGACCGGATGGGATGTGGGGGGGACCCGAGTTGGGCTGTTGAGGGGGACTGTTGAGGGGAACCGGAGTTGGGCTGTTGAGGGGTCCTGGAGTTGGGCTGTTGAGGGGGAGTTGGGCTTTTGAGGGGGTGGACCGGAGTTGGGCTGTTGTGGGGGACAGGAGTTGGGCTGTTGAGGGGGACTGTATCACTGGAGTTGGGCTGTTGAGGGGGACTGGATCACTGGAGTTGGGCTGTTGGGGGGGGGGGGGGGGGGGGGTTGGACTGTTAGGGGGGAGGGGGACCGGAGTTGGGCTGTTCTGGAGTTGGGCTGTTGAGGGGGACCGAAGTTGGGCTGTTGGGGGGGAGGGGGACTGGAGTTGGGCTGTTCCGGAGTTGGGCTGTTGGGGGGAGACCGGAGTTGGGCTGTTGGGGGGGACTGGAGTTGGGCTGTGGGGGGGGACTGGAGTTGGGCTGTGGGGGGGGGGGGGGGGGGTGGGGCGGAGTTGGGCTGTGGGGGGGGACCGGAGTTGGGCTGTTCCGGAGTTGGGCTGTTGAGGGGGACCGGAGTTGGGCTGTTGGGGGGGACCGGAGTTGGGCTGTGGAGGGGAGACCGGAGATGGGCTGTTGAGGGGGACCGGAGATGGGCTGTTGAGGGGGACCGGAGTTGGGCTGTTGAGGGGGACCGGAGTTGGGCTGTTGAGGGGGACCGGAGTTGGGCTGTTGAGGGGGACTGGATCACTGGAGTTGGGCTGTTGAGGGGGACTGGATCACTGGAGTTGGGCTGTTGAGGGGGAATGGAGTTGGGCTGTTGAGGGGGACCGGAGTTGGGCTGTTGAGGGGGACCGGAGTTGGGCTGTTGAGGGGGACCGGAGTTGGGCTGTTGAGGGGGACTGGATCACTGGAGTTGGGCTGTTGAGGGGGAATGGAGTTGGGCTGTTGTGAGGGACTGAAGTTGGGCTGTTGTGGGGGACTGGAGTTGGGCTGGGCTGTTGAGGGGGACCGGATGGGATGTGGGGGGGACCCGAGTTGGGCTGTTGAGGGGGACTGTTGAGGGGAACCGGAGTTGGGCTGTTGAGGGGTCCTGGAGTTGGGCTTTTGAGGGGGTGGACCTGAGTTGGGCTGTTGTGGGGGACAGGAGTTGGGCTGTTGAGGGGGACTGTATCACTGGAGTTGGGCTGTTGAGGGGGACTGGATCACTGGAGTTGGGCTGTTGGGGGGGGGGGGGGGGGGGGGGGTTGGGCTGTTAGGGGGGAGGGGGACCGGAGTTGGGCTGTTCTGGAGTTGGGCTGTTGAGGGGGACCGAAGTTGGGCTGTTGGGGGGGAGGGGGACTGGAGTTGGGCTGTTCCGGAGTTGGGCTGTTGGGGGGGGAGACCGGAGTTGGGCTGTTGGGGGGGACTGGAGTTGGGCTGTGGGGGGGGACTGGAGTTGGGCTGTGGGGGGGGGGGGCGGAGTTGGGCTGTTGGGGGGGACTGGAGTTGGGCTGTTGGGGGGTGGGGCGGAGTTGGGCTGTGGGGGGGGACCGGAGTTGGGCTGTTCCGGAGTTGGGCTGTTGAGGGGGACCGGAGTTGGGCTGTTGAGGGGGACCGGAGTTGGGCTGTTGGGGGGGAGGGGGACCGGAGTTGGGCTGTGGGAGGGGAGGGGGGTGGAGGCGGAGTTGGGCTGTTGAGGGGGACCGGATGGGATGTGGGGGGGGGGGGGGGGGGGGTTGGGCTGTTGAGGGGGACTGTTGAGGGGAACCGGAGTTGGGCTGTTGAGGGGTCCTGGAGTTGGGCTTTTGAGGGGGTGGACCGGAGTTGGGCTGTTGTGGGGGACAGGAGTTGGGCTGTTGAGGGGGACTGTATCACTGGAGTTGGGCTGTTGAGGGGGACTGGATCACTGGAGTTGGGCTGTTGGGGGGGGGGGGGGGGGGGGTTGGGCTGTTAGGGGGGAGGGGGACCGGAGTTGGGCTGTTCTGGAGTTGGGCTGTTGAGGGGGACCGAAGTTGGGCTGTTGGGGGGGAGGGGGACTGGAGTTGGGCTGTTCCGGAGTTGGGCTGTTGGGGGGGGAGACCGGAGTTGGGCTGTTGGGGGGGACTGGAGTTGGGCTGTGGGGGGGGACTGGAGTTGGGCTGTGGGGGGGGGGGGCGGAGTTGGGCTGTTGGGGGGGACTGGAGTTGGGCTGTTGGGGGGTGGGGCGGAGTTGGGCTGTGGGGGGGGACCGGAGTTGGGCTGTTCCGGAGTTGGGCTGTTGAGGGGGACCGGAGTTGGGCTGTAGGGGGGGACCGGAGTTGGGCTGTTGAGGGGGACCGGAGTTGGGCTGTTGGGGGGGAGGGGGACCGGAGTTGGGCTGTGGGAGGGGAGGGGGGTGGAGGCGGAGTTGGGCTGTTGAGGGGGACCGGATGGGATGTGGGGGGGGGGGGGGGGGGGGTTGGGCTGTTGAGGGGGACTGTTGAGGGGAACCGGAGTTGGGCTGTTGAGGGGGACTGGAGTTGGGCTGTTGTGGGGGACTGGATCCCTGGAGTTGGGCTGTTGGGGGGGGGGGGGGGATGTTAGGGGGGAGGGGGACCGGAGTTGGGCTGTTGGGGGGGACTGGAGTTGGGCTGTGGGGGGGGGGCGGAGTTGGGCTGTTGGGGGGGACTGTTGAGGGGAACCGGAGTTGGGCTGTTTAGGGGCCTGGAGTTGGGCTGTTGAGGGGGAGTTGGGCTGTTGAGGGGGACCGGATGGGCTGTGTGGGGGGGCCCGAGTTGGGCTGTGGGGGGGAACCGGAGTTGGGCTGTGGGGGGGAACCGGAGTTGGGCTGTTGAGGGGGACTGTTGAGGGGGACCAGAGTTGGGCTGTTGAGGGGTCCTGGAGTTGGGCTGTTGAGGGGGACCGGAGTTGGGCTGTTGAGGGGGACCGGAGTTGGGCTGTGGGAAGGGGGACCGGAGTTGAGCAACACTGCTGTAGGGGATGGCTGAGCCATGTTAAAGTACAACTAGCTCCTACACCTACCTTTCAGGTTGATCCGACAGGTCTCCCTCAAAACAACAGGTAGAGCAAGTCTCCACATCAGACTAAAACCCAACTATCATCGTCTAGTACTGGATTTGACCAATAGAGTTGTAGAGTTGGTTTCAGCATTATCTACTATTAGGTTTCTACTTACCGAAGGGTGAGAACGCGAAGCCCCCGAATGTGGGGACTGCAGCTCCCGGGCTGAGGAACGGGTTGAGACCCCCCCCACTGGAGCTCTGCTCTACTGCAGCCAGAGCTGGCGGAGGAGCCACCACTAGGTAGGAGGAGACAGAACGGGTCAGAACATAGGCAATGCCCACAAACAACTGCTAGGCCCGGTCCCAAACAGACTCTAGTCCAGAAACAACTCCTAGGCCCAGTGCCAGAAACACAGAACCAACTGACCTAAATTAAATAAAGGCTAAAAACATTTTTAAAAGCACTGCAATGGATGAGAAAGGGTTGAATCATTACATTAGAGATAGGAGGTAGATAAGAGGTAGATAAGAGGTAGATTAGAGGTAGATTAGAGGTAGAGTAGAGGTAGAATAGAGGTAGAGTAGAGGTAGGAGGTAGATTAGAGGTAGATTAGAGGTAGATAGGAGGTAGAGTAGAGGTAGATTAGAGTAGAGGTAGAGTAGAGGTAGAGTAGAGGTAGAGTAGAGGTAGGAGGTAGAGTAGAGGTAGGAGGTAGATTAGAGGTAGAGTAGAGGTAGAGTATAGGTAGTGTAGAGTTAGAGTAGAGGTAGATTAGAGGTAGAGTAGAGGTGGATTAGAGGTAGAGTAGAGGTAGAGTAGAGGTAGATTAGAGGTAGATAGGAGGTAGATTAGAGGTAGAGTAGAGGTAGAGTAGAGGTAGAGTAGAGGTAGAGTAGAGATAGGAGGTAGAGTAGAGGTAGATTAGAGGTAGAGTAGAGGTGGATTAGAGGTAGAGTAGAGGTAGATTAGAGGTAGATTAGAGGTAGAGTAGAGGTAGAGTAGAGATAGGAGGTAGAGTAGAGGTAGAGTAGAGGTAGAGTAGAGGTAGATTAGAGGTAGAGGTAGATTAGAGGTAGATTAGAGGTAGATTAGAGGTAGAGTAGAGGTAGAGTAGAGGTAGAGTAGAGGTAGATTAGAGGTAGAGTAGAGGTAGATTAGAGGTAGATTAGAGGTAGATTAGAGGTAGAGTAGAGGTAGATTAGAGGTAGAGTAGAGGTAGATTAGAGGTGCACAGTAACTCACATGCTGTTGGATCAGTCTGGAAACAGCTGGGGGGTTCTGGTGACTCTACTATAGACACCTCTCTCACTGGGGAGGAACACAGACAGTCTGCTGTATTTACTCAAGGTACTGTATGGATCCTGCCTAGTTCTCAGAGGAATACATAAATCAAATCAGGCCTTTTGAGGACAGGCGCTGACTATTTTTGTTTAACTTCCAGTATCAAATGGTTTTGGTGTCTGAATTTTTAATTTTTTTTATGATATACATATTTTAAGAAGTCCCACTTTAACTTTTAACTTGAGAGAAGAGTAAAGAATAGGTTCTCAGGAGATAAATGGTTATGTACCTCTCTCAGGAGATAAATGGTTATGTACCTCTCTCAGGAGATAAATGGTTGTGTACCTTTCTCGTAGATGCTGATGAAGCTCCCCTGACACACCTCCTCCAGGAGCCCTCTGAAGTCAGCTACCGATGACATCACCATGTTAAAGGTGAAGTTGGGGTCGAAGGTCACAGCTGGCAGGCCTCCAATCACAGGAGAGGAGCTCAGAGACTGACAGCTCTACAACAACACAGAGACAGATGGGTTAGAGAGACATCAGAGAGACATAGCCTGGCCAGGAGAGAGAGACATAGCCTGGCACGGAGAGAGAGACATAGCCTGGCCAGGAGAGAGAGACATAGCCTGGCCAGGAGAGAGAGAGACATAGCCTGGCCAGGAGAGAGACACATAGCCTGGCCAGGTCAGAGAGATATAGCCTGGCCAGGTCAGAGAGATATAGCCTGGCCAGGTCAGAGAGACATAGCCTGGCCAGGTCAGAGAGACATAGCCTGGCCAGGTCAGAGAGACATAGCCTGGCCATGTCAGAGAGACATAGCCTGGCCAGGAGAGAGAGATATAGCCTGGCCAGGAGAGAGAGACATAGCCTGGCCAGGAGAGGGAGAAATAGCCTGGCCAGGAGAGATGGATACCTACTCTACATCAGTCACCTCAGGCTGAGGATGGTATTGACAGGACCTACTCTACATCAGTCACCTGTAGGAAGAAGATGTGGTCCTCAGTGTGTGAAAGCTGCTCCAACTCTGCATCTCTCCTCCTCAACTCAGACATCTCCTGCTCCAGTTTGGCCAGCAGTCCTTCAGCTTGGCTGACAGCAGTCTTCTCCTGGGCTTTGATCAACTCCCTCACCTCAAACCTCTTCAGCTCCATGGAGCGGATCAGCTCTGTAAACACCCTCTCAGTGTCCTCCACGGCCGACCTCGCGGAACGCTGGAGGGGGACACAGACACACAGCAGATGTCTATATAGGTCCTGAATATATCTAAAGTACTAATGCAATATTGTGTAAGGCGGAAGCCGTGTTACATATTTTAATGATCAAATAAGTTCAATGAATACTAACAGAAACAGACAGAGGTTTAGTATCAGGACTAGTGTGGCCCAGTCCATTCCCCATATTGCTACTCACAATTGGAGAATCTGCAACTGCAAGTCCTTCTCCCATCGTTAGACAGACAGATACTCACAGTTAGAGAGCTGATGGCCTGTCTCAGCTCCTGCACGTCCTTCTCCCTCTCCTGGATCCTCTGCTGAGACCTCCTCTTCAGTTCCCCCAGCTGGCTCTGAAGATAAATGTACAGACGGACAGAAGAGACAGGCAGACAGACAGATCATTAACATTGCTTCATGACATAAACATTGACTTCAGCTATAACTTTAAAGGGTAGTCTGGGGCTGATGATCATTTTCCAGGACTTTTAAATCATGCTATCATGCTATTAAAGCCACTGTCTTCACAAAAATGTCGCCATCATCTCTCAGCTCTTTGACATACCGTGTGTAGGTCTGACACAAAATGCATTATTTGACACAATATCATCACAGTACTGGTAAACCTAGCTATCTAATGCTCTAGGCAGCACTCTGCCTTCTCGCTGCAGTTCTCAGCCATTAGCTTCACCCACGACTGACTCTTGTTAACTACAAACCTGTGTTTTAACGTTTAGAAACGTCAACGATAATCACACGTAATACCGCTTTCGAAACATATGGCCCTTATCTTTAATCAGCGAGAAAAAAAAACTTTAACTAAAATATGATACAATCATCTGTCACAGATCCATACAGCTATGGAGCCATCATCCTACTAAACTACACTGTAGCAGTTACAGATCCATACAGCTATGGAGCCATCATCCTACTAAACTACACTGTAGCAGTTACAGATCCATACAGCTATGGAGCCTCCATCCTACTAAACTACACTGTAGTAGTTACAGATCCATACAGCCTCCATCCTACTAAACTACACTGTAGTAGTTACAGATCCATACAGCTATGGAGCCTCCATCCTACTAAACTACACTGTAGTAGTTACAGATCCATACAGCCTCCATCCTACTAAACTACACTGTAGCAGTTACAGACCCATACAGCCTCCATCCTACTAAACTACACTGTAGTAGTTACAGATCCATACAGCCTCCATCCTACTAAACTACACTGTAGTAGTTACAGATCCATACAGCTATGGAGCCATCATCCTACTAAACTACACTGTAGCAGTTACAGACCCATACAGCCATCATCCTACTAAACTACACTGTAGTAGTTACAGATCCATACAGCTATGGAGCCATCATCCTACTAAACTACACTGTAGCAGTTACAGACCCATACAGCCATCATCCTACTAAACTACACTGTAGTAGTTACAGATCCATACAGCTATGGAGCCATCATCCTACTAAACTACACTGTAGCAGTTACAGACCCATACAGCCATCATCCTACTAAACTACACTGTAGTAGTTACAGATCCATACAGCTATGGAGCCATCATCCTACTAAACTACACTGTAGTAGTTACAGATCCATACAGCCTCCATCCTACTAAACTACACTGTAGTAGTTACAGATCCATACAGCCTCCATCCTACTAAACTACACTGTAGTAGTTACAGATCCATACAGCTATGGAGCCTCCATCCTACTAAACTACACTGTAGCAGTTACAGACCCATACAGCCTCCATCCTACTAAACTACACTGTAGCAGTTACAGACCCATACAGCCTCCATCCTACTAAACTACACTGTAGTAGTTACAGATCCATACAGCCTCCATCCTACTAAACTACACTGTAGTAGTTACAGATCCATACAGCTATGGAGCCTCCATCCTACTAAACTACACTGTAGCAGTTACAGACCCATACAGCCTCCATCCTACTAAACTACACTGTAGCAGTTACAGACCCATACAGCCTCCATCCTACTAAACTACACTGTAGCAGTTACAGACCCATACAGCCTCCATCCTACTAAACTACACTGTAGTAGTTACAGATCCATACAGCCTCCATCCTACTAAACTACACTGTAGTAGTTACAGACCCATACAGCCTCCATCCTACTAAACTACACTGTAGTAGTTACAGATCCATACAGCCTCCATCCTACTAAACTACACTGTAGTAGTTACAGATCCATACAGCCTCCATCCTACTAAACTACACTGTAGTAGTTACAGATCCATACAGCCTCCATCCTACTAAACTACACTGTAGTAGTTACAGATCCATACAGCCTCCATCCTACTAAACTACACTGTAGTAGTTACAGATCCATACAGCCTCCATCCTACTAAACTACACTGTAGTAGTTACAGATCCATTCAGCCTCCATTCTACTAAACTACACTGTAGTAGTTACAGACCCATACAGCCTCCATCCTACTAAACTACACTGTAGTAGTTACAGATCCATACAGCTATGGAGCCTCCATCCTACTAAACTACACTGTAGTAGTTACAGATCCATACAGCCTCCATCCTACTAAACTACACTGTAGCAGTTACAGATCCATACAGCCTCCATCCTACTAAACTACACTGTAGCAGTTACAGACCCATACAGCCTCCATCCTACTAAACTACACTGTAGTAGTTACAGATCCATACAGCTATGGAGCCATCATCCTACTAAACTACACTGTAGTAGTTACAGATCCATACAGCTATGGAGCCTCCATCCTACTAAACTACACTGTAGTAGTTACAGATCCATACAGCCTCCATCCTACTAAACTACACTGTAGTAGTTACAGATCCATACAGCCTCCATCCTACTAAACTACACTGTAGCAGTTACAGATCCATACAGCCTCCATCCTACTAAACTACACTGTAGCAGTTACAGACCCATACAGCCTCCATCCTACTAAACTACACTGTAGTAGTTACAGATCCATACAGCTATGGAGCCATCATCCTACTAAACTACACTGTAGTAGTTACAGATCCATACAGCCTCCATCCTACTAAACTACACTGTAGTAGTTACAGACCCATACAGCCTCCATCCTACTAAACTACACTGTAGTAGTTACAGATCCATACAGCCTCCATCCTACTAAACTACACTGTAGCAGTTACAGACCCATACAGCCTCCATCCTACTAAACTACACTGTAGTAGTTACAGATCCATACAGCCTCCATCCTACTAAACTACACTGTAGTAGTTACAGATCCATACAGCTATGGAGCCATCATCCTACTAAACTACACTGTAGCAGTTACAGACCCATACAGCCATCATCCTACTAAACTACACTGTAGTAGTTACAGATCCATACAGCTATGGAGCCATCATCCTACTAAACTACACTGTAGCAGTTACAGACCCATACAGCCATCATCCTACTAAACTACACTGTAGTAGTTACAGATCCATACAGCTATGGAGCCATCATCCTACTAAACTACACTGTAGCAGTTACAGACCCATACAGCCATCATCCTACTAAACTACACTGTAGTAGTTACAGATCCATACAGCTATGGAGCCATCATCCTACTAAACTACACTGTAGTAGTTACAGATCCATACAGCCTCCATCCTACTAAACTACACTGTAGTAGTTACAGATCCATACAGCCTCCATCCTACTAAACTACACTGTAGTAGTTACAGATCCATACAGCTATGGAGCCTCCATCCTACTAAACTACACTGTAGCAGTTACAGACCCATACAGCCTCCATCCTACTAAACTACACTGTAGCAGTTACAGACCCATACAGCCTCCATCCTACTAAACTACACTGTAGTAGTTACAGATCCATACAGCCTCCATCCTACTAAACTACACTGTAGTAGTTACAGATCCATACAGCTATGGAGCCTCCATCCTACTAAACTACACTGTAGCAGTTACAGACCCATACAGCCTCCATCCTACTAAACTACACTGTAGCAGTTACAGACCCATACAGCCTCCATCCTACTAAACTACACTGTAGCAGTTACAGACCCATACAGCCTCCATCCTACTAAACTACACTGTAGTAGTTACAGATCCATACAGCCTCCATCCTACTAAACTACACTGTAGTAGTTACAGACCCATACAGCCTCCATCCTACTAAACTACACTGTAGTAGTTACAGATCCATACAGCCTCCATCCTACTAAACTACACTGTAGTAGTTACAGATCCATACAGCCTCCATCCTACTAAACTACACTGTAGTAGTTACAGATCCATACAGCCTCCATCCTACTAAACTACACTGTAGTAGTTACAGATCCATACAGCCTCCATCCTACTAAACTACACTGTAGTAGTTACAGATCCATACAGCCTCCATCCTACTAAACTACACTGTAGTAGTTACAGATCCATTCAGCCTCCATTCTACTAAACTACACTGTAGTAGTTACAGACCCATACAGCCTCCATCCTACTAAACTACACTGTAGTAGTTACAGATCCATACAGCTATGGAGCCTCCATCCTACTAAACTACACTGTAGTAGTTTCAGATCCATACAGCCTCCATCCTACTAAACTACACTGTAGCAGTTACAGATCCATACAGCCTCCATCCTACTAAACTACACTGTAGCAGTTACAGACCCATACAGCCTCCATCCTACTAAACTACACTGTAGTAGTTACAGATCCATACAGCTATGGAGCCATCATCCTACTAAACTACACTGTAGTAGTTACAGATCCATACAGCTATGGAGCCTCCATCCTACTAAACTACACTGTAGTAGTTACAGATCCATACAGCCTCCATCCTACTAAACTACACTGTAGTAGTTACAGACCCATACAGCCTCCATCCTACTAAACTACACTGTAGTAGTTACAGATCCATACAGCCTCCATCCTACTAAACTACACTGTAGTAGTTACAGACCCATACAGCCTCCATCCTACTAAACTACACTGTAGTAGTTACAGATCCATACAGCTATGGAGCCTCCATCCTACTAAACTACACTGTAGCAGTTACAGATCCATACAGCCTCCATCCTACTAAACTACACTGTAGCAGTTACAGATCCATACAGCCTCCATCCTACTAAACTACACTGTAGCAGTTACAGACCCATACAGCCTCCATCCTACTAAACTACACTGTAGTAGTTACAGATCCATACAGCTATGGAGCCATCATCCTACTAAACTACACTGTAGTAGTTACAGATCCATACAGCTATGGAGCCTCCATCCTACTAAACTACACTGTAGTAGTTACAGATCCATACAGCCTCCATCCTACTAAACTACACTGTAGTAGTTACAGATCCATACAGCCTCCATCCTACTAAACTACACTGTAGTAGTTACAGACCCATACAGCCTCCATCCTACTAAACTACACTGTAGTAGTTACAGATCCATACAGCCTCCATCCTACTAAACTACACTGTAGTAGTTACAGATCCATACAGCTATGGAGCCTCCATCCTACTAAACTACACTGTAGTAGTTACAGATCCATACAGCTATGGAGCCTCTATCCTACTAAACTACACTGTAGTAGTTACAGACCCATACAGCCTCCATCCTACTAAACTACACTGTAGTAGTTACAGATCCATACAGCTATGGAGCCTCCATCCTACTAAACTACACTGTAGTAGTTACAGACCCATACAGCCTCCATCCTACTAAACTACACTGTAGTAGTTACAGACCCATACAGCCTCCATCCTACTAAACTATGCCGCACGGCCATCGCTCAACCATATATTTCTATGTACATATTCTTATTAATTCCTTTACACTTGTGTTTATAAGGTAGTTGTTGTGAAATTGTTAGGTTAGATTACTCGTTGATTATTACTGCATTGTCGGAACTAGAAGCACAAGCATTTCGCTACACTCGCATTAACATCTGCTAACCATGTGTATGTGACCATTAACATCTGCTAACCATGTGTATGTGACCATTAACATTTGATGTTATTTTAATGGATAGCTTTTCTTCCAAAAACAAGGTATTTTCTAAGTGACCCCATACTTTTGAATGGTAGTGTGTACACACACACACACACACACACGGCTGGGAAACTCCACAAACTCTGATTTCAAGAGAGAATACTATTATGAAGAAAGAACCAGACTAGCTGAACTGTTTATGAACTGCTCTGGTGTGTATTAGTTACAACTGTCCCCACACATCCTGTGAACTAACATCATAACTGTTTAGAGCAGGCAGGTACGGTGGCTCCCATAGGACAGAAGGTGAGCCAAAAGGTACACACAACAATAATGCATAAGGGCTACATAGCGAACTTAACAAACACAACAGTTTATTATGGATTCACATGACAACTAAATTGCCATGTGCGACGCAGTGTATGTGAATTGACACTCTACTCTTCCACGCAAATCCCGACCCCCGTCTCTCGGTGTGATTTAGGCTTCATGTGTAATGTAACGGAACAGAGTCATTATTCATAAGGGCAATGGTTGACCAAAATGTCTGACCTTTTATCACGACAAAAAAAAAGGTCAATGTCCATTAGAAATTATCTCATTTCTACTTCTATGGTTAGATCAATCCTATAAGTTTGTCTTGGGTGACAACGAGCAGTTAATCATCAATAGAGAACGGCCGTGCCGATATCCTACCTGTTTTTGCTGGATCTCAGTCTCCACCAGGACCGTGTCATGGCCCTTATGCTCCGCCGTCATACACAGGTAACATATACAGTGTTGGTCGGTCCGACAGTACACCTCCAGCAGCTTGTCGTGATGCGGACAGATCGTCTCCTGTAGTTTCTTGGAGGCCTGGACCAACTTGTGTTTCTTAAACGGAGCTGATTCGTAGTGAGGCAGGAGGTGGGTGTCGCAGTAAGAGGCCAGACACACCAGACAGGATTTTACGGCTCGGTTCTTCCTCCCGGTGCACACGTCACATTCCACGTCCTCCGGTCCGGCGTAGCACTGTTCCGGGGGAGCAGCTTGAAGTCCTGTCTTCTTGAACTTGTCCACCACCTCGGATAGCATGGTGTTTCTGCCCAGGAGAGGCCTCGGGTTGAAGCTCTGGCGGCACTGCGGACAGCAGTAAAAACCCAGAAAATCGTCCTGGTCCCAGTAGCCTTTAATACAGACCGAACAGTAGCTATGACCACACGGGATGGTCACAGGATCCCTCAGCACATCCAGACATATGGAACAGTTGAATTGGTCTTGGTCGAGGAAGAGTCCAGCTTGAGCCATTTTGTGAACACAAACAGCGAGTTAAAGAGACGAGCTTTGTTTACAGGAAGTGGAGGGTGTGTGTTGTGGGGATGTCGTCGGAAGAAGGCAGACGCTGACGGTCCGCACACCAACGTTAAAGGTACATGTCGCCACCTACCGTGCTGGAGTGTGTGGTCAATCCCGGGTTACAACATCAGCTCCACATTTCTTAATCCTCCTAACTAACTCAGTACTTCTGAGAAAATAAAAAAGAGCCCTACTAACTTATAATAGACCCTCCCCCAAATCTCTTCCAACCTTAAACTTCAATTTAATAAAAACTCTGTTGCTGCTTCCACAAATGATCTTCAATTTGGCAGTTCTTTCCACAAATGCAGTCAGGTTGATAACCTTTCCAATGAAGGCTATGAAGTCAATCTGATGAACTATCCAGGTGTCCTTCGACAAGACACAAAGACTTTTGCAATTGGCTCAGAACAGGGCAGTACGGCTGGCCCTTGGATGTACAGAGAGCTAATATTAATAATATGCATGTCAATCTCTCCTGGCTCAAAGTGGAGGAGAGATTGACTTCATCACTACTTGTATTTATGAGAGGTATTGACATGTTGAATGCATCGAGCTGTCTGTTTAAACTACTGGCACACAGCTCGGACACCCTACATACCCCACAAGACATGCCACCAGAGGTCTCTTCACAGTCCCCAAGTCCAGAACAGACTATGGGAGGTGCACAGTACTACATAGAGCCATGACTACATGGAACTCTATTCCACATCAAGCCACTGATGCAAATTTGATTTTTTTTTAAACCTTATGGAACAACGGTGACTGTGAAGCAACACAAACATATACACAGACACATGCACACACACACGATAACATACACACTATACACACACACACACACTCGATAACATACACACTATACACACACACACACTATAACATACACACTATACACACAATAGCATACACACTATAACATACACACTATACACACGATAACATACACACTATACACACACACAAACACTAAAACATACACAATATACACACACACACACACTATAACATACACACTATAGACACACACACACAGTATAACATACACACTATACACACACACACACACTATAACATACACACTATAGACACACACACACACACACACACTATAACATACACACTATACACACACACACACACACACACACACACACACACTATACACACGATAACATACACACTATAACATACACACTATACACACACACACACGATAACATATACACTATACACACACACACACACGATAACATACACACTATACACACACACACACACGATAACATACACACTATATACACACACACTATAACATACACACTATACACACGATAACATACACACACACACACGATAACATACACACTATATACACACACACACGATAACATACACACTATACACACACACACACTATAACATACACACTATACACACACACACACTATAACATACACACTATACACACGATAACATACACACTATACACACACACACACACTATAACATACACACTATACACACACAACACTATAACATACACACTATACACACACAACACTATAACATACACACTATACACACACACACACACTATAACATACACACTATACACACACACACACACTATAACACACACACACACACACACACTATAACATACACACTATACACACACACGATAACATACACACTACACACACACACACACACACTATAACATACACACTATACACACACACACTATAACATACACACTATACACACACACACACACACTATAACATACACACTATACACACACACACACTATAACATACACACTATACACACACACGATAACATACACACTACACACACACACACACTACAACATACACACTATACACACACACACACTATAACATACACACTATACACACACACACACACACACTATAACATACACACTATACACACACACACACGATAACATACACACTATACACACACACACACACACTATAACATACACACTATACACACACTCACACACTACAACATACACACTATACGTACACATAGATTTAGTAATGTAGATATGTGTTAGTGGTGGAGGGCACACAGTGTGTTGTGAAATCTGTGAATGTATTGTAATGTTTTTCAAATTGTATAAACTGCCTTCATTTTGATGGACCCCAGGAAGGCAGCAGCTAATGGGGATCCATAATAAACCCCAGGAAGACAGCAGCTAATGGGGATCCATAATAAACCCCAGGAAGACAGCAGCTAATGGGGATCCATAATAAACCCCAGGAAGACAGCAGCTAATGGGGAACCATAATAAACCCCAGGAAGACAGCAGCTAATGGGGATCCATAATAAACCCCAGGAAGACAGCAGCTAATGGGGATCCATAATAAACCCCAGGAAGACAGCAGCTAATGGGGATCCATAATAAACCCCAGGAAGACAGCAGCTAATGGGGATCCATAATAAACCCCAGGAAGACAGCAGCTAATGGGGAACCATAATAGACAGTAGTTATATAGGATGGTGTGAATAGACAGTATAGACAGAAGTTATTTAGGATGGTGTGTATAGACAGTAGTTATATAGGATGGTGTGTATAGACAGAAGTTATATAGGATGGTGTGTATAGACAGTAGTTATATAGGATGGTGTGTATAGACAGTAGTTATATAGGATGATGTGTATAGACAGTAGTTATATAGGATGGTGTGTATAGACAGTAGTTATATAGGATGGTGTGTATAGACAGTATAGACAGTAGTTATATAGGATGGTGTGTATAGACAGTAGTTATATAGGATGGTGTGTATAGACAGTAGTTATATAGGATGGTGTGTATAGACAGTATAGACAGTAGTTATATAGGATGGTGTGTATTGACAGTATAGACAGTAGATATATAGGATGGTGTGTATAGACAGTAGTTATATAGGATGGTGTGTATAGACAGTAGATATATAGGATGGTGTGTATAGACAGTAGTTATAATAGGATAGTGTGTATAGACAGTAGTTATAATAGGATGGTGTGTATAGACAGTAGTTATATAGGATGGTGTGTATAGACAGTATAGACAGTAGTTATAATAGAATGGTGTCTGTAGACAGTAGTTATAATAGGATGGTGTGTATAGACAGTAGTTATGTGGGATGGTGTGTATAGACAGTAGTTATATAGGATGGTGTGTATAGACAGTAGTTATAATAGGATGGCGTCTATAGACAGTAGTTATATAGGATGGTGTGTATAGACAGTAGTTATAATAGGATGGTGTCTATAGACAGTAGGTATATGGGATGGTGTGTATAGACAGTATAGACAGTAGTTATATAGGATGGTGTGTATAGACAGTAGTTATAATAGGATGGTGTCTATAGACAGTAGTTATAATAGGATGGTGTGTATAGACAGTAGTTATATAGGATGGTGTGTATAGACAGTATAGACAGTAGTTATAATAGAATGGTGTCTGTAGACAGTAGTTATAATAGGATGGTGTGTATAGACAGTAGTTATGTGGGATGGTGTGTATAGACAGTATAGACAGTAGTTATATAGGATGGTGTGTATTGACAGTATAGACAGTAGTTATATAGGATGGTGTGTATAGACAGTAGTTATATAGGATGGTGTGTATAGACAGTAGATATATAGGATGGTGTGTATAGACAGTAGTTGTAATAGGATAGTGTGTATAGACAGTAGTTATATAGGATGGTGTGTATAGACAGTATAGACAGTAGTTATATAGGATGGTGTGTATAGACAGTAGTTATAATAGGATGGTGTCTATAGACAGTAGTTATAATAGGATGGTGTGTATAGACAGTAGTTATATAGGATGGTGTGTATAGACAGTATAGACAGTAGTTATAATAGAATGGTGTCTGTAGACAGTAGTTATAATAGGATGGTGTGTATAGACAGTAGTTATGTGGGATGGTGTGTATAGACAGTATAGACAGTAGTTAATAGGATGGTGTGTATAGACAGTAGTTATATAGGATGGTGTGTATAGACAGTAGTTATAATAGGATGGTGTCTATAGACAGTAGTTATAATAGGATGGTGTGTATAGACAGTAGTTATATAGGATGGTGTGTATAGACAGTATAGACAGTAGTTATATAGGATGGTGTGTATAGACAGTAGTTATATAGGATGGTGTGTATAGACAGTAGTTATATAGGATGGTGTGTATAGACAGTAGTTATATAGGATGGTGTGTATAGACAGTAGTTATATAGGATGGTGTGTATAGACAGTAGTTATATAGGATGGTGTGTATAGACAGTAGTTATAATAGGATGGTGTCTATAGACAGTAGTTATATAGGATGGTGTGTATAGACAGTAGTTATAATAGGATGGTGTCTATAGACAGTAGGTATATGGGATGGTGTGTATAGACAGTATAGACTGTAGTTATATAGGATGGTGTGTATAGACAGTAGTTATAATAGGATGGTGTCTGTAGACAGTAGTTATAATAGGATGGTGTGTATAGACAGTAGTTATATAGGATGGTTTGTATAGACAGTAGTTATATAGGATGCTGTGTATAGACAGTAGTTATATAGGATGGTGTCTATAGACAGTAGTTATAATAGGATGGTGTGTATAGACAGTAGTTATATAGGATGGTGTGTATAGACAGTAGTTATATAGGATGGTGTCTATAGACAGTAGTTATATAGGATGGTGTCTATAGACAGTAGTTATATAGGATGGTGTGTATAGACAGTAGTTATATAGGATGGTGTGTATAGACAGTAGTTATATAGGATGGTGTGTATAGACAGTATAGACAGTAGTTATATAGGATGGTGTGTATAGACAGTAGTTATATAGGATGGTGTGTATAGACAGTAGTTATATAGGATGGTGTCTATAGACAGTATAGACAGTAGTTATATAGGATGGTGTGTATAGACAGTAGTTATATAGGATGGTGTATATAGACAGTAGTTATATAGGATGGTGTGTATAGACAGTAGTTATAGAGGATGGTGTGTATAGACAGTAGTTATAGAGGATGGTGTGTATAGACAGTAGTTATATAGGATGGTGTATATAGACAGTAGTTTTATAGGATGGTGTGTATAGACAGTAGTTATATTAGGATGGTGTGTATTGACAGTAGTTATATAGGATGGTGTGTATAGACAGTATAGACAGTAGTTATAATAGGATGTTGTGTATAGACAGTAGTTATATAGGATGGTGTGTATAGACAGTATAGACAGTAGTTATATAGGATGGTGTGTATAGACAGTAGTTATATAGGATGGTGTGTATAGACAGTATAGACAGTAGTTATAATAGGATGGTGTGTATAGACAGTAGTTATATAGGATGGTGTGTATAGACAGTAGTTATATAGGATGGTGTGTATAGACAGTAGTTATATAGGATGGTGTCTATAGACAGTAGTTATATAAGATGGTGTGTCTATAGACAGTATAGACAGTAGTTATAATAGGATGGTTTTTATAGACAGTAGTTATATAGGATGGTGTCTATAGACAGTATTTATATAGGATGGTGTGTATAGACAGTATAGACAGTAGTTATAATAGGATGGTGTGTATAGACAGTAGTTATATAGGATGGTGTGTATAGACAGTATAGACAGTAGTTATAATAGGGTGGTGTGTATAGACAGTAGTTATAATAGGATGGTGTGTATAGACAGTAGTTATATAGGATGGTGTGTATAGACAGTATAGACAGTAGTTATAATAGGATGGTGTGTATAGACAGTAGTTATAATAGGATGGTGTGTATAGACAGTAGTTATATAGGATGGTGTGTATAGACAGTAGTTATGTAGGATGGTGTCTGTAGACAGTAGTTATAATAGGATGGTGTGTATAGACAGTAGTTATATAGGATGGTGTCTGTAGACAGTAGTTATATAGGATGGTGTGTATAGACAGTAGTTATATAGGATGGTGTGTATAGACAGTAGTTATATAGGATGGTGTGTATAGACAGTAGTTATGTAGGATGGTGTCTGTAGACAGTAGTTATAATAGGATGGTGTGTATAGAAGGTGTCGTGTCTTTGGCTATGCCGGATTATGTGATATGACACGCTATTCTATACAATTATTTCTCTGTAATATTTCCAGGTCACGCTACTCAGGTGAATGTAATTAACTAGAAAGTCGGGGCACCACGAAATAATGTTTATAGAGCTGTTATCTTCCAAATAAACTCTTAAAGACCTAGTAAACTTTTACATCAATAGCAGTCAATATTTAATTGTCACCTTATTCAGTCTCATCTGAAAGTTGTAAATTATTGGTCTTCACAAACCCTGGCTAACAAGTTGAATCAGCAATACAAAATTTGGTTTAAATATTTATTTACTAAATACCTAAATAATCACACAGAATTACATAAACACCGAATGGATCATACATTGATTACAAATTATGTCATAAAGGAAAATGTCCCTAGTGGACGGAACAGATATGACAGTTGGTTACACAAAGAAAGGGTTTTGAGTGAAAGAGCGGGAAGACTGAGGAACAAAGGGAGGAGCCATGCTATCGTAAATACAGTATCTTATGCCTTCTAAATAACCGCCCATTTGGAAAAGGAAAATGCAAGAAATATTTACTCTAAGCTGCGCTTCAGTAGGTTGGTCGTAGATGGAAGGCTGGTTTGCCCAGCAGGGATTTCTTGTCCTCTGAAGAATGTCTCTGGTGGTAAACTGGATACGTTGTAGTATCGTTGTGTGTGTGTTAGACTCAATACATCGTCCGTCCTTTCCTAGCCCATGTTTACAGCGGCTGTTGCTAACTCAACGGCTAGGAGGTATCACTTCTGGAGTAAATAAGAGTTCAAAGTTCATACCAAGTTGCCATACTTTTAAGCTTGTGCTATATTCTGGCTGGTATAGTCGCAATTCATCCTTTCGGCGTGTCGATCGTCACCTTCACATTGAACACAGACTCTCTATGTTAACAGACTCTCTATGTTAACAAAATTATTTTCAATAGTCACATTGGTAGAGTAGAGAGAGGAAAATGGAGAAAGGTATTTATGGGGGTCATAAACCTCCCCCAACAGGCCAACGTCATGACAACTGTATAGACAGTAGTTATATAGGATGGTGTGTATATACAGTAGTTATATAGGATGGTGTGTATAGACAGTAGTTATATAGGATGATGTGTATTGACAGTATAGACAGTAGTTATATAGGATGGTGTGTATTGACAGTATAGACAGTAGTTATGTAGGATGGTGTGTATAGATAGTAATTATATAGGATGGTGTCTATAGACAGTAGTTATATAGAATGGTGTGTATAGACAGTAGTTATATAGGATGGTGTGTATAGACAGTAGTTATATAGGATGGTGTGTATAGACAGTAGTTATATAGGATGGTGTGTATAGACAGTAGTTATATAGGATGGTGTGTATAGACAGTAGTTATATAGGATGGTGTGTATAGACAGTATAGACAGTAGTTATATAGGATGGTGTCTATAGACAGTAGTTATATAGGATGGTGTGTATAGACAGTAGTTATAATAGGATGGTGTCTATAGACAGTAGGTATATGGGATGGTGTGTATAGACAGTATAGACAGTAGTTATATAGGATGGTGTGTATAGACAGTAGTTATAATAGGATGGTGTCTATAGACAGTAGTTATAATAGGATGGTGTGTATAGACAGTAGTTATATAGGATGGTGTGTATAGACAGTATAGACAGTAGTTATAATAGAATGGTGTCTGTAGACAGTAGTTATAATAGGATGGTGTGTATAGACAGTAGTTATGTGGGATGGTGTGTATAGACAGTATAGACAGTAGTTAATAGGATGGTGTGTATAGACAGTAGTTATATAGGATGGTGTGTATAGACAGTAGTTATATAGGATGGTGTGTATAGACAGTAGTTATAATAGGATGGTGTCTATAGACAGTAGTTATAATAGGATGGTGTGTATAGACAGTAGTTATATAGGATGGTGTGTATAGACAGTATAGACAGTAGTTATATAGGATGGTGTGTATAGACAGTAGTTATATAGGATGGTGTGTATAGACAGTAGTTATATAGGATGGTGTGTATAGACAGTAGTTATATAGGATGGTGTGTATAGACAGTAGTTATATAGGATGGTGTGTATAGACAGTAGTTATATAGGATGGTGTGTATAGACAGTATAGACAGTAGTTATATAGGATGGTGTGTATAGACAGTAGTTATAATAGGATGGTGTCTATAGACAGTAGTTATAATAGGATGGTGTCTATAGACAGTAGTTATATAGGATGGTGTGTATAGACAGTAGTTATAATAGGATGGTGTCTATAGACAGTAGGTATATGGGATGGTGTGTATAGACAGTATAGACTGTAGTTATATAGGATGGTGTGTATAGACAGTAGTTATAATAGGATGGTGTCTGTAGACAGTAGTTATAATAGGATGGTGTGTATAGACAGTAGTTATATAGGATGGTTTGTATAGACAGTAGTTATATAGGATGCTGTGTATAGACAGTAGTTATATAGGATGGTGTCTATAGACAGTAGTTATAATAGGATGGTGTGTATAGACAGTAGTTATATAGGATGGTGTGTATAGACAGTAGTTATATAGGATGGTGTCTATAGACAGTAGTTATATAGGATGGTGTGTATAGACAGTAGTTATATAGGATGGTGTGTATAGACAGTAGTTATATAGGATGGTGTGTATAGACAGTATAGACAGTAGTTATATTGGATGGTGTGTATAGACAGTAGTTATATAGGATGGTGTGTATAGACAGTAGTTATATAGGATGGTGTGTATAGACAGTAGTTATATAGGATGGTGTGTATAGACAGTATAGACAGTAGTTATATAGGATGGTGTGTATAGACAGTAGTTATATAGGATGGTGTCTATAGACAGTAGTTATATAGGATGGTGTCTATAGACAGTAGTTATATAGGATGGTGTGTATAGACAGTAGTTATATAGGATGGTGTCTATAGACAGTATAGACAGTAGTTATATAGGATGGTGTGTATAGACAGTAGTTATATAGGATGGTGTATATAGACAGTAGTTATATAGGATGGTGTGTATAGACAGTAGTTATAGAGGATGGTGTGTATAGACAGTAGTTATAGAGGATGGTGTGTATAGACAGTAGTTATATAGGATGGTGTATATAGACAGTAGTTTTATAGGATGGTGTGTATAGACAGTAGTTATAATAGGATGGTGTGTATTGACAGTAGTTATATAGGATGGTGTGTATAGACAGTATAGACAGTAGTTATAATAGGATGTTGTGTATAGACAGTAGTTATATAGGATGGTGTGTATAGACAGTATAGACAGTAGTTATATAGGATGGTGTGTATAGACAGTAGTTATATAGGATGGTGTGTATAGACAGTATAGACAGTAGTTATAATAGGATGGTGTGTATAGACAGTAGTTATATAGGATGGTGTGTATAGACAGTAGTTATATAGGATGGTGTGTATAGACAGTAGTTATATAGGATGGTGTCTATAGACAGTAGTTATATAAGATGGTGTGTCTATAGACAGTATAGACAGTAGTTATAATAGGATGGTTTTTATAGACAGTAGTTATATAGGATGGTGTCTATAGACAGTATTTATATAGGATGGTGTGTATAGACAGTATAGACAGTAGTTATAATAGGATGGTGTGTATAGACAGTAGTTATATAGGATGGTGTGTATAGACAGTATAGACAGTAGTTATAATAGGGTGGTGTGTATAGACAGTAGTTATAATAGGATGGTGTGTATAGACAGTAGTTATATAGGATGGTGTGTATAGACAGTATAGACAGTAGTTATAATAGGATGGTGTGTATAGACAGTAGTTATAATAGGATGGTGTGTATAGACAGTAGTTATATAGGATGGTGTGTATAGACAGTAGTTATGTAGGATGGTGTCTGTAGACAGTAGTTATAATAGGATGGTGTGTATAGACAGTAGTTATATAGGATGGTGTCTGTAGACAGTAGTTATATAGGATGGTGTGTATAGACAGTAGTTATATAGGATGGTGTGTATAGACAGTAGTTATATAGGATGGTGTGTATAGACAGTAGTTATGTAGGATGGTGTCTGTAGACAGTAGTTATAATAGGATGGTGTGTATAGAAGGTGTCGTGTCTTTGGCTATGCCGGATTATGTGATATGACACGCTATTCTATACAATTATTTCTCTGTAATATTTCCAGGTCACGCTACTCAGGTGAATGTAATTAACTAGAAAGTCGGGGCACCACGAAATAATGTTTATAGAGCTGTTATCTTCCAAATAAACTCTTAAAGACCTAGTAAACTTTTACATCAATAGCAGTCAATATTTAATTGTCACCTTATTCAGTCTCATCTGAAAGTTGTAAATTATTGGTCTTCACAAACCCTGGCTAACAAGTTGAATCAGCAATACAAAATTTGGTTTAAATATTTATTTACTAAATACCTAAATAATCACACAGAATTACATAAACACCGAATGGATCATACATTGATTACAAATTATGTCATAAAGGAAAATGTCCCTAGTGGACGGAACAGATATGACAGTTGGTTACACAAAGAAAGGGTTTTGAGTGAAAGAGCGGGAAGACTGAGGAACAAAGGGAGGAGCCATGCTATCGTAAATACAGTATCTTATGCCTTCTAAATAACCGCCCATTTGGAAAAGGAAAATGCAAGAAATATTTACTCTAAGCTGCGCTTCAGTAGGTTGGTCGTAGATGGAAGGCTGGTTTGCCCAGCAGGGATTTCTTGTCCTCTGAAGAATGTCTCTGGTGGTAAACTGGATACGTTGTAGTATCGTTGTGTGTGTGTTAGACTCAATACATCGTCCGTCCTTTCCTAGCCCATGTTTACAGCGGCTGTTGCTAACTCAACGGCTAGGAGGTATCACTTCTGGAGTAAATAAGAGTTCAAAGTTCATACCAAGTTGCCATACTTTTAAGCTTGTGCTATATTCTGGCTGGTATAGTCGCAATTCATCCTTTCGGCGTGTCGATCGTCACCTTCACATTGAACACAGACTCTCTATGTTAACAGACTCTCTATGTTAACAAAATTATTTTCAATAGTCACATTGGTAGAGTAGAGAGAGGAAAATGGAGAAAGGTATTTATGGGGGTCATAAACCTCCCCCAACAGGCCAACGTCATGACAACTGTATAGACAGTAGTTATATAGGATGGTGTGTATATACAGTAGTTATATAGGATGGTGTGTATAGACAGTAGTTATATAGGATGATGTGTATTGACAGTATAGACAGTAGTTATATAGGATGGTGTGTATTGACAGTATAGACAGTAGTTATGTAGGATGGTGTGTATAGATAGTAATTATATAGGATGGTGTCTATAGACAGTAGTTATATAGAATGGTGTGTATAGACAGTAGTTATATAGGATGGTGTGTCTATAGACAGTGGTTATATAGGATGGTGTGTGTATAGACAGTAGTTATATAGGATAGTAGTTATATAGGATGGTGTGTGTAGACGGTAGAGCATAAACCATCCTCGGCTTCAGAGTATATTACTCACTAACGTCCAGTCCCTGGACAATAAAGCAGATCTCAGGACGAGAATCTCCTTCCAGAGCAACATCAGGGACTGTAACATACTATGTTTAACGGAATCATGGCCCTCTCGGGATATATTCTCCCGATTGGATTACCTCACCATCAAATGCCGACTGCATTACCCTCCAATATAATTTTCTTTGGTGATTGTAAAAACTGCAACTGCATATCCTGAGGCTGCATTTATTTATTCTGTGGAGTTAACCATTATTTATTCTGTGGAGTTAACCATTCTTCAGGGTATGTTTACCATTGATCTCTCCCCTCAGTGGATCTCCTCTCAGCAGTGGATCTCTCCCCTCAGTGGATCTCCTCTCAGCAGTGGATCTCTCCCCTCAGTGAATCTCCTCTCAGTAGTGGATCTCTCCCCTCAGTGGATCTCTTCTCAGCAGTGGATCTTTCCCCTCAGTGAATCTCCTCTCAGTAGTGGATCTCTCCCCTCAGTGGATCTCATCTCAGCAGTGGATCTCTCCCCTCAGTGGATCTCATCTCAGCAGTGGATCTCTCCCCTCAGTGGATATCCTCTCAGCAGTGGATCTCGTAGGCCATCTGTTTATGGTAGAGGAAACTGTGGGTCTCTAGTCCCTTTAAAAATAATCATGAACAAATTGTGAATAATGATGAGTGAGAAAGTTACATAGGGGGAACTGTGTAGCCTGAGCCTACATTGTTACCATGACATTCAAACCCAAAAGGTGGTGAGTGTTTCTCTGTCACAGGTGAACACTCTTTTAAACAAACAAAAAGGATTTCTAAAAGCAGTTGTTACAACAACAGGAAAATAGCTTCTAGAGTTTTGTCCAAATACTGGTGGACTCAACTAATTAAAGAACAGACGATCTGACCAGAGATGTCCAGGACCTGAAGAACAGTGTGCAGTTCTCCCAGGGAGAGGTGGATGTCCTCAAAGACACTTGCAGCAAGATGACGACAAACTGTAAGTGCTGCCAAGCACTCTCTGTGAATCGTTATTACAGATGACTGAGAAAACGCAGAAGGACAATCCAGGAGGAATATCATCGTTGTAGATGTCATAGCATAGTTTTTATATAATAACTGGGCCGAGTCTGAGGAGAAAGTAAGAAACATGTTCACTGAGGAGCTTCAGATAAAATCATACCAAGATTGAGGTGTAGCACGCCCACAGGTCTGGGAAACAAGATGGCTGTTCTGGAGAGAGCCAAGAACTTGAGAGGAACCAACATCTTCCTCAACAAGGACTTCTCTGAAGCTGTGCACCAGAGGAGGAAAATCAATTATCCCAGCTATGAAAGCTGCCAGAGAGCATGGGAACATTGCTTACATCAGCTTTGACAGGCTTATTGTCCACTCTCATTCCCAAAATACCGGGAGGAATGAGAGAGGGTCAGTGGCTGCAGCCCAACAACACACACACACACACACACACACTCAGCTACACAGGAAAGGGCTGGAAACAGCCCATATTAATGTATGTAGCCGTAGAAATAAGGTTAATGAAATCAATAACTTGCTAACGTCTGTTGGATTCGGGGTTAAACTTGGAACATGGTTTTACTCAGAAGTATAGGAACATTAGTTACAAAGGAGACATGAGGGGTGGAGCCATAATGAAGCTTGGGAGGGGCTGAGTGCAGGGAAACAATCTACTATCCTTCTGACCCTATGTAGCCAGGTCCATCTACTATCCTTCTGACCCTATGTAGCCAGGTCCCATCTACAATCATTCTGACCCTATGTAGCCAGGTCCCATCTACTATCCTTCTGACCCTATGTAGCCAGGTCCATCTACTATCCTTCTGACCCTATGTAGCCAGGTCACATCTACTATCCTTCTGACCCTATGCAGCCAGGTCCCATCTACTATCCTTCTGACCCAGGTCCCATCTATTCTCCTTCTGACCCCATGTAGCCAGGTCCCATCTACTTTTTAAATCCTCATAAGTGTGGCTTGTCTGGTAAAGTGAAGGAATACCACAACAAGTCAACTACTTGATTGATGAAGGTCATCCAGCAAAGGCAGCAGCACAGTCATGTACCATTTCTTCACCAACTATGGAGTTGGGGAAACACGTGTGGACCTGAATAGTGATAACTGCAGAGGCCCAAACAAGAACAAGTTTGTGCTCCTGTATTGTGCCTGGTGGACCATGCACAAACTCCACAACAGTCTGGACCTTCACTTCCTGATCACAAGCCACACCACGCCACCGACTGGTGAAATCCATAGATGTGGGTCTAATGGATTTATTTAAATGGACTGATTTCCTTGTATGAACTGTAACTCAGTAAAATCCTGGAAATTGTTGCATGTTGCGTTTATATTTTTCTTCAGTATATTATTCTGAGAAAAATGTAACTACCTACTTTCAGCGTGCATATAGAGAAGGGCAATCAACTTGCACTCAGATGACTGATGACTAGTTAAAATAAACGGATAATAAGATGATATTTGGAGCTGTATTGTTAGATTTCAGTTCAGCCTTTGATATTATTGATCATAAAATGTTCTTCAATAGAAGCTTCTCTAACATCAGATATATCCAGTGCGGCGTCCCTCAAGGCAGTTGCTTTGGGCCGTTACTCTTATCAATTATTTATTTTTTTACAAATGATTTGTCACTGGTCTTACACAAAGCTAGAATTACTATGTAGGCGGATGATTCCCCAATCTACATGTCAGTACCAAAAGTCAGTGAGCTCACTGAAATTCTAAATGTGGAGTTAGTCAGTTAGACCTAAACTTCAACTGGAGTTGTGCATAAAGGATATGACCATTGATGAAGTTGAGGAAGCTAAACTGCTAGGTATAACATTGGATGATCAATCATCATGGTCAAGTCATATTGACAAAGTTGTTGTGAAGATGGGGGAGAGGTAAGTCAGCTATTAAAAGATGTTTTGTGTTTTTGACACAAAAATCAACAGTGCTCGTTGTTCAGACTCTGGTCTTGTCCCATCTTAAATATTGTTTGGTAATATGGTCAGGTGCAGCAAAGAAAGACCTAGCAAAGCTGCAGCTGGCTCAGAACAGAGCAGCACGCCTGGCCCTTAACTGCACACACAGAAGTCATCAACAACATGAATGATAGTCTTTCCTGGTTGACGAGAAATGAGCTGCTTCTCTGCTAGACTTTATGAGAAATATTACTGTGATGAAAATTCCAGATTGTCTGCATAATTAGATAACATTCAGCTCAGACACCCACACATTTAAACTACTGGCACACAGCTCAGACACCCATACATACCCCACTAGACATACCACCAGGGGTCTCTTCAGACACCCATACATACGCCAGCAGGGGTCTCTTCACAGTCCCCAAGTCCAAAACGAATTCACAGCTACGCAAAGTTTTATACAGAGCCATGAAGTGCAAGATGGAGCCGACTAAAAATGGCAGTTCTGCTCCTAAACTTTGCAGCATTTCGTTTTTTGGCGTATTATTTCTTACATTATTGGCCCAGAATGTTTTTTGTGTTATTACATACAGCCGGAAATAACTTTTCTCCCAGAGGCTTCTCCAAGACGCCGCCGGCAGAGACGATGTATTCGGAATGGACTTCTAGTCCGACTCAGGAGGTGTGCACACCATCTACCGCTTCCAAGTATATTACCCGCTAATGTTCAGTCCAATAAAGTCTATGAGCTCAAGGCGAGGATCTCCTTCCATCTGTGACTAACATACTCTGTTTCATGGAATCATGTCTCTTTCCAGATATACTGTCCCCATCCATACAGCCAGCTGGGTTCTCAGTACATTGTGCAGACAGGAAGAAGAATAGTGGTGGTGTATGTTTCATGATGTTACCATGGTTACGCATGGTGTGATTGTGATAACGTACACACAATAACGTACACTGGTACAGCAACTGCACTGACCACAACCGCAGGGCTCTCCAGAGGGTGGTGCGGTCTGCCCAACGCATCACCGGGGGCAAACTACCTGCCCTCCAGGACACCTACAGCACCCGATGTCACAGGAAGGCCAAAAAGATCATCAAGGACATCAACCACCGGAGCTACGACCTGTTCACCCCGCTATCATCCAGAAGGCGAGGTCAGTACAGGTGCAACAAAGCTGGGACAGAGAGACTGAAAAACAGCTTCTATCTCAAGGCCATCAGACTGTTAAATAGCCATCACTAGCAGGCTACTCAACCCTGCACCTTAGAGGCTGCTGCCCTATATACATAGACATGGAATCACTGGTCACTTTAATAATGTTTACATACTGCTTTACTCATCTCATATGTATATACTGTATTCTATTCTACTGTATTTTAGTCATTGCCCCTCCAACATTGCTCGTCCTAATATTTAATATAAACTCCATAATTTTACTTTAGATTCTTGTGTATAGTTGTGAATTGTTAGATATTACTGTTACTTTTGTTATCATGTTTTGTATGTTTTGTGGACCCCAGGAAGAGTAGCTAATGGGGTTCCATATTAATACACATGCTAACCTCCCCTGTTATTGGTAATGGTCAGAGGTTATCATGTTTTGTATGTTTTGTGGACCCCAGGAAGAGTAGCTAATGGGGTTCCATATTAATACACATGCTAACCTCCCCTGTTATTGGTAATGGTCAGAGGTTATCATGTTTTGTATGTTTTGTGGACCCCAGGAAGAGTAGCTAATGGGGTTCCATATTAATACACATGCTAACCTCCCCTGTTATTGGTAATGGTCAGAGGTTATCATGTTTTGTATGTTTTGTGGACCCCAGGAAGAGTAGCTAATGGGGTTCCATATTAATACACATGCTAACCTCCCCTGTTATTGGTAATGGTCAGAGGTTATCATGTTTTGTATGTTTTGTGGACCCCAGGAAGAGTAGCTAATGGGGTTCCATATTAATACACATGCTAACCTCCCATGTTATTAGTAATGGTGAGAGGTTATCATGTTTTGGAGGCATGGTCTTTGTGCGTCTAACTTTCTCACTCATCATTATTCATGATTCATTCATGATTACCTGTAATCATGGGAACAACAAAATTCACGTAGAAGTGTTCAGAAACATTATATTCTTATTTACAATAAGATGTACTCTAAAATTACACAATACATTGTTTACCATTAATTTCTATTGGGCACAACATAATCCAAAACACAAACAAACAAACTGCAAATGCATCCAAGTTTGTAGAGTCAGAAAGTTGATGCAATCATTGCGTTCTAGGAATATAGGACCAAATACTAAACTTTTGACTAAATGTAAAACGCTATAAATACATTTTTTAAACATGTATGACACCTTCAAAAGGAGAGACACATAAAGTACATTCTTCTCTAAACGGTAAAACAGTTTTGTATGAAAATTTCCACTTATAAAAGGTGACATTCTGTACTGTCGCCTCATATAAAACATTTGATCTTAAACCAAAAATGTTAGAATATAAAGCCAAAAAAAAGTTTTAGCTCCACTGTGTTTAACAATCCTATTTTGAGTATTTTATAGGACTTTTCTGTTGCATAATGTAAAAGGTTAATTACCTTCCTAACCTGGGCATGAATACCTTCCTGTAGTACCAGCACCCCCTGCTGATTGGCTGGGAGCCCTGCCTGTGTTGGCAGGGCGGAGCCGGGGCGGGAGCAGTTGAGGATGTACCTCTCGTGTCCAGCGCCGTCGCGGTACTCTTCCAGCTGAGAGAAGGTGGTGGGGCCGTCTGAGTAGTTATTAACGTACAGGATCCTCTCTTCCTTACTGCTGTTTCTACTACTGCTGCAGAATGGCTGGTAATACACATATTAACACATTAACACAACACACATTAACACAACACACATCAACACAACACACATCAACACAACACACATCAACACACATTAACACAACACACATTAACACAACACACATTAACACAACACACATTAACACATTAACACAACACACATTAACACATTAACACATTAACACAACACACATTAACACAACACACATTAACACAACACATATTAACACAACACACATGAACACATTAACACATTAACACAACACACATTAACACAACACAACACACATTAACACAACACACATTAACACATTAACATATTAACACAACACACATTAACACAACACACATTAACACAACACACATTAACACATTAACACATTAACACAACACACATTAACACAACACACATTAACACAACACATATTAATACATTGCAGTTTTTCCCAATTGTTTACACACTAAAACTGTCCCATGACCCACACCTGTAACTCATTTAGTAGAACCAGACACCAGATCTGCAGTACTACTGGCACATGTTCTGCTTTACACTCTATAACAAACATTTGGCAAAACACATCAACACAACACACATTAACACAAGGGTGTACTGAGTAGTATGTAGTTAGTACTACATACTGAAGGGTGTATTGAGTAGTATGCAGTTAGTACTACATACTGTAGGGTGTATTGAGTAGTATGCAGTTAGTACTACATACTGTAGGGTGTATTGAGTAGTATGCAGTTAGTACTACATACTGAAGGGTGTACTGAGTAGTATGCAGTTAGTACTACATACTGAAGGGTGTATTGAGTAGTATGCAGTTAGTACTACATACTGTAGGGTGTATTGAGTAGTATGCAGTTAGTACTACATACTGAAGGGTGTACTGAGTAGTATGCAGTTAGTACTACATACTGAAGGGTGTACTGAGTAGTATGCAGTTAGTACTACATACTGAAGGGTGTACTGAGTAGTATGCAGTTAGTACTACATACTGAAGGGTGTACTGAGTAATATGCAGTTAGTACTACATACTGAAGGGTGTACTGAGTAGTATGCAGTTAGTACTACATACTGAAGGGTGTACTGAGTAGTATGCAGTTAGTACTACATACTGAAGGGTGTATTGTGTAGTATGCAGTTAGTACTACATACTGAAGGGTGTATTGAGTAGTATGCAGTTAGCACTACATACTGAAGGGTGTATTGAGTAGTATGCAGTTAGTACTACATACTGAAGGGAGTACTGAGTAGTATGCAGTTAGTACTACATACTGAAGGGTGTACTGAGTAGTATGCAGTTAGTACTACATACTGAAGGGTGTATTGAGTAGTATGCAGTTAGTACTACATACGGAAGGGTGTATTGAGTAGTATGCAGTTAGTACTACACACTGAAGGGCGTATTGAGTAGTATGCAGTTAGTACTACATACTGAAGGGTGTACTGTGTAGTATGCAGTTAGTACTACATACTGAAGGGTGTATTGAGTAGTATGCAGTTAGCACTACATACTGAAGGGTGTATTGAGTAGTATGCAGTTAGTACTAAGTACTGATGGGTGTACTGAGTAGTATGCAGTTAGTACTACATACTGAAGGGTGTATTGAGTAGTAAGACATGTCCAGACCTGTTTGTGTTGCTGCTGGCGACTGTAGATCATAAGCAGTAGAAGCAGAACAATCAGAACCAGCAGAGAGATGCTCACTGCGATGACTGTCTGAGTGGCCGGGCCCAGAGCCGAGAAGTCCATACTGCCCACCTCGTACAGGGGCTCTTGGCTGACCCCGACCACCTCCCCCAGGTAGAGGGACGACGAGGCGGAGTGCAGCCGAGGCCAGAGTGCGGTTGATGATGTCATGTTGATGGCGAGGTGAAAGGTCATATGGGCCACGCCCCCAGGGTTCAAGGCCTCGCACACGTAGTGCCCGGCGTGAGCCACCGTCACGTTGCTTAGGTACAGCATTCCACTTCCTGTGTCTGGGTCGAAGCTCTCCCTCTCTCCCCCCTCCACTTCGTCCTCTGTCGCCACGCCAACTGGCCCCCGCACATCCCTTGCTACCCCTCCTCCTCTTTCCTGTCTCCTCATGTCCCCCTCTCCTCCCTGCTCCTGTCTCCTCTTCATCCCCTCTCCTCCCAGCTCCTGTCTCCTCTTCACCCCCTCTCCTCCCAGCTCCTGTCTCCTCTTCATCCCCTCTCCTCCCAGCTCCTGTCTCCTCTTCACCCCCTCTCCTCCCAGCTCCTGTCTCCTCTTCACCCCCTCTCCTCCCAGCTCCTGTCTCCTCATGTCCCCCTCTCCTCCCAGCTCCTGCAGCAGTCCTCTGGGCCCTAGCAGTGCCCTGCCCATTGAGATCTTTCTCCAGGTGACCAGGGGCCGGGGGTATCCAGAGGCCTGACAGGCCACTCTGAGACTCTCTCCCAGCTGCACAGTGAGATGGCTGGGCTCCAGGTGTAACACAGGAGGGATACACACCTGTAGGATCAAGATCACCATGGATGACATGTGGAGGAACGTGTACAAGTGTGTGTGTGTGTTATGGGATGTGTGTGTGTTTCTCTGTGTGCGTGTGTGTACAGGTGTGCGTGTACGTGTGTGTGTGTGTGTGTGTGTGTGTGTGTGTGTGTGTGTGTGTGTGTGTGTGTGTGTGTGTGTGTGTGTGTGTGTGTGTGTGTGTGTGTGTGTGTGTGTGTACAGTAGTGGTGGTAAGTGCGGTTTAAGACTTGTTTTCATGAGCACGGCCTTATTTCTATTACAGCATATTGGATGACTGTCATTCATATCCACCCAGTTCAATGTAACAGTGACAGGTTTAGGTTACTGTCATTCATATCCACCCAGCTCAATGTAACAGTGACAGGTTTAGGTTACTGTCATTCACCCAGTTCAATGTAACAGTGACAGGTTTAGGTTACTGTCATTCATATCCACCCAGTTCAATGTAACAGTGACAGGTTTAGGTTACTGTCATTCACCCAGTTCAATGTAACATCAATAGGTTTAGGTTACTGTCATTCATATCCACCCAGCTCAATGTAACAATGATAGGTTTAGGTTACTGTCATTCACCCAGTCCAATGTAACATCAATAGATTTAGGTTACTGTCATTCATATCCACCCAGGTCAATGTAACATCAATAGGTTTAGGTTGCTACATGATACTCTACTGTTCCCTGTACTCTTCATGAGGTTGATACAACCTGGCCTATGAATGAAAGTTTACAACGTAGGTGCACACAGGTCGAGAGACAAATTTGAGATGACAGACAGAGACATTCAATACCTGCATGCACACTCTTACCTGTATCTAGCTGATCTAGGGTGTAGTCATTAGTCCAACATCTCATTAGGGGGCCTGGCCCACCCTATTGCATCTCATTAGGAGGCCTGGCCCACCCTACTGTATCTCATTAGGAGGCCTGGCCCACCCTACCACATCTCATTAGGTTTGCCTGGCCAACCCTATCGCATCTCATTAGGAGGCCTGGCCCACCCTACCACATCTCATTAGGAGGCCTGGCCCACCCTATCGCATCTCATTAGGAGGCCTGGCCCACCCTACCGCATCTCATTAGGGGGCCTGGCCCACCCTATTGCATCTCATTAGGAGGCCTGGCCCACCCTACAGTATCTCATTAGGGGGCCTGGCCCACCCTACCGCATCTCATTAGGAGGCCTGGCCCACCCTATCGCATCTCATTAGGAAGCCTGGCCCACCTAGAGGTGAATGTGATTGAGACTGATAGAAAGGGAGACAGACAGGCGGAGGAGAGAGATGAATGGGTGGGTTTGGCGTCGAGTATGAAGCGATGGCCAGCCAACGAGAGTGGTGGATAATATCTGGGGCTTTGGTGACAAAACGGATGGTGCTGTGTTAGACTGCATCCAATGTGTTGAGTAGAGTGTTGGGGGCAATTTTATAGATGACATTGCCAAAGCCAAAGGATCGGTAGGATGGTCAGTTTTACGAGGGTATGTTTGGCAGCATGAGTGAAGGATGCGTTGTTGCGAAATAATTACATTTTGGATTGGAGATGCTTAATGTGAGTCTGGAAGGAGAGTTTACAGTCTAACCAGACATCTAGGTATTTGTAGTTGTCCACATATTCTAAGTCAGAACCGTCCAGGGTAGTGATACTAGTCGGGCGGGCAGGTGCGGGCAGCGATTGGTTGAATCGCATGCATTTCGTTTTACTTGCATTTAAGAGCAGTTGGAGGCCACGGAAGGAGTGTTGTATGGCATTGAAGCTGGTCTGGAGGTTAGTTAACACAGTGTCCAAAGAAGGGCCAGATGTATACAGAATGGTGTCGTCTGTGTAGAAGTGGATCAGATAATCGCCAGCAGCAAGAGTGACATCATTGATGTATACAGAGAAGAGAGTCGGCCCGAGAATTGAACCCTGTAGCACCCCCATAGAGTGCAAGAGGTCTGGACAACAGGCCCTCCGATTTGACACAATTAACTCTGTCAGAGAAGTACAGTGCCTTGCGAAAATATTCGGCCCCCTTGAACTTTGCGACCTTTTGCCACATTTCAGGCTTCAAACATAAAGATATAAAACTGTATTTTTTTGTGAAGAATCAACAACAAGTGGACACAATCATGAAGTGGAACGACATTTTTTGGATATTTCAAACCTTTTTAACAAATCAAAAACTGAAAAATTGGGAGTGCAAAATTATTCAGCCCCTTTACTTTCAGTGCAGCAAACTCTCTCCAGAAGTTCAGTGAGGATCTCTGAATTATCCAATGTTGACCTAAATGACTAATGATGATAAATACAATCCACCTGTGTGTAATCAAGTCTCCGTATAAATGCACCTGCACTCTGATAGTCTCAGAGGTCCGTTAAAAGCGCAGAGAGCATCATGAAGAACAAGGAACACACCAGGCAGGTCCGAGATACTGTTGTGAAGAAGTTTAAAGCCGGATTTGGATACAAAAAGATTTCCCAAGCTTTAAACATCCCAAGGAGCACTGTGCAAGCGATAATATTGAAATGGAAGGTGTATCAGACCACTGCAAATCTACCAAGACCTGGCCGTCCCTCTAAACTTTCAGCTCATACAAGGAGAAGACTGATCAGAGATGCAGCCAAGAGGCCCATGATCACTCTAGATGAACTGCAGAGATCTACAGCTGAGGTGGGAGACTCTGTCCATAGGACAACAATCAGTCGTATATTGCACAAATCTGGCCTTTATGGGAAGAGTGGCAAGAAGAAAGCCATTTCTTAAAGATATCCATAAAAAGTGTCATTTAAAGTTTGCCACAATCCACCTGGGAGACACACTAAACATGTGGAAGAAGGTGCTCTGGTCAGATGAAACCAAAATTGAACTTTTTGGCAACAATGCAAAACGTTATGTTTGGCGTAAAAGCAACACAGCTGAACACACCATCCCCACTGTCAAACATGGTGGTGGCAGCATCATGGTTTGGGCCTGCTTTTCTTCAGCAGGGACAGGGAAGATTGTTAAAATTGATGGGAAGATGGATGGAGCCAAATATAGGACCATTCTGGAAGAACCTGATGGAGTCTGCAAAAGACCTGAGACTGGGACGGAGATTTGTCTTCCAACAAGACAATGATCCAAAACATAAAGCAAAATCTACAATGGAATGGTTCAAAAATAAACATATCCAGGTGTTAGAATGGCCAAGTCAAAGTCCAGACCTGAATCCAATCGAGAATCTGTGGAAAGAACTGAAAACTGCTGTTCACAAATGCTCTCCATCCAACCTCACTGAGCTCGAGCTGTTTTGCAAGGAGGAATGGGAAAAAATGTCAGTCTCTTGATGTGCAAAACTGATAGAGACATACCCCAAGCGACTTACAGCTGTAATCGCAGCAAAAGGTGGCTCTACAAAGTATTAACTTAAGGGGGCTGAATAATTTTGCACGCCCAATTTTTCAGTTTTTGATTTGTTAAAAAAGTTTGAAATATCCAATAAATGTCGTTCCACTTCATGATTGTGTCCCACTTGTTGTTGATTCTTCACAAAAAAATACAGTTTTATATCTTTATGTTTGAAGCCTGAAATGTGGCAAAAGGTCGCAAAGTTCAAGGGGGCCGAATACTTTCGCAAGGCACTGTAGTTGGTGAACCAGGCGAGGCAGTCATTTGAGAAACCAAGGCTGTTGAGTCTGACAATAAGAATGTTGTGATTGACAGAGTCGAAAGCCTTGGCGAGGTCGATGAATACGGCTGCACAGTAATGTCTCTTATCGATGGCGGTTATGATATTTTTTTAGGACCTTGAAAGGGGGTGAGAGCCATGAACCTCCTAGGTTTTGTATTGAAGTCAATGTAGCCAGAGGAGGATGGAAGCTAGCTGTCCTCAAGCCATGGTGCTACCCTACAGAGTGCTGTTGAGGCTACTGTAGAACGTCATCACAAAACAGTGTTTTAATCAGTTATTTGGTGATGTGAATATATTTAGTATGGTTTTATCTAAAAAATTATTACTTAAAAAATATTCCACAATTTTAATTTTTATGAAATTCACAGAGGAGGATGGCCCTCTGGTGTACAGGTGTGTTTACAGGTGTGTGTGTGTGTACATGTGTGTGTGTGTACAGGTGTGTAGTACAGGTGTGTGTGTGTGTGTGTTGTACAGGTGTGTGTGTGTAGTACAGGTGTGTTTGTACAGGTGTGTGTGTGTGTGTGTGTGTGTGTGTGTGTGTGTGTGTGTGTGTGTGTGTGTGTGTGTGTGTGTGTGTGTGTGTGTGTGTGTGTGTGTGTGTGTGTGTGTGTGTGTGTGTGTAGTACAGGTGTGTGTGTGTGTACAGGTGTGAGTGTGTGTACAGGTGTGTGTGTGTGTGTGTGTGTGTGTGTGTGTGTGTGTGTGTGCACAGGTGTGTGTGTGTGTGTGTGTGTGTGTGTGTGTGTGCACAGGTGTGTGTGTGTGTGTGTGTGTGTGTGTGTGTGTGTGTGTGTGTGTGTGTGTGTGTGTGTGTGTGTGTGTGTGTGTGCACAGGTGTGTGTGTGTGTGTGTGTGTGTGCACAGGTGTGTGTGTGTGTGTGTGTGTGTGTGTGTGTGTGCACAGGTGTGTGTGTGTGTGTGTGTGTGTGCACAGGTGTGTGTGTGTGTGTGTGTGTGTGTGTGTGTGTAGTACAGGTGTGTGTGTACAGGTGTGTGTGTGTAGTACAGGTGTGTGTACAGGTGTGTGTACAGGTGTGTGTACAGGTGTGTCTACAGGTGTGTGTGTGTGTGTGTGTGTGTGTGTGTGTAGTACAGGTGTGTGTAGTACAGGTGTGTGGTGTGTGTAGTACAGACCAGGCTGTTAGCTGCCACCTCCAGCAGACTGAGGTAGGCCAGGCGGGGGGGTTCGGCACACAGCAGACGACGCTCTGACCAGCTCAGAAACCTCTGACCCTCAGCATCAATCCACGACCTCAGCCACTGGAGCGCACAGTCACACCGCCACGGGTTCTCTGTAGAGGAGGGTTCATTTATGTAATTCTGTCTCCGGTCCCAGTCAGTTGTGTTTAAAATGATATTCCTGCTTTCTATTCCTTCACTGTCCCCTTACTGGGATTGAACCAGTGGTCCTCTGATCACAAACACACCTGGCGACCCGCCGGGACTAGTTGTGCTATATCACCACTAGCAACATTTTACAAGCTAGCTACGGAGGGAGTTTAGGACGTGCCCTTCCCTGTACCTGTGACTCTGAGGACCTGCAGGCTGACGAGGGGCTGTAGGGAGGCTGGTCCGAGGGTGTGGAGCTGGTTCCTGCTGAGGTCCAGGAGAGCCAGGGAGGAGAGTCCAGCCAGAGCTTGGTCACCCAGCACCTCTATACTGTTCTCCTGGAGGTGTAGCTCCTGTAGACTCTGTGGGGGGTAGAGGTTAGGGGTCAGGTGTAGACTGTGGGGGGGTTAGAGGTTAGGGGTCAGGTGTCGACTCTGTGAGGGGGGTTAGAGGCTAGGGGTCAGGTGTAGACTCTGTTCTGTAGGGTTAACCCTCTACAGTCTAATCCCTGTCTAAACCGTTGGAGGGAGGGGGGTTTCTGTAGGGTTAACCCTCTACAGTCTAATCCCTGTCTAAACCGTTGGAGGGAGGGGGGGGTTCTATAGGGTTAACCCTCTACATTCTAATCCCGGTTCTAAACCGTTGGAGGGAGGGGGGGTTCTGTAGGGTTAACTCTCTACAGTCTAATCCCGGTTCTAAACTAACATATGGAATTGTTTTAAGAAAGTCCCACCAAGGATAATTTTGCTGTTTGATATAAATATCTCTAGTTTAAACAGTCGGATTTGGATGACAACTTTTTATTATTATTCATTAGATTTCCACAATGGGGCACGGACATTGTAGAACAAGGGTTAAGGGTTAAGGGTTCAGTGCCAAGGGTTAAGGGCCAAGGTTTCAGGGCCAAGGGTTAAGGGCCAAGGGTTTAAGGGCCAAGGGTTTAAGGGCCAAGGGTTTAAGGGCCAAGGGTTAAGGGTTCTGGGCCAAGGGTTAAGGGCCAAGTGTTAAGGGCCAAGGGTTAAGGGCCAAGGGTTTAAGGGCCAAGGGTTCAGGGCCAAGGGTTAAGGGCCAAGGGTTAAGGGCCAAGGGTTAAGGGCCAAGGGTTTAAGGGCCAAGGGTTCAGGGTTCAGGGCCAAGGGTTAAGGGCCAAGGGTTTAAGGGCCAAGGGTTAAGGGTTCAGGGCCAAGGGTTAAGGGCCAAGGGTTAAGGGCCAAGGGTTAAGGGCCAAGGGTTTAAGGGCCAAGGGTTAAGGGCCAAGGGTTTAAGGGCCAAGGGTTCAGGGCCAAGGGTTAAGGGCCAAGGGTTAAGGGCCAAGGGTAGTGTTTCCTACTGATCTGCAGACCTTCAAATGTCATGTTTGTGTAGGGTTCAGGGGTTAGAGGTCAAGGGTCACGGTTTGAGACTGACCTGCAGCCCAGTAAAGGTGTGATCATGCAGCCGTGTGATCTGATTGGCCGCCAGGTAGAGAATGCGGAGGTGGACCAGGCCGGTGAAGGTGTCGGGGGTTAGCAGGTGGATGAGGTTCCCATTGAGGGCTAACTCTATCAGCGGGCCCTGAGCCAGGAAAGCCCCAGGCTCCAAGGCTGAGATGCTGTTGTTCTGCAGGTAGAGGTAGAGCAGCCGGTCCAGCCCTGACAGGTCCAAACGACGGATGTGGACAATAGCATTATCCTGCAGGAATACTGTCTGGGTGGAGAAGAGGGACAGCCCGACATTAATACACACTCTGAGTCACATTACGCCCCTGAGGAGAACTTAGCTGATATAGTCTACAAGTCATTACAACACTGAGGAGAACTTAGCTGCTATAGTCTACAAGTCATTACTACACTGAGGAGAATTTAGCTGCTATAGTCTACAAGTCATTACTACACTGAGGACAATTTAGCTGCTATACTCTACCAGTCTACCAAGTCAATACTACACGGAGGAGAATTCAGCTGCTATAGTCTACCAGTCTACCAAGTCAATACTACACTGAGGAAAACTTGGCTGCTATAGTCTACCAGTCTACAAGTCATTACTACACAGAGGAGAATTTAGCTGATATAGTCTACAAGTCATTACTACACTGAGGAGAATTCAGCTGCTATAGTGTACAAGTCATTACTACACTGAGGAGAATTCAGCTGCTATAGTCTACCTGTCTACAAGTCATTACTACACGGAGGAGAATTTAGCTGATATAGTCTACAAGTCATTACTACACTGAGGAGAACTTGGCTGCTATAGTCTACAAGTCATTACTACACTGAGGACAATTTAGCTGATATAGAGTACAAGTCATTACTACACTGAGGAGAACTTGGCTGCTATAGTCTACCAGTCGACCAAGTCATTACTACACTGAGGAGAATTTAGCTGCTGTAGTCTACAAGTCATTACTACACTGAGGAGAACTTGGCTGCTATAGTCTACAAGTCATTACTACACTGAGGAGAATTTAGCTGCTATAGTGTACAAGTCATTACTACACTGAGGAGAACTTGGCTGCTATAGTCTACAAGTCATTACTACAGTGAGGAGAATTTAGCTGCTGTAGTCAACAAGTCATTACTACACTGAGGAGAATTTAGCTGCTGTAGTCTACAAGTCATTACTACACTGAGGAGAATTTAGCTGCTGTAGTCTACCAGTCATTACTACACTGAGGAGAACTTGGCTGCTATAGTCTACAAGTCATTACTACACTGAGGAGAACTTGGCTGCTATAGTCTACAAGTCATTACTACACTGAGGACAATTTAGCTGCTATAGTCTACCAGTCTACCAAGTCAATACTACACTGAGGAGAACTTAGCTGCTATAGTCTACAAGTCATTGAGTAGAATTCAGCTGCTATATTCTACCAGTCAACCAAGTCATTACTACACTGAGGAGAACTTGGCTACTATAGTCTACATGTCTACCAGTCTACCATGTCATTACTACACTGATGAGAATTTAGCTGCTATAGTCTACCAGTCTACCAAGTCAATACTACACTGAGGAGAATTTAGCTGCTATAGTCTACAAGTCATTACTACACTGAGGAGAACTTGGCTGCTATAATCTACAAGTCATTACTACACTGAGGACAATTTAGCTGCTATAGTCTACCAGTCTACCAAGTCAATACTACACTGAGGAGAATTTAGCTGCTATAGTCTACAAGTCATTACTACACTGAGGAGAACTTGGCTGCTATAATATACAAGTCATTACTACACTGAGGACAATTTAGCTGCTATAGTCTACCAGTCTACCAAGTCAATACTACACTGAGGAGAACTTAGCTGCTATAGTCTACAAGTCATTGAGTAGAATTCAGCTGCTATATTCTACCAGTCAACCAAGTCATTACTACACTGAGGAGAACTTGGCTACTATAGTCTACATGTCATTACTACACTGAGGAGAACTTAGCTGCTATAGTCTACCAGTCTACCAAGTCAATTCTACACCGAGGACAATTTAGCTGCTATAGTCTACCAGTCTACCAAATCAATACTACACTGAGGACAATTTAGCTGCTATAGTCTACAAGTCATTACTACACTGAGGAGAATTTAGCTGCTGTAGTCTACCATGTCATTACTACACTGAGGAGAACTTAGCTGCTATAGTCTACAAGTCATTACTACACTGAGGAGAATTTAGCTGCTATAGTCTACAAGTCATTACTACACTGAGGACAATTTAGCTGCTATAGTCTACCAGTCTACCAAGTCAATACTACACGGAGGAGAATTCAGCTGCTATAGTCTACCAGTCTACCAAGTCAATACTACACTGAGGAAAACTTGGCTGCTATAGTCTACCAGTCTACAAGTCATTACTACACAGAGGAGAATTTAGCTGATATAGTCTACAAGTCATTACTACACTGAGGAGAATTCAGCTGCTATAGTGTACAAGTCATTACTACACTGAGGAGAATTCAGCTGCTATAGTCTACCTGTCTACAAGTCATTACTACACGGAGGAGAATTTAGCTGATACAGTCTACAAGTCATTACTACACTGAGGAGAACTTGGCTGCTATAGTCTACAAGTCATTACTACACTGAGGACAATTTAGCTGCTATAGTCTACCAGTCTACCAAGTCAATACTACACTGAGGACAATTTAGCTGATATAGAGTACAAGTCATTACTACACTGAGGAGAACTTGGCTGCTATAGTCTACCAGTCGACCAAGTCATTACTACACTGAGGAGAATTTAGCTGCTGTAGTCTACAAGTCATTACTACACTGAGGAGAACTTGGCTGCTATAGTCTACAAGTCATTACTACACTGAGGAGAATTTAGCTGCTATAGTGTACAAGTCATTACTACACTGAGGAGAACTTGGCTGCTATAGTCTACAAGTCATTACTACAGTGAGGAGAATTTAGCTGCTGTAGTCAACAAGTCATTACTACACTGAGGAGAATTTAGCTGCTGTAGTCTACAAGTCATTACTACACTGAGGAGAATTTAGCTGCTGTAGTCTACCAGTCATTACTACACTGAGGAGAACTTGGCTGCTATAGTCTACAAGTCATTACTACACTGAGGAGAACTTGGCTGCTATAGTCTACAAGTCATTACTACACTGAGGACAATTTAGCTGCTATAGTCTACCAGTCTACCAAGTCAATACTACACTGAGGAGAACTTAGCTGCTATAGTCTACAAGTCATTGAGTAGAATTCAGCTGCTATATTCTACCAGTCAACCAAGTCATTACTACACTGAGGAGAACTTGGCTACTATAGTCTACATGTCTACCAGTCTACCATGTCATTACTACACTGATGAGAATTTAGCTGCTATAGTCTACCAGTCTACCAAGTCAATACTACACTGAGGAGAATTTAGCTGCTATAGTCTACAAGTCATTACTACACTGAGGAGAACTTGGCTGCTATAATCTACAAGTCATTACTACACTGAGGACAATTTAGCTGCTATAGTCTACCAGTCTACCAAGTCAATACTACACTGAGGAGAATTTAGCTGCTATAGTCTACAAGTCATTACTACACTGAGGAGAACTTGGCTGCTATAATATACAAGTCATTACTACACTGAGGACAATTTAGCTGCTATAGTCTACCAGTCTACCAAGTCAATACTACACTGAGGAGAACTTAGCTGCTATAGTCTACAAGTCATTGAGTAGAATTCAGCTGCTATATTCTACCAGTCAACCAAGTCATTACTACACTGAGGAGAACTTGGCTACTATAGTCTACATGTCATTACTACACTGAGGAGAACTTAGCTGCTATAGTCTACCAGTCTACCAAGTCAATTCTACACCGAGGACAATTTAGCTGCTATAGTCTACCAGTCTACCAAATCAATACTACACTGAGGACAATTTAGCTGCTGTAGTCTACCAGTCTACCAAGTCATTACTACACTGAGGAGAATTTAGCTGCTATAGTCTACCAGTCTACCAAGTCATTACTACACTGAGGAGAATTTAGCTGCTGTAGTCTACCAGTCTACCAAGTCAATACTACACTGATGAGAATTTAGCTGCTGTAGTCTACCATGTCATTACTACACTGAGGAGAATTTAGCTGCTGTAGTCTACCATGTCATTACTACTCTGAGGAGAATTTAGCTGCTGTAGTCTACCATGTCATTACTACACTGAGGAGAATTTAGCTGCTGTAGTCTACCATGTCATTACTACTCTGAGGAGAATTTAGCTGCTGTAGTCTACCATGTCATTACTACACTGAGGAGAATTTAGCTGCTATAGTCTACCAGTCTACCAAGTCATTTTAGGCGAAAATTGAATAAGGGGCGGATCCTTAAAACCTGTTTGGGATAGGGGGTTGCATTTTCACGTTCGGATGAAAAGCGTGCCCAGAGAAAACTCCCTGCTACTCAAGCCCAGATGCGAATATATGCATATTATTAGTAGTATTGGATAGAAAACACTCGAACACTTGAATTATGTCTGTGAATATAACAGAACTCATATGGCAGGTGAAAACCTGAGAAGAATTCAACCAGGAAGTGGGAAATCTGACGTTTGTAGTTTTACAACTCATTGCCTATCAAATATACAGTGTCTATGGGGTCATATTGCACTTCCTACGGCTTCCACTAGATGTCAACAGTCTATATAACCTTGTATGAGGCTTCTGCTGTGAAGTGGTGGCAAATGAGAACTGTTTGAGTAAGGGGTCTGCCAGAGTGGCATGAGCTGATCACACGCGCTCACGTGAGAGGTAGCTGCGTTCCATTGCAATTCTAAAGACAGAGGAATTCTCCGGTTGGAACATTATTGAAGATTTATGTTAAAAACATCCTAAAGATTGATTCTATACATCGTTTGACATGTTTCTACGAAATGTAATATACATTTTTGAACTTTTCGTCTGAACTTTTGCCTGGACTTGCCCGCGCCTCGTGAGTTTGGATTTGATTACTAAAAGCTAACAAAAGGAGGTATTTGGAAATAAATGATGGACTTTATCGAACAAAACAAAACATGTATTTTGGAGCTGGGATTCCTGGTAGTGCATTCTGATGAAGATCATCAAAGGTAAGTGAATATTTATAACGAAACAAACCTGTGTTTTACAATATATTTACCTGTGTTGTGTCAGGAACTCTCTGTGGGATCTCTCTGAGTCCTAGAGATCCACACTCTACAGTCAGGCTGTAGCAGTGACATCCTGATGGACAGGCATCACAGGACAGGGGGAGGAGGAGGGGGAGGAGAAGCAGGGGCAGCCTGGGGAACTGAAGGAGAACCATCACACTGAGAGGAGAGGAGGAGGAGGAGGAGGAGGAAGAGAGGAGGAGGGGGAGGAGCAGGCGCAGGCGCAGCCCGGGGAACTGAAGGAGAACCATCACACTGAGAGGAGAGGAGGGGCAGAGGAGAGGAGTGGAGAGTAAAGAATGGGAGATCAACATAAGCATAGAAAAAGCCCCCAGAGTGTTCCAAACCAACCTTGTTTCTAGTGATGCTCTACAAGGTGATAGGTAACCTTGTTTCTAGTGATGCTCTACAAGGTGATAGTTAACCTTGTTTCTAGTGATGCTCTACACAGTGATAGTTAACCTTGTTTCTAGTGATGCTCTACACAGTGATAGTTAACCTTGGTTCTAGTGATGCAGTATATAGGCTTCCGAGTGGCCCTGTGGTCTAAGGAACTGCATCTCAGTGCTAGAGGCGTCACTACAGACTCTGGTTCGATCCCGGGCTATATCACAACCGGCCGTGATCGGGAGTCCCATAGGGCGGCGCAGAATTGGCCCAGCGTCTGCCAGTTAGGGGAGGGTTTGGCCGGGGCAGGCTGTCGCGAAAGAGAGGAGAGAAGATAAAAGGAGGAGAGAAGAGAAAGGGAGGAGAGAAGAGGAAGAGAGGAGAGAAGAGGAATGGGGAAGAGAGGAGGAAGGGGGAAGAGAAGAGGAAGAGAGGAGAGTGAATGGTGATTGGGTTCTAGTAAAGTAGGGCCTGCTGCAACACATCATATAGTTAAGTAGGGCCTGCTGTAACACATCATATAGTAAAGTAGGGCCTGCTGTAACACATCATATAGTAAAGTAGGGCCTGCTGTAACACATCATATAGTAAAGTAGGGCCTGCTGCAACACATCATATAGTAAAGTAGGGCCTGCTGCAACACATCATATAGTTAAGTAGGGCCTGCTGCAACACATCATATAGTAAAGTAGGGCCTGCTGCAACACATCATATAGTAAAGTAGGGCCTGCTGCAACACATCATATAGTAAAGTAGGGCCTGCTGCAACACATCATATAGTAAAGTAGGGCCTGCTGCAACACATCATATAGTAAAGTAGGGCCTGCTGCAACACATCATATAGTAAAGTAGGGCCTGCTGCAACACATCATATAGTAAAGTAGGGCCTGCTTCAACACATCATATAGTAAAGTAGGGCCTGCTGCAACACATCATATAGTAAAGTAGGGCCTGCTGCAACACATCAAATATTGAAATGTGTGGGCCTGCTGCAACACATCAAATATTGAAATGTGTGGGCCTGCTGCAACACATCATATAGTAAAGTAGGGCCTGCTGCAACACATCATATAGTAAAGTAGGGCCTGCTGCAACACATCATATAGTAAAGTAGGGCCTGCTGCAACACATCATATAGTAAAGTAGGGCCTGCTGCAACACATCATATAGTTAAGTAGGGCCTGCTGCAACACATCATATAGTAAAGTAGGGCCTGCTGCAACACAATAATATAGGCCTGTAGTAAAGTAGAGCCTGCTGCAACACATCATATAGACCTGTAGTTAAGTAGGGCCTGCTGCAACACATCATATAGACCTGTAGTTAAGTAGGGCCTGCTTCAACACATCATATAGTTAAGTTGGGCCTGCTGCAACACAATCATATAGACCTGTAGTAAAGTAGGGCCTGCTGCAACACAATCATATGGTAAAGTAGGGCCTGCTGCAACACAATCATATAGTTAAATAGGGCCTGCTGGAACACAATCATATAGGCCTGTAGTTAAGTAGGGCCTGCTGCAACATAATCATATAGTTAAGTAGGGCCTGCTGGAACACAATCATATAGGCCTGTAGTTAAGTAGGGCCTGCTGCAACATAATCATATATTTAAGTAGGGCCTGCTGCAACACATAATATAGTTAAGTAGGGCCTGCTGCAACATAATCATATAGTTAAGTAGGGCCTGCTGCAACACATAATATAGTTAAGTAGGGCCTGCTGCAACACATAATATAGTTAAGTAGGGCCTGCTTCAACACAATCATATAGGCCTGTAGTAAAGTAGGGCCTGCTGCAACACATCATATAGTTAAGTAGGGCCTGCTTCAACACAATCATATAGGCCTGTAGTAAAGTAGGGCCTGCTGCAACACAATCATATAGGCCTGTAGTAAAGTAGGGCCTGCTGCAACACAATCATATAGGCCTGTAGTAAAGTAGGGCCTGCTGCAACACAATCACATAGGCAGTAGTAAAGTAGGGCCTGCTGTTGGGGGACCAGGTTCCCCTGGATGTAACTGTTGTCAATGAAGGCTGTGTGTTGGGGGACCAGATTCCCCTGGATGTAACTGTTGTCAATGAAGGCTGTGTGTTGGGGGACCAGATTCCCCTGGATGTAACTGTTGTCAATGAAGGCTGTGTGTTGGGGGACCAGATTCCCCTGGATGTAACTGTTGTCAATGAAGGCTGTGTGTTGGGGGACCAGGTTCCCCTGGATGTAACTGTTGTCAATGAAGGCTGTGTGTTGGGGGACCAGATTCCCCTGGATGTAACTGTTGTCAATGAAGGCTGTGTGTTGGGGGACCAGGTTCCCCTGGATGTAACTGTTGTCAATGAAGGCTGTGTGTTGGTGCCCTACCACCAGAGTTATCTGCTGTCCTGATGTAACTGGTGATGTCACTGGGCTGGTGGATGTAGGCCAACTTGTTCATTCTCCGCCCTGCAATCTGTAATCCTGTGGTAAACATGTTATAATCCTGACGGTCAAACGCTGGAGAGATAATCTGCTCTACATAGACAGACACAGTTTACCCTGTCACCCTGACACAATACAGCTGGGAATCAAAGAGAGAGAGAGAGCTAACACCATGTCAATATAAAACACCTCTAATCCACTGTTTATCTCTACTGTTTACCTCTACTTTTTACCTCTACTGTTTACCTCTACTGTCTACCTCTACTGTCTACCTCTACTGTCTACCTCTACTGTCTACATCTACTGTCTACCTCTACTGTCTACCTCTACTGTCTACCTCCACTGTTTATCTCTACTGTTTACCTCTACTTTTTACCTCTACTGTTTACCTCTACTGTCTACCTCTACTGTCTACCTCTACTGTCTACCTCTACTGTCTACATCTACTGTCTACCTCTACTGTCTACCTCTACTGTTTAACTGTATTGTTTACCTCTACTGTCTACCTCTACTGTCTACCTCTACTGTCTACCTCTACTGTCTACCTCTACTGTCTACCTCTACTGTTTAACTGTATTGTTTACCTCTACTGTCTACCTCTACTGTTTACCTCTACTGTCTACCTCTACTCTCTACCTCTACTGTCTACCTCTACTGTTTACCTCTATTGTTTACCTCTACTGTCTACTTCTACTGTTTACCTCTACTGTTTACCTCTACTGTTTACCTCTACTGTTTAACTGTACTATTTACAGTGCATTCAGAAAGTATTCAGACCCCTTGTCTTATTCCACATTTGGTTATGTTACAGCCTTATTCTAAAATTGATTAAAGAAAACATTTTCCTCATCAATCTACACACAATAACCCATAATGACAAAGCGAAAACAGGTTTTTATACAGTACCAGTCAACGGTTTGGACACACCTACTTATTCCAGGGTTTTTCTTTATTTTTTACTATTTTCTACATTGTAGAATAATAGTGAAGACATCAAAACTATGAAATAAAACATATGAAGTCAAGTTGTAACCAAAAATGTGTTAAACAAGTAGATTTGAGATTATTCAAAGTAGCCACCATTTGCCTTGATGAAAGCTTTGCACACTCTTGGTATTCTCTCAACTAGCTTCATGAATGCTTTTCCAACAGTCTTGAAGGAGTTCCCACATATGCTGCTTTTCCTTCATTCTGCGGTCCAACTCATCCCAAACCATCTCAATTGGGTTGAGGTCAGGTCATCTGATGCAGCATTCCATCACTGTCCATGGTCAAATAGCCCTTACACAGCCTAGAGTTGTGTTTTGGGTCATTGTCCTGTTGAAAAACAAATGATAGATCCACTAAGCCCAAACCAGATGTGATTGGCATATCACTGCAGAATTATGTGGTAGCCATGCTGGTTAAGTGTGCCTTGAATTCTAAATAATTCACTGGCAGTGTCACCAGCAATGCACCCTCACTCCAGCACACCTCCTCCTCCATGCTTCATGGTGGGAACCACACATGCGGAGATCCTCCGTTCACCTACTCTGCTTCTCACAAAGACACAGCGGTTGGAACCAAAAATGTCCTCCGGTCTAATGTCCTCCGGTCTAATGTCCATTGCTTGTGTTTCTTTGCCCGAACAATTCTCTTCTTATTATTGGTGTCCTTTAGTAGTGGTCTCTTTGCAGCAATTCAACCATGAAGGCCTGATTCACACAGTCTCCTCTGAACAGTTGATGTTGAGATGTGTCTGTTACTTGAACTCTGTGAAGTATTTATTTGGGAAGCAATCTGAAGTGCAGTTAACTCTAATGTATTTATCCTCTGCAGCAGAGGTAACTCTGGATCTTCCTTTCCTGTGGCGGTCCTCATGAGAGCCAGTTTCATCATAGCGTTTGATGTTTTTTTTGACTGCACTTGAAGAAACTTTCAAAGTTCTTGAAATGTTCCGTATTGACTGACCTTCATGTGTTAAAGTATGATGGACTGTCATTTCTGTTTGCTTATTTGAGCTGTTCTTGCCATAATACTGATTTTGGTATTTTTTACCAAATAGGGCTATCTTCTGGAAACCACCCCTACCTTGTCACAACACAACTGATTGGCTCAAAAGCATTCAGATGGAAATAAATTCCACAAATTAACTTTTAACAAGGCACACCTGTTCATTGAAATGCATTCCAGGTGACTACCTCATGAAGCTGGTTGAGAGAATGCCAAGAGTGTGTAAAGCTGTCATCAAGACAAAGGGGGGCTACTTTGAAGAATCTCAAATATAAAATAGATTTTGATTTGTTTAACACTTCTTTCGTTACTACATGATTCCATATCTGTTATTTCATAGTTTTACAATGTAAAAAATAGTACAAAATAATGAAAAACCCTGGAATGAGTAGGGTTGTCCAAACTTTTGACTGGTTCTGTAAATTGTGGCAAATTTATTTAAGAATATAAAATAAAATAACTTATTTACATAAGTATTCAGACCCTTTGCGATGAAACTCTAAATTAAGCTCAGGTGCATCCTGTTTCCATTGATCATCCATGAGATGATTCAACTACTTGGAGTCCACCTGTGGTAAATTCAATTGATTGGACATGATTTGGAAAGGCACACACCTGTCTATATAAGGTCCCACAGTTGACAGTGCATGTCAGAGCAAAAACCAAGCCACGAGGTCGAAGGAATTATCCGTTGAGCTCCGAGACAGGATTGTGTCGAGGCACAGATCTTGGGAAGGGTACCAAAAAATGTCTGCAGCTGTCACACTGGAATAAATGCATCGGGAGACAGGAGCAGGGATGCGTAATAGGGGGTTTTATTTCCCAAATGACAGCGTGCCGTGTAAAGGCAAGGGGACGAAGACAAAACAAACACAGGGTAGAAACCCAAACAAAAGAGTGAAGAGTACCTCAAATAAATAACACAACCTCTTTACCACGGTCCTTTGGTGGTGGGAAGTTCTGCTGTTGAAAGAACTGGACCAAGGTGCTCATACATATTCCTTTTTATTAGGATGACGCCGACAAAAACAATAAACAATATAAAAACAACCGTGAAGCTTAAGGGCTATAGTGCCAACAAACAAAGACAACTTCCCACACAGAAAGGAGGGAAAAGGGCTACCTAAGTATGGTTCCCAATCAGGGAGTGACAGTACCCACCCCCAAATGTGCGGATTCCGGCCACAAAACCTGAACCTATAGGGGAGGGTCTGGGTGGGCATCCATCCGCGGTGGCGGCTCCGGGACGCAGACTCCGCTCCACCACTGGCTCACCCCACTGTGGTGGCACCTCCAGTGCGGGGACCCTCGTTGCGGGCCCTGGACTGGGGGCTCCGGGCTGGAGGCCGCCTGACCAAACTAAGGAGAAGGGCCTTGGTCAGGGAGTTGACCAACAACCCTAATGGCTCCAGGGTTCCTCTGTGGAGATGGGAGAACCTTGATGAAAACCTGCTCCAGAGCCTCAGGACCTCCAGAGCCTCAGGACCTCAGGACCTCAGACTGGGGCGAAGGTTCACCTTCCAACAGGACAACGACCCTAAGCACATAGCCAAGACAACGCAGGAGTGGCTTCGGGACAAGTCTCTAAATGTCCTTGAATGGCCCAGCCAGAGCCCGGACTTGATCCCGATCAAACATCTCTTGAGAGACCTGAAAATAGCTGTGCAGCGACACTCCCGATCCAACCTAACAGAGCTTGAGAGGATCTGCAGAGAAGAATGGGAGAAACTCCCCAAATACAGGTGTGCCAATCTTGTTGCGTCATACCCAAGAAGAATCGAGGCTGTAATTGCAGCCAAAGGTGCTTCAACAAAGTTCTGAGTAAAGGGTCTGAATTCTTATGTAAACGTAATATTTAAGTTTTTTTTTATTTTAAATAAATATTCAATCATTTCTAAAAACCCGTTTTTGCTTTGTCATTATGGAGTATAGTTTTAAGATTGATGAGGGAAAAAAATATTTGATCAATTTTAGAATAAGGCTGTAACGTAACAAAATGTGGAATAAGTCACTGTAACTCGGACAGACATACAGTGCCTTGCGAAAGTATTCGGCCCCCTTGAACTTTGCGACCTTTTGCCACATTTCAGGCTTCAAACATAAAGATATAAAACTGTATTTTTTTGTGAAGAATCAACAACAAGTGGGACACAATCATGAAGTGGAACGACATTTATTGGATATTTCAAACTTTTTTAACAAATCAAAAACTGAAAAATTGGGCGTGCAAAATTATTCAGCCCCCTTAAGTTAATACTTTGTAGCGCCACCTTTTGCTGCGATTACAGCTGTAAGTCGCTTGGGGTATGTCTCTATCAGTTTTGCACATCGAGAGACTGAAATTTTTTCCCATTCCTCCTTGCAAAACAGCTCGAGCTCAGTGAGGTTGGATGGAGAGCATTTGTGAACAGCAGTTTTCAGTTCTTTCCACAGATTCTCGATTGGATTCAGGTCTGGACTTTGACTTGGCCATTCTAACACCTGGATATGTTTATTTTTGAACCATTCCATTGTAGATTTTGCTTTATGTTTTGGATCATTGTCTTGTTGGAAGACAAATCTCCATCCCAGTCTCAGGTCTTTTGCAGACTCCATCAGGTTTTCTTCCAGAATGGTCCTGTATTTGGCTCCATCCATCTTCCCATCAATTTTAACCATCTTCCCTGTCCCTGCTGAAGAAAAGCAGGCCCAAACCATGATGCTGCCACCACCATGTTTGACAGTGGGGATGGTGTGTTCAGCTGTGTTGCTTTTACGCCAAACATAACGTTTTGCATTGTTGCCAAAAAGTTCAATTTTGGTTTCATTTGACCAGAGCACCTTCTTCCACATGTTTGGTGTGTCTCCCAGGTGGCTTGTGGCAAACTTTAAACAACACTTTTTATGGATATCTTTAAGAAATGGCTTTCTTCTTGCCACTCTTCCATAAAGGCCAGATTTGTGCAATATACGACTGACTGATTGTTGTCCTATGGACAGAGTCTCCCACCTCAGCTGTAGATCTCTGCAGTTCATCCAGAGTGATCATGGGCCTCTTGGCTGCATCTCTGATCAGTCTTCTCCTTGTATGAGCTGAAAGTTTAGAGGGACGGCCAGGTCTTGGTAGATTTGCAGTGGTCTGATACTCCTTCCATTTCAATATTATCGCTTGCACAGTGCTCCTTGGGATGTTTAAAGCTTGGGAAATCTTTTTGTATCCAAATCCGGCTTTAAACTTCTTCACAACAGTATCTCGGACCTGCCTGGTGTGTTCCTTGTTCTTCATGATGCTCTCTGCGCTTTTAACGGACCTCTGAGACTATCACAGTGAAGGTGCATTTATATAGAGACTTGATTACACACAGGTGTATTGTATTTATCATCATTAGTCATTTAGGTCAACATTGGATCATTCAGAGATCCTCACTGAACTTCTGGAGAGAGTTTGCTGCACTGAAAGTAAAGGGGCGGAATAATTTTGCACGCCCAATTGTTCAGTTTTTGATTTGTTAAAAAAGTTTGAAATATCCAATAAATGTCGTTCCACTTCATGATTGTGTCCCACTTGTTGTTGATTCTTCACAAAAAAAATACCGTTTTATATCTTTATGTTTGAAGCCTGAAATGTGGCAAAAGGTCGCAAAGTTCAAGGGGGCCGAATACTTTCGCAAGGCACTGTATGTATGACAGTAAATCACTGAGAGTACAAAACATTAGGAACACTTTCCTAATATTGAGTTGCACCCGCTTTCCCCCTCAGAACAGCCTCAATTCATCAGGGCATGGGCTCTACAAATTGTCGAAAGCGTTCCACAACATGCTGGCCCATGTTGACTCCAATGCTTCCCAGAGTTGTGTCAAGTTGACTTTTGTCCTTTGGGTGGTTGACCTTTCTTAATACACACAGGAAACGGTTGAGCATGAAAAACCCATCAGTGTTGCAGTTCTTGACACAAACCGGTGCGCCTGGCACCTACTACCATACCCTGTTCAAAGTCACTTAAATCTTTCGTCTTTCCCATTCACCCTCTGAATGGCACACAGACACAATCCATAACTCAATTGTCTCAAGGCTTAAAAATCCTTCTTTAACCCGTCTCCTCCCCTTCATCTACACTGATTTGAAGTGGATTTAAACAAGTGACATCAATAAGGGATCATAGCTTTCACCTGGATTCACCTGGTCAGTCTGTCATGGAAAGAGCAGGTGTTCCTAATGTTTCGTCCACCCAGTGGGTTAGTTGTATATATTATAATAATAATAAAAAACTCAGAAGAACAGAAAACTTACCCAGAAATCAATCCTGAACTTCAGAGAGGAGTTGCATTGAGGACAGATTCATCCCTATGGAGACATTAGTATTGTCCCATGGCTTAGATGGCAGATTTACAATAATAGCTAAGCTATACTTACCTGTTGTATATTCAACACAGACGAGATGAGATCCAATCTTCCCTTGGCCTCGGCTTCTCTCGCCTCTCACCAGACGGATTTAGGATGAAAATATTACGAGCCACAGACTGTACAGTACACGGTACTGTTTAATCCAGCAGTAACATTTGGTCCGTCCTCTAACTCTGCTAAAACTCTACAGCTGCTGCTCCATCCTAGATGGAGATCCTAACAGTGAAATGTCAGAATGAAATAGGCTAGGAACACTATTAACAGGATGACAACAACACATTGATGTTATAAGGACAGAGTTGGACCACCAGACAACTCCACTAGTTGTTGTTGTTTGACTTGTTTGTCGCCAGCAGCAGTTGACTCCTCCCCCTTTTGTATTTTATTTTATTTATCCTTTCTCTCTCGCTGTGTCTCTGTCTCTCTCTCTGTCTCTCTGTCTCCCTGTCTCTGTCTCTCTGTCTCTGTCTCTGTCTCTCTCTGTCTCTCTTTCTGTCTCTCTTTCTGTCTCTCTTTCTGTCTCTCTTTCTGTCTCTGTCTCTGTCTCTCTTTCTGTCTCTCTCTGTCTCTGTCTCTCTCTGTCTCTGTCTCTCTCTGTCGCTCTCTGTGTATGTCTCTCTCTGTCTCTGTCTCTCTCTCTGTCGCTCTCTGTCTCTGTCTCTCTCTCTGTCTCTGTCTCTCTCTCTGTCTTTGTCTCTCTCTCTGTCTCTCTCTGTCTCTCTCTGTCTCTGTCTCTCTCTGTCTCTGTCTCTGTCTCTGTCTCTGTCTCTGTCTCTCTCTCTGTCTCTCTCTCTGTCTCTGTCTCTCTCTCTGTCTCTGTCTCTCGCTCTCTCTCTCTCTGTCTCTGTCTCTCTCTGTGTGAGTTTCAGATATGAGCTGTATTGAGGATGGACTGTTTCAGAACCATGGAGAGAAACACATTTTTACTTCCTAAAACAAGACCAGTCCAGAATCATCTACAGCGAAGAAGACAAGCTGACACATTTATACAGAGTAGACCCAGGATTAACTTAGAGAAGACAAGCTGACACATTTATACAGTGTGTGTGTGTGTGTGTGTGTGTGTGTGTGTGTGTGTGTGTGTGTGTGTGTGTGTGTGTGTGTGTGTGTGTGTGTGTGTGTGTGTGTGTGTGTGTGTGTGTGTGTGTGTGTGTGTGTGTTCATGCGTGTCATATCCTCTCATCATATCCTCTCATCATGTATAATACAGTATAATACAGTACAGCATAATGCAGTACAGTATAGTACAGTATAGTACAGTCAGTACAGTATAGTATAGTACAGTCAGTATAGTACAGTCAGTACAGTCAGTACAGTATAGTACAGTCAGTACAGGCAGTACAGTATAGTACAGTCAGTACAGTCAGAACAGTCAGTACAGTCAGTATAGTATAGTACAGTCAGTATCGTCAGTACAGTCAGTACAGTATAGTACAGTCAGTACAGTCAGTACAGTCAGTACAGTCAGTACAGTATAGTACAGTCAGAACAGTCAGTACAGTCAGTACAGTCAGTACAGTATAGTAAAGTCAGTATAGTCAGTATAGTCAGTACAGTCAGTACAGTCAGTACAGTATAGTACAGTCAGTACAGTCAGTACAGTATAGTACAGTCAGTACAGTCAGTACAGTAAGTACAGTCAGTACAGTATAGTACAGTCAGTACAGTCAGTACAGTCAGTACAGTCAGTACAGTATAGTACAGTCAGTACAGTCATTAGAGTATAGTACAGTCATCACAGTATAGTACAGTCAGTATAGTACAGTCAGTATAGTACAGTCAGTACTGTATAGTACAGGCAGTACAGTCAGTACAGTCAGTATAGTACAGTCAGTACAGTCAGTACAGTACAGTACAGTCAGTACAGTCAGTATAGTACAGTATAGTACAGTCAGTGCAGTACAGTCAGTATAGTACAGCCAGTACAGTCAGGACATTATAGTACAGTCAGTACAGTCAGTACAGTCAGTACAGTATAGTACAGTCAGTACAGTCAGTACAGTCAGTACAGTATAGTACAGTCAGTACAGTCAGTACAGTATAGTACAGTCAGAACAGTCTATACAGTCAGAACAGTCAGAACAGTCAGTACAGTCAGTACAGTATAGTACAGTCAGTACAGTATAGTACAGTCAGAACAGTCAGTACAGTCAGTACAGTCAGTACAGTATAGTACAGTCAGTATAGTCAGTACAGTCAGTACAGTCAGTATAGTATAGTACAGTCAGTACAGTCAGAACAGTCAGTACAGTCAGTACAGTATAATACAGTCAGTACAGTCAGTACAGTCAGTACAGTCAGTACAGTCAGTACAGTATAGTAAAGTCAGTATAGTCAGTACAGTCAGTACAGTCAGTACAGTATAGTACAGTCAGTACAGTCAGTACAGTCAGTATAGTACAGTCAGTATAGTCAGTATAATCAGTACAGTCAGTACAGTCAGTACAGTCAGTACAGTATAGTACAGTCAGTACAGTCAGTACAGTATAGTACAGTCAGTACAGTCAGTACAGTATAGTACAGTCAGTACATTCAGTACAGTATAGTACAGTCAGTACAGTCATTACAGTATAGTACAGTCATCACAGTATAGTACAGTCAGTATAGTACAGTCAGTATAGTACAGTCAGTACTGTATAGTACAGTCAGTACACTCAGTACAGTCAGTATAGTACAGTCAGTACAGTCAGTACAGTCAGTACAGTACAGTACAGTCAGTACAGTCAGTATAGTACAGTATAGTACAGTCAGTGCAGTACAGTCAGTATAGTACAGCCAGTACAGTCAGTACATTATAGTACAGTCAGTACAGTCAGTACAGTCAGTACAATATAGTACAGTCAGTACAGTCAGTACAGTCAGTACAGTATAGTACAGTCAGTACAGTCAGTACAGTATAGTACAGTCAGAACAGTCTATACAGTCAGAACAGTCAGAACAGTCAGTACAGTCAGTACAGTATAGTACAGTCAGTACAGTCAGTACAGTCAGTACAGTCAGTACAGTATAGTAAAGTCAGTATAGTCAGTATAGTCAGTACAGTCAGTACAGTATCGTACAGTCAGAACAGTCAGTACAATATAGTATAGTCAGTATAGTCAGTACAGTCAGTACAGTCAGTACAGTCAGTATAGTCAGTATAGTATAGTACAGTCAGTACAGTCAGAACAGTCAGTACAGTCAGTACAGTCAGTACGGTATAGTACAGTCAGTATAGTCAGTACAGTCAGTACAGTCAGTATAGTATAGTACAGTCAGTACAGTCAGAACAGTCAGTACAGTCAGTACAGTATAGTACAGTCAGTACAGGCAGTACAGTCAGTACAGTATAGTACAGTCAGTACAGTCAGTACAGTATAGTAAAGTCAGTATAGTCAGTATAGTCAGTACAGTCAGTACAGTATAGTACAGTCAGTACAGTCATTACAGTATAGTACAGTCAGTACAGTATTGTACAGTCAGTACAGTCAGTACAGTATAGTACAGTCATCACAGTATAGTACAGTCAGTATAGAACAGTCAGTATAGTACAGTCAGTACAGTATAGTACAGTCAGTATAGTACAGTCAGTACAGTATAGTACAGTCAGTACAGTATAGTACAGTCAGTATAGTACAGTCAGTACAGTATAGTACAGTCAGTGCAGTACAGTCAGTATAGTACAGTCAGTACAGTCAGCACATTATAGTACAGTCAGTACAGTCAGTACAGTCAGTACAGTATAGTACAGCCAGTACAGTCAGTACAGTCAGTATAGTACAGTCAGTACAGTCAGTACAGTATAGTACAGTCAGAACAGTCAGTACAGTCAGTACAGTCAGTACAGTATAGTACAGTCAGTATAGTCAGTACAGTCAGTACAGTCAGTATAGTATAGTACAGTCAGTACAGCATAGTACAGTCAGTACAGTATAGTACAGTCAGTACAGGACAGTATAGTACAGACAGTACAGTCATTACAGTATAGTACAGTCAGTACAGTATAGTACCGTCAGTACAGTCAGTATAGTATAGTACAGTATAGTACAGTCAGTATAGTACAGTCAGTATAGTACAGTCGGTACAGTATAGTACAGTCGGAACAGTATAGTACAGTCAGTATAGTGCAGTCAGTACAGTACAGTACAGTCAGTACTGTATAGAACTGTCAGTACTGTATAGTACAGTCAGTATAGTACAGTCAGTATAGTACAGTCAGTACAGTTAGTACAGTACAGTACAGTCAGTATAGTACAGTATAGTACAGTCACTGCATTACAGTCAGTATAGTACAGTCAGTACAGTCAGTACATTATAGTACAGTCAGTACAGTCAGTACAGTATAGTACAGTCAGTACAGTCTGTACAGTCAGTACAGTACAGTCAGTACAGTCAGTATAGTATAGTACAGTCAGTACAGTCAGTACTGTATAGTACAGTCAGAATAGTCAGTACAGTCAGTACAGTCAGTACAGTATAGTACAGTCAGTATAGTCAGTACAGTCAGTACAGTATAGTACAGTCAGTATAGTACAGTATAGTACAGTCAGTGCAGTACAGTCAGTATAGTACAGTCAGTACAGTCAGTACATTATAGTACAGTCAGTACAGTCAGTACAGTCAGTACAGTATAGTACAGTCAGTACAGTCAGTACAGTCAGTACAGTATAGTACAGTCAGTACAGTCAGTACAGTCAGTATAGTACAGTCAGTACAGTCAGTACAGTATAGTACAGTCAGAACAGTCAGTACAGTCAGTACAGTCAGTACAGTATAGTACAGTCAATATAGTCAGTACAGTCAGTACAGTCAGTATAGTATAGTACAGTCAGTACAGTCAGTACAGTATAGTACAGTCAGTACAGTATAGTACAGTCAGTACAGGACAGTATAGTACAGACAGTACAGTCATTACAGTATTGTACAGTCAGTACAGTATAGTACCGTCAGTACAGTCAGTATAGTATAGTACAGTATAGTACAGTCAGTATAGTAAAGTCAGTATAGTACAGTCATTATAGTATAGTACAGTCAGTACAGTATAGTACAGTCAGTACGGTATAGTACAGTCAGTGCAGTCAGTAGAGCCAGTACAGTATAGTACAGTACAGTATAGTACAGTCAGTACAGTATAGTAAAGTCAGTACAGTATATTACAGTCAGTACAGTCAGTACAGTCAGTATAGTACAGTACAGCCAGTATAGTACAGCCAGTACAGTCAGTATAGTATAGTACAGTATAGTACAGTCAGTATAGTACAGTCAGTACAGTATAGTACAGTCAGTACAGTCAGTATTGTACAGCCAGTATAGTACAGTCAGTACAGCCAGTATAGTACAGTCAGTATAGTACAGTCAGTACAGTATAGTACAGTATAGTACAGTCAGTACAGCCAGTATAGTACAGTCAGTATAGTACAGTCAGTACAGTATAGTACAGTATAGTACAGTCAGTACAGTACAGTATAGTCAGTACAGCCAGTACAGTATAGTACAGTACAGCTAGTAAACATGCTTTCCTCACCATCTTAAATAAGCATGCCACATTCAAAAATGTAGAACCAGGAATAGATATAGCCCTTGGTTCTCTCCAGACCTGACTTCCCTTGACCAGCACAAAAACATCCTGTGGGGTACTGCATTATCATCGAATAGCCCCTGTGATATGCAACTTTTCAGGGAAGTTAGGAACCAATTTACACAGGCAGTTATGAAAGCAAAGGCTAGCTTTTCAAGCAGAAATGTGCTTCCTGTAGCACTAATTCCAAAAAGTTCTGGGACACTAAAGTCCATGGAGAATAAGAGCACCTCCTCCCAGCTGCCCACTGCACTGGGACTAGGAAACACTGTTACCACAGATAAATCTACGATAATTGAGAATTTCAATAAGCATTTTTCTACGGCTGGCCATGCTTTCCACCTGGCTACCCCTACCCCGGCCAACAGCCCTGCATCCCCACAGCAACTTACCCAAACCTCCCCCATTTCTCCTTCACCCAAATCCAGATAGCCAATGTTCTTAAAGAGCTGCAAAATATGAACCACTACAAGTCAGCTGGGCTAGACAATCTGGACCCTCTCTTTCTAAAAATTACCTGCCAAAATTGTTGCCACCCCTATTTATTAGCCTGTTCAACGTCTCTTTCACATCGTCTGAGATCCCCAAAGATTGGAAAGCTGCCACAGTCATCCCTCTCTTCAAAGGGGGAGACACTCTAGACCCAAACTGTTACAGACCTATATCCATCCTACCCTGCCTTTCTAAGGTCTTCGAAAGCCAAGTTAACAAACAGATCACCGACCATTTTGAATCCCACCGTACCTTCTCCGCTATGCAATCTGGTTTCCGAGCTGGTCATGGGTGCACCTCAGCCACGCTCAAGGTCCTAAACTATATCATAACTGTCATCGATAAGAGACATTCCTATGCAGTACTGTGCAGCTGTATTCATTGACCTGGCCAAGGCTTTCGACTCTGTCAATCACCGCATTCTTAGCGGCAGACTCAACAGCCTTGGTATCTCAAATGACTGCCTCGCCTGGTTCACCAACTACTTCTCTGATAGAGTTCAGTGTCAAATCGCAGGGCCTGTTGTCCGGACCTCTGGCAGTCTGTATGGGGGTGCCACAGGGTTCAATCCTCGGGCCGACTCTCTTCTCTGTATACATCAATGATGTCACTCTTGCTGCTGGTGATTCTCTGATCCACCTCTACGCAGACGACACCATTCTGTATACATCTGGCCCTTGGACACTGTGGACACCTTTGGACACTGTGTTAACTAACCTCCAGACAAGCTTCAATGCCATACAACTCTCCTTCCGTGGCCGCAAACTGCTCTTAAATGCAAGTAACACATGACTCCAGTTCTCCAGTTCTCTGCTGCCAATGACTGGAACGAACTGCAAAAATCACTGAAGCTAGAGACCCATATCTCCATCACTAACTTTAAGCACCAGCTGTCAGAGCAGCTCACAGATCATTGCACCTGTACATAGCCCATCTGTAAACAGCCCATCTATCTACCTACCTCATCCCCATACTGTATTTATTTCTTTATTCTGCTCCTTTGCTCCCCAGTATCTCTACTTGCACATTCATCTTCTGCACATCTATCACTCCAGTGTTTAATTGCTAAATTATAATTATTTCGCCACTATGGCCTATTTATTGCCTTACCTCCCTTATCTTACCTCATTTGCACACACTGTAAACAGACTTTTCTATTGTGTTATTGACTATACGTTTGTTTATGTGTATCTCTGTGTTGTTTGTGTCTCACTGCTTTGCTTTATCTTGGTCAGGTCACAGTTGTAAATGAGAACTTGTTCTCAACTGGTTAAATAAAGGAGAAATAAAATAGTACATCCATTACAGATGAAACCAAAACAACATAATAATGGTACAGATGTTTTATATCCTAATCCAAGAATCGAGGCTAAGAGAGTATTACCACCCTCTTCCTCAACACACGCCAACATACCACACACACACACAAACACCAAAATACCACACACACACCACACACACACACCAACATACCACACACACACACACACACACACACACACACACACACCAACATACCACACACACACATACACCAACATACCACACACACACGCACACACACACACACACCAACACACACCAACACACACCACACACGCACACACACGCACACACACCACACACACCGCACTCACATACATACATACACACACACACTCACACACACACACCAACACAAGCACACACACACACACACACCACACATACATACACACACACCGCACTCACGCACATCTTGTGCGTTGTGTACCATCCTCTGGGCTTCACACACTGACAGCTGTCTATTCTGAGCGAATAGAGATTAGATTGATCTGTAGTGCACACACGCCCACACACACCACATGCTCACACACACACCACACACGCGCACATACACACACACACACCGCATGCACACACACACACCACACACGCGCACATACACACACCGCATGCACACACACACACCGCACACACGCACACACTCACACACCGCATGCACACACTCAACCTCTGCATCAGATATCCCCAGAAGCTTCTCATCAGTGTTTCCTTCCACAGTATGTCACACTCTAAGTCTTTCCTTCCTTCACAGTCTCTGTCTCTCCTTCCTTCACTGTCTCGGTCTCTCCTTCCTTCACTGTCTCTCCTTCCTTCCTTCACTGTCTCTCCTTCCTTCCTTCACTGTCTCTGTCTCTCCTTCCTTGACTGTCTCGGTCTCTCCTTCCTTCACTGTCTCTCCTTCCTTCCTTCACTGTCTCTCCTACTCTACTCCACTCCACTACACAATCAATACTCTTCCATTGTAGCTGATGAGTGGCTGGCCTCCTGCTGGTCCCAGAGAACACTAAAACCGATTCTCACCAGGCTCTAGTTTAATGGAAACATGGGAGATCAATAAAGGTTATATGTAGTTTCAGTCGTCCTCATCAGACACTGTGCAGCACAGGGCTATACCAGAGGACATATTGAGAAAACCCATTTACAGCCCACACTGTTCAAATGAAATACAACACCAAACTAGTGGCGACTGAGCTGCCACACATGATGTTTTGAAACATTACTTAATCAAGCGTTGTACAGGGACTGGGAGTACTACCGAGTACTACCGAGTACTACCGAGTACTACCGGGTACTACCGAGTACTACCGGATACTACCGAGTACTACCGAGAGTACTACCGAGTACTACCGGGTACTACCGAGTACTACCGAGTACTACCGGGTACTACCGAGTACTACCGAGTACTACCGAGTACTACCGGATACTACCGAGTACTACCGAGAGTATTACCGAGTACTACCGAGTACTACCGGGTACTACCGAGTACTACCGAAAAAGATTGAGAGTTGGTGGTGTTTCCTCTCCATAGCCTCTAAACACTGAGGGTGTTTCCTCCATAGCCTCTAAACACTGAGGGTGTTTCCTCCATAGCCTCTAAACACTGAGAGTGTTTCCTCCATAGCCTCTAAACACTGAGGGTGTTTCCTCTCTCTATAGCCTCTAAACACTGAGGGTGTTTCCTCATTTTCTATAGCCTCTAAACACTAAGGGTGTTCCTGTCTAGTGGAGAATTAGATCCCTCCTTCTGGAGTATATAGTTTAACGTAGTTTCTGATCATTTCACAGTTTAACCCATTTTGTCCGGCATTGCTGATCACTTTGCTCTGACCACCAGTCGTGACTAGAGGTTTTACAGTAAGCACTGCAGGATACTGTATTTGCCTCTACAATTAAATATTGGAAATATGGGAATGGGTCGTCTCATCATTACACCTAATTCTGCCTGCTGGTTCTGATATCCGTTCATCACGCTGGTTCTGATATCCATTCATCTTGCTGGTTCTGATATCCATTCATCTGGCTGGTTCTGATATCCATTCATCACGCTGGTTCTGATATCCATTCATCTGGCTGGTTCTGATATCCATTCATCTGGCTGGTTCTGATATCCATTAATCTGGCTGGTTCTGATATCCCTTCATCACGCTGGTTCTGATATCCATTCATCATGCTGGTTCTGATATCCATTAATCTGGCTGGTTCTGATATCCCTTCATCACACTGGTTCTGATATCCATTCATCACGCTGGTTCTGATATCCATTCATCATGCTGGTTCTGATATCCGTTCATCTGGCTGGTTCTGATATCCATTTATCTGGCTGGTTCTGATATCCATTCATCACGCTGGTTCTGATATCCATTGATCATGCTGGTTCTGATGTCCATTCATCATGCTGGTTCTGATGTCCATTCATCTGGCTGGTTCTGATATCCATTCATCATGCTGGTTCTGATATACATTCATCATGCTGGTTCTGATATCCATTCATCTGGCTGGTTCTGATATCCATTCATAATGCTGGTTCTGATATCCATTCATCATGCTGGTTCTGATATCCATTCATCATGCTGGTTCTGATATCCATTCATCATGCTGGTTCTGATATCCATTCATCACGCTGGTTCTGATATCCATTCATCATGCTGGTTCTGATATCCATTAATCTGGCTGGTTCTGATATCCCTTCATCTGGCTGGTTCTGATATCCATTCATCACGCTGGTTCTGATATCCATTCATCATGCTGGTTCTGATATCCGTTCATCTGGCTGGTTCTGATATCCATTCATCTGGCTGGTTCTGATATACATTCATCACGCTGGTTCTGATATCCATTGATCATGCTGGTTCTGATGTCCATTCATCATGCTGGTTCTGATGTCCATTCATCTGGCTGGTTCTGATATCCATTCATCATGCTGGTTCTGATATACATTCATCATGCTGGTTCTGATATCCATTCATCTGGCTGGTTCTGATATCCATTCATAATGCTGGTTCTGATATCCATTCATCATGCTGGTTCTGATATCCATTCATCTGGCTGGTTCTGATATCCATTCATCATGCTGGTTCTGATATCCATTCATCTGGCTGGTTCTGATATCCATTCATGTGGCTGGTTCTGATATCCATTCATCATGCTGGTTCTGATATCCATTCATCTGGCTGGTTCTGATATCCATTCATCATGCTGGTTCTGATATCCATTCATCATGCTGGTTCTGATATCCATTAATCTGGCTGGTTCTGATATCCATTCATCTGGCTGGTTCTGATATCCATTCATCTGGCTGGTTCTGATATCCATTCATCTGGCTGGTTCTGATATCCATTCATCATGCTGGTTCTGATATCCATTCATCTGGCTGGTTCTGATATCCATTCATCTGGCTGGTTCTGATATCCATTCATCATGCTGGTTCTGATATCCATTCATCTGGCTGGTTCTGATATCCATTCATCTGGCTGGTTCTGATATCCATTAATCTGGCTGGTTCTGATATCCCTTCATCTGGCTGGTTCTGATATCCATTCATCTGGCTGGTTCTGATATCCCTTCATCTGGCTGGTTCTGATATCCATTCATCTGGCTGGTTCTGATATCCATTCATCTGGCTGGTTCTGATATCCATTAATCTGGCTGGTTCTGATATCCATTCATCTGGCTGGTTCTGATATCCATTCATCTGGCTGGTTCTGATATCCCTTCATCTGGCTGGTTCTGATATCCATTAATCTGGCTGGTTCTGATATCCCTTCATCTGGCTGGTTCTGATATCCATTCATCTGGCTGGTTCTGATATCCATTCATCTGGCTGGTTCTGATATCCATTCATCTGGCTGGTTCTGATATCCATTCATCTGGCTGGTTCTGATATCCCTTCATCACACTGGTTCTGATATCCATTCATCATGCTGGTTCTGATGTCCATTCATCTGGCTGGTTCTGATGTCCATTCATCATGCTGGTTCTGATATCCATTCATCTGGCTGGTTCTGATATCCATTCATCTGGCTGGTTCTGATATCCATTCATCTGGCTGGTTCTGATATCCCTCACAAGCTGCTTAATACTTATTTAGATTAAACGTTTATTTCTTCAAACATGCAACATTGTGTAACATAATCATTACTTAAAAATAAAAAAACATTGAATTACCCACAATCCTTTGAAAACAGAGCCTCTTGGCAAGACAGGAAATGCAAGGAGATTAAAACTAGACTTCCAATGTGTTCAATCCCTTAATTATCTCTGTCTTTGGGTTGTCATCATAAAAGATACTTACATTTTGAGCAGAAAAATTAAGTTGGATATATTCTGATTGTTGGTGTGCTTTTATTTAGAATTCAAGGCACACTTAACCAGCATGGATACCACAGCATTCTGCAGCGATACGCCATCCCATCTGGATTGGGCTTAGTGGGACTATCCTTTATTTTTCAACAGGACAATGACCCAACACACCTCCAGGCTGTGTAAGCGCTATTTGACCAAGAAGGAGAGTGATGGAGTTCTGCATCAGATGACCTGGCCTCCACAATCACCCGACCTCAACCCAGTTGAGATGGATTTGGATTAGTTGGACCGCAGAGTGAAAGAAAAGCAGCCAACAAGTGCTCAGCATATGTGGGAACTCCTTCAAGACTGTTGGAAAAGCATTCCTCATGAAGCTGGTTGAGAGTGCGCAAAGCTTTCATCAAGGCAAACGGTGGCTACTTTGAAGAATCTAAAATCTAAAATATATTTTGATTTGTTTAACTTCTTCTATATATGGGGCGCTCTTTTAATTTTTGGATAAAAAAACGTTCCTGTTTTAAACAAGATATTTTGTCACGAAAAGATGCTCGACTATGCATATAATTGACAGCTTTGGAAAGAAAACACTCTGACGCTTCCAAAACTGCAAAGATATTGTCTGTGAGTGCCACAGAACTAATGCTACAGGCGAAACCAAGATTACATTTCATACAGGAAGTGCCCCAGATTTTGAATGCGCTGTGTTCCAATGTCTCCTTATATGGCTGTGAATTTTTCCATTTGGTTCAGAGGAGAAATCTAACTGCCACGAATGATTTATCATCGAATAGATATGTGAAAAACACCTTGAGTAATGATTCTAAACAACGTTTGCCATGTTTCTGTCGATATTATGGAGTTAATTTGGAAAAAAGTTTGGCGTTGTAATGACTGAATTTTCAGGTTTTTTTCTTAGCCAAACGTGATGAACAAAATGGAGCGATTTCTCCTACACAAATAATCTTTTTGGAAAAACTGAACATTTGCTATCTAACTGAGAATCTCCTCATTGAAAACATCCGAAGTTCTTCAAAGGTAAATTATATTATTTGAATGCTTTTCTTGTTTTTGTGAAAATGTTGCCTGCTGAATGCTAGGCTTAATGCTATGCTAGCTATCAATACTCTTACACAAATGCTTGTGTAGCTATGGTTGAAAATCATATTTTGAAAATCTGAGATGACAGTGTTGTTAACAAAAGGCTAAGCTTGTGAGCCAATATATTTATTTCATTTCATTTGCGATTTTCATGAATAGTTAACGTTGCGTTATGCTAATGAGCTTGAGGCTATGATTACGCTCCCGGATACGGGATTGCTCGACGCTAGAGGTTAACACTTTTTTGGTTACTACATGATTCCATATGTGTTATTTAATAATCTTGATGTTTTCACTATTATTCTACAATGTAGAAAATAATAAAAAGTAAAAGAACACCCTTGAATGAGTAGATGTGTCCCAACCTTTGACTGGTACTGTAAATATTTCCTGAGTTTCTTTTATATCTCCTAGATTTAGGACAGACTCTTCAAAACCTTGTTTCTTATGATTTATGTTTTGACTGTCCCTTTGCCATGTGTTATTCAATGCTTTTCTATGGGCTTTAGAAGTGAAGTCCAAAATCAATATTTTATCAAATAATATTTTTCTATATTTGTTTTTACCTAAAAGGGTCCTAAGAATCTACATCAAATAGCTATATGATCCATAGTATAACCATCTTAAAACAATTCCATATGCCTTAGACTCTAAAGAATTAAAAGAGAAACATATTCATGAAAACATGTCACAGCAAGAGAGGAGTTGACACATTTAGCCAATAAACCCTTTTTTCCCCATAACGTTTTTGAGTGAATTAAGAAGGAATCTCAGATTTAACTTCTAACGATCTAAAAAGCTAAATTCAGTTTTCCATCAAAATAAGAATTATTGTGAGCTAATGTGACTAATATGTCACAAGAGAAAAGACCATTTGCCCTTATGAAAATTTAAAAAGGAATGTTAGACTATTTTCTGGTAATTGTGCTGTTAATATGTGCCTGATGTTAAGACTACTGACTGTTTATAAAGGGCCTGTTTGCGAGATTGACTTGTTATTTTAACAGACATAGGCTAGGTCTACTGACTAAAATCAGGGTTTTTGATTGTAATTCAACTTGCCATGGTTTAGTTAGCTAGATGCAGGTAGCCTATAGCACCTGATAACCTAATTTGACTGTTACCTTCAATCTAATGCAGTTGTTCCCCAGGGGTACGCCCAATGCCGTCGGGGTACGCGCAATGCCGTCGGGGTACGCGCAAAAAAAATAAAATGTAACCATCTAGAGTTCAGCCAAATAACAACACAATGTCAAATACAGGTAGTCAAATAATTAACATCCAATCACATTAACCGTCTATCTCTAATCTTACCTCATTTGCACACACTGTATGTAGATTTTTCTACTGTATTATTGACTGTATGTTTGTTTTACTCCATGTGTAACTCTGTGTTGTTGTTTATTTCGCACTGCTTTGCTTTATCTTGGCCAGGTCGCAGTTGTTAATGAGACCTTGTTCTCAACTAGCCTACCTGGTTAAGTTAAGTAAAGGTGAAAATAAAAACTCTCTCGCGGGAATTCACATTCCGTATGTAGCCAAACGTAGCTGCTGCTGATGTTTGTATCTGTACTGATGGAGAAAAAGCCATGACAGGGAGACATAGCGGAGAGGTAACGCGTGTAGAAGCAGTTGCTCCTGACGCCACTTGGGTACACTGCAGCATCATTATTATTATTATATTATTATTATATTTATCACTATTATATTATTATATTTATCATTATTATATTATTATTATATTATTATATTTATCATTATTATTATATTATATTATTATATTTATCATTATTATATTATTATATTATTTATCATTATTATATTATTATTATATTATTATTATATTATTATTATATTTATCATTATTATATTATTATATTATTATATTTATCATTATTATATTATTATATTATTATATTTATCATTATTATATTATTATATTATTATATTTATCATTATTATATTATTATTATATTATTATTATTATATTATTATTATATTATTATATTTATCATTATTATATTATTATTATATTATTATATTATTATTATATTTATCATTATTATATTATTATTATATTATTATTATTATTATTATATTATTATTATATTTATCACTATTATATTATTCTTATATTTATCATTATTATATTATTATTATATTATTATATTTATCACTATTATATTATTATTATATTTATCATTATTATATTATTCTTATATTTATCATTATTATATTATTATTATATTATTATATTTATCACTATTATATTATTATTATATTTATCATTATTATTTGTGCTCTGGTCCTTTAGAAGCTCTTTGTCACTTCCCACGAGCCGGTTTGTGACAGAAACTCACATTCATTCTTACATTTATTAAACATATCGTATAGTGTGTGTGGCAGGCTTACAATGATGGCAAAACAACATTTGAGAGTGCGCTGCCCCTGGTGTTAGAGGGGGTACAGCTGGAGGTTGAATGTTTGAAGGGGTACGGGACTATAAAACGTTTGTGAACCACTGCTCTAATGCATTCTAACAACAGCTGATCACCTGGAGCCTAATCTGACTGACTGTTACATTCAATGCAATGTATTCTTGGACTAGGTATCCACTTTACCCTTTCTAATAGCTGATCGGCAGTTGTGATAGGACTGTGACCATGATCACAATTGATAACTTCCAATTTAATTAATTAAAAATGTCCATTAATAATTCATTTATAACAAGGCTACGACGACAAAAATAAAACTGAAGTTATAGGCTATTTATTAAATCTGTTTGTCAGCTCCAGGTAGCCTACGCAAGTGGCACAAATTGTCTGCAATGACTCCAGTGATATCGTCATTTCAACATATTTATTGTATAAAATGGTAGGCTACAGTAGCCTACATAGGCATGGAAATGAACAGGCTAATTGATGGCCAACAGATGTTTCATTCTCCAGATGTAATGTCAGTTTCATTGTGAACTTTTCCCCATAACAGAAGCAGGAGAGGGAGTTCCACAACTTCCATTTGGAATGTCCACTCGAGGCCCGAGAACTGAGCATGCGTAAAACCCCTCGCTTGATATTGTTTTCTAGAAGCAACGCTGATATTAGATGGAGTTTAAACCCCTTCCGAACGAATTTATCTAATGCGCCTAAATTCGTTTTCCGGTGCTTTGCCACCGTTATTTCTTGATCAGCTCTTTTTACTTAATCTTTATTTAACTAGGCAAGCCAGTTAAGAACAAATTCTTATTTACAATAACGGACAACGCTGGGCCAATTGTCGCCGCACTATGGGTCTCCCAATCACGGCCGGTTGTGATACAGCCTGGAATTGAACCAGGCTTTGTAATGACGCCTCTAGCACTGAGATGCAGTGCCTTAGGCCCGTGTCTTGATGGCTTGGGAGCTTCCCTGAAGGAATATTGTATTTCGGTTTGCAGCGTTTCACAGCGGTGTTGCTGAGGAGACGCTGATGGAAACGAGACCCAGGACTGGACTGAAGAGATCTAAATATGGAGATAGCGTAAGTTCAGTGATGGAGAAACGAAGCTTTCTGAAGCATTGAGCATTTATAGCCAATTGTGTCGAAAATGGGTTGATTACTCGAGGCGTTGGTCAACACAGTGTACAGCAGCGACACCTGCTGGTCAAAACCATTTGAACAGACAAACTATAGATGACGTGGAACACGCCTTAACGCGTGCGCAGTGTAGCCTTTTTCTGTTCTAAGGAAACCAATACTAAACCAATCAGGTTTTTATATTTTATAATAATGTAGAATAGTCTGTATACATACAAGAAGTACACAAATAGACAATGTGCTAAGGGGTACAACAAATTACAGATTATACAAAGACCTTAAAAGAAACAACCATATTGATTGTTTTAACAGCTTTCTTGATTAGAAGAATGTAGAATGGTCTTAATGTACTGCTGGAATTCTTTATAGAAAACACGGAAGAGTGGTTTTATATTAGTGAATTTACATGTCTGAATATGAAATTTTGCCATTAGCACAATTAGATTTATGAGGTAAAATTGTTTTTCTTTATCTTTATGGATATGAAATTCTGAATAAGGAAACAGAGCAGCACATTCTCCTATAACAAAACAAAAGTCATCAAGAATATGAATAATTATAAAACTGTGAATATCTTTCCATAATTGTTTTACATGTAGACAATGCCAAAATAGATGTGAAACTGTTTCTGGCTGCTCAACACAAAAAGTACAATCAATGTTAATGTCTTTGTTGAGTTTCTTCAGGTCATGATTCGCAGGGTAATACTCATGGATCATTGAGAAAGAGACCTCGTTGATCTCGTTAACAAGCAACTATTTGTGTCTTAATAACCAGACTTTTTTCCAACAGATATTAGTGACCAATGTATTCCAGTAACTTGTGACATAAGGAATGGATACAATATCCCTTTGAAATAAAGCACGTATAGACCTGTTGTTCTGAGGGAGCGAGGAGAAACATATTTTCCCTATTGGAGAGTCAACTGGATTAAGGAGGGTAGGTCAACAAGGTGAGGTCTGGCTACACCTCTAAATAACATGAGAGTTCCAGACGGAATAGCATCAGAGACTATGGAGAACTCTCTAGGAGGGCAAGTCAACAAGGTGAGGTCTGGCTACACCTCTAAATAACATGAGAGTTCCAGACGGAACAGCATCAAAGACTATGGAGAACTCTCTAGGAGGGCAAGTCAACAAGGTGAGGTCTGGCTACACCTCTAAATAACATGAGAGTTCCAGACGGAATAGCATCAGAGACTATGGAGAACTCTCTAGGAGGGCAGGTCAACAAGGTGAGGACCTCTAAATAACATGAGAGTTCCAGACGGAATAGCATCAAAGACTATGGAGAACCCTCTAGGTGTTACAGGGATATTGTGATGAGATTTTTTTTTTTAAGTCCTCATAATTGAGTAACAATCCTTCTGCATTCAAAAGTTGACTCACCAGCAGGATATGATTATTGAACCATTCTTTAAAAATAAAGACTTGTTTCTATACAAAATGTCCTTATTGTAACGAATGAAATACTAAAGCGGGAAAAACATGTTTATATATTAACGACCACGCTATGAATACTTGTCTATGAAACGCAGATAATTTTGCAGGAATCTTATCGATGTTATAGTTACTATAGTTACAAAGTAACGTAAAATTGAAGCCACCAAAACAGGAGAAGATATAATGAGGGATGAAAATCTAAAATTGAAGTTGGATTCTTTAAGAAATGTTTAGCCCAATTTATCTTAAAAGTATTATTCAAAGTAGGAACATCTAAAAAAAATTGAGCCAAACATATTCATATGTGTTCATAACGACAGATTTCGGAATATAATGTGTACGATTTTTCCAGATGAAGTTGGTGGTCAACTGTTTTACCTATTTAGTTGTCAAGATATCGGGACTGGGCTGCATATAGGGACTGGGCTGTATGTAGGGGACTGGGCTGTATGTAGGGACTGGGCTGCATATAGGGACTGGGCTGTATGTAGGGGACTGGGCTGTATGTAGGGACTGGGCTGTATGTAGGGGCTGCATGTAGGGACTGGGCTGTATGTAGGGGACTGGGCTGCATGTAGGGACTGGGCTGTATGTAGGGGCTGCATGTAGGGACTGGGCTGTATGTAGGGACTGAGCTGTATGTAGGGGACTGGGCTGTATGCAGGGACTGGGCTGTATGTAGGGGACTGGGCTGTATGTAGGGGACTGGGCTGTATGTAGGGACTGGGCTGTATGTAGGGACTGGGGTGTATGTAGGGACTGGGCTGTATGTAGGGACTGGGCTGTATGTAGGGACTGGGCTGTATGTAGGGACTGGGCTGTATGTAGAGGACTGGGCTGTATGTAGGGACTGGGCTGTATGTAGGGACTGGGCTGTATGTAGGGACTGGGCCGCATGTAAGGACTGGGCTGTATGTAGGGACTGGGCTGTATGTAGGGACTGGGCTGTATGTAGGGACTGGGCTGTATGTAGGGACTGGGCTGTATGTAGGGACTGGGCTGCATATAGGGACTGGGCTGCATATAGGGACTGGGATGCATGTAGGGACTGGGCTGTATGTAGGGACTGGGCTGTATGTAGGGACTGGGCTGTATGTAGGGACTGGGATGTATGTAGGGACTGGGCTGTATGTAGGGACTGGGCTGTATGTAGGGGACTGGGATGTATGTAGGGACTGGGCTGTATGTAAGGGACTGGGCTGTATGTAGGGACTGGGCTGCATGTGGGGACTGGGCTGTATGTAGGGACTGGGCTGTATGTAGGGACTGGGCTGTATGTAGGGGACTGGGCTGTATGTAGGGACTGGGCTGTATGTAGGGGCTGCATGTAGGGACTGGGCTGTATGTAGGGGACTGGGCTGTATGTAGGGGACTGGGCTGTATGTAGGGACTGGGCTGTATGTAGGGACTGGGCTGTATGTAGGGACTGGGCTGTATGTAGAGGACTGGGCTGTATGTAGGGACTGGGCTGTATGTAGGGACTGGGCCGCATGTAAGGACTGGGCTGTATGTAGGGACTGGGCTGTATGTAGGGACTGGGCTGTATGTAGGGACTGGGCTGTATGTAGGGACTGGGCTGTATGTAGAGGACTGGGTTGTATGTAGGGACTGGGCTGTATGTAGGGACTGGGCTTGCATATAGGGACTGGGCTGCATATAGGGACTGGGATGTATGTAGGGACTGGGCTGTATGTAGGGACTGGGCTGTATGTAGGGACTGGGCTGTATGTAGGGACTGGGCTGTATGTAGGGACTGGGCTGTATGTAGGGGACTGGGATGTATGTAGGGGACTGGGCTGTATGTAGGGGACTGGGCTGTATGTAGGGGACTGGGCTGTATGTAGGGGACTGGGCTGTATGTAGGGACTGGGCTGCATGTAGGGACTGGGCTGTATGTAGGGACTGGGCTGTATGTAGGGACTGGGCTGTATGTAGGGGACTGGGCTGTATGTAGGGACTGGGCTGTATGTAGGGACTGGGCTGTATGTAGGGGACTGGGCTGTATGTAGGGACTGGGCTGTATGTAGGGACTGGGCTGTATGTAGGGACTGGGCTGTATGTAGGGGACTGGGCTGTATGTAGGGGACTGGGCTGTATGTAGGGACTGGGCTGTATGTAGGGACTGGGCTGTATGTAGGGACTGGGCTGTATGTAGGGACTGGGCTGTATGTAGGGGACTGGGCTGTATGTAGGGAACTGGGCTGTATGTAGGGACTGGGCTGTATGTAGGGACTGGGCTGTATGTAGGGACTGGGCTGTATGTAGGGACTGGGCTGTATGTAGGGGACTGGGATGTATGTAAGGGACTGGGCTGTATGTAGGGGACTGGGCTGTATGTAGGGGCTGCATGTAGGGGACTGGGGTGTATGTAGGGACTGGGCTGTATGTAGGGACTGGGCTGCATGTAGGGACTGGGCTGTTTGTAGGGACTCGGCTGCATGTAGGGACTGGGCTGTATGTAGGGGACTGGGCTGTATGTAGGGGACTGGGCTGTATGTAGGGACTGGGCTGTATGTAGGGACTGGGCTGTATGTGGGGACTGGGCTCTATGTAGGGGACTGGGCTGTATGTAGGGGATGCATGTAGGGACTGGGCTGTATGTAGGGGACTGGGCTGTATGTAGGGGCTGGGCTGTATGTAGGGACTGGGCTGTATGTAGGGGACTGGGATGTATGCAGGGGACTGGGCTGTATGTAGGGGACTGGGCTGTATGTAGGGGCTGCATGTAGGGACTGGGCTGTATGTAGGAACTGGGGTGTATGTAGGGACTGGGCTGTATGTAGGGACTGGGCTGCATGTAGGGACTGGGCTGCATGTAGGGACTGGGCTGTATGCAGGGACTGGGCTGCATGCAGGGACTGGGCTGTATGTAGGGACTGGTATGTAGAGACTGGGCTGTATGTAGGGACTGGGCTGTATGTAGTGACTGGGCTGTATGTAGGGACTGGGTTGTATGTAGGGGACTGGGATGTATGTAGGGGACTGGGCTGTATGTAGGGGACTGGGCTGTATGTAGGGGCTGCATGTAGGGACTGGGCTGTATGTAGGGACTGGGGTGTATGTAGGGACTGGGCTGTATTTAGGGACTGGGCTGTATGTAGGGACTGGGCTGTATGTAGGGACTGGGCCGCATGTAGGGACTGGGCTGTATGTAGGGACTGGGCTGTATGTAGGGACTGGGCCGCATCAAGGGGACTGGGATGTATGTAGGGGACTGGGCTGTATGTAGGGGACTGGGCTGCATGTAGGGGACTGGGCTGTATGTAGGGGCTGCATGTAGGGACTGGGCTGTATGTAGGGACTGGGGTGTATGTAGGGACTGGGCTGTATGTAGGGACTGGGCTGTATGTAGGGACTGGGCTGTATGTAGGGACTGGGCCGCATGTAGGGGACTGGGATGTATGTAGGGGACTGGGCTGTATGTAGGGGACTGGGCTGTATGTAGGGGCTGCATGTAGGGACTGGGCTGTATGTAGGGACTGAGGTGTATGTAGGGACTGGGCTGTATGTAGGGACTGGGCTGTATGTAGGGACTGGGCTGTATGTAGGGACTGGGCTGTATATAGGGACTGGGCTGTATGTAGGGGACTGGGATGTATGTAGGGGACTGGGCTGTATGTAGGGGACTGGGCTGTATGTAGGGGCTGCATGTAGGGACTGGGCTGTATGTAGAGACTGGGCTGTATGTAGGGACTGGGCTGTATGTAGGGACTGGGCTGGGCTGTATGTAGGTAGGGACTGGGCTGTATGTAGGGACTGGGCTGTATGTAGGGACTGGGCTGTATGTAGGGGACTGGGCTGTATGTAGGGGCTGCGTGTAGGGACTGGGCTGTATGTAGGTACTGGGCTGCGTGTAGGGACCGGGCTGCATGTAAGGGACTGGGCTGCGTTTAGGGACTGGGCTGCGTTTAGGGACTGGGCTGCGTTTAGGGACTGGGCTGCGTGTAGGGACTGGGCTGCATGTAGGGACTGGGCTGTTGGGGACTGGGCTGTGTGTAGGGACTGGGCTGCATGTAGGGACTGAGCTGTATGTAGGGGACTGGGCTGTTTGTAGGGGACTGGGCTGTGTGTAGGGAATGGGCTGTGTGTAGGGGACTGGGCTGTGTGTAGCGACTGGGCTGTGTGTAGGGACTGTGCTGCGTTTAGGGACTGGGCTGTATGTAGGGACTGGGCTGCGTGTAGGGGACTGGGCTGCGTGTAGGGACTGGGCTGCGTTTAGGGATTGGGCTGCATGTAGGGACTGGGCTGCGTGTAGGGACTTGGCTGCGTGTAGGGACTGGGCTGCGTGTAGGGGACTGGGCTGTATGTAGGGATTGGGCTGCATGTAGGGACTGGGCTGTATGTAGGGACTGGGCTGTATGTAGGGGACTGGGCTGTATGTAGGGGACTGGGCTGTATGTAGGGGCTGCGTGTAGGGACTGGGCTGTATGTAGGTACTGGGCTGCGTGTAGGGACTGGGCTGCATGTAAGGGACTGGGCTGCATTTAGGGACTGGGCTGCGTTTAGGGACTGGGCTGCGTTTAGGGACTGGGCTGCGTGTAGGGACTGGGCTGCATGTAGGGACTGGGCTGTTGGGGACTGGGCTGTGTGTAGGGACTGGGCTGCATGTAGGGACTGAGCTGTATGTAGGGGACTGGGCTGTTAGTAGGGGACTGGGCTGTGTGTAGGGACTGGGCTGTGTGTAGGGGACTGGGCTGTGTGTAGGGACTGGGCTGTGTGTAGGGACTGTGCTGTGTTTAGGGACTGGGCTGTATGTAGGGACTGGGCTGTATGTAGGGACTGGGCTGTATGTAGGGGACTGGGCTGCATGTAGGGACTGGGCTGTATGTAGGGACTGGGCTGTATGTAGGGACTGGGCTGTATGTAGGGACTGGGCTGTATGTAGGGGACTGGGATGTATGCAGGGGACTGGGCTGTATGTAGGGGAATGGGCTGTATGTAGGGGCTGCGTGTAGGGACTGGGCTATATGTAGGTACTGGGCTGCGTGTAGGGACTGGGCTGCATGTAAGGGACTGGGCTGCGTTTAGGGACTTGGCTGCGTTTAGGGAGTGGGCTGCGTTTAGGGACTGGGCTGCGTGTAGGGACTGGGCTGCATGTAGGGACTGGGCTGTTGGGGACTAGGCTGTGTGTAGGGACTGGGCTGCATGTAGGGACAGAGCTGTATGTAGGGGACTGGGCTGTTTGTAGGGGACTGGGCTGTGTGTAGGGACTGGGCTGTGTGTAGGGGACTGGGCTGTGTGTAGGGACTGGGCTGTGTGTAGGGACTGTGCTGCGTTTAGGGACTGGGCTGTATGTAGGGACTGGGCTGCGTGTAGGGGACTGGGCTAGGTGTAGGGACTGGGCTGCGTTTAGGGATTGGGCTGCGTGTAGGGACTGGGCTGCGTGTAGGGACTGGGCAGCGTGTAGGGACTGGGCTGCGTGTAGGGGACTGGGCTGTATGTAGGGATTGGGCTGCATGTAGGGACTGGGCTGTATGTAGGGGACTGGGCTGCGTGTAGGGACTGGGCTGCATGTAGGGACTGGGCTGTAGGGGACTGGGCTGTGTGTAGGGACTGGGCTGCATGTAGGGACTGAGCTGTATGTAGGGGACTGGGCTGTTTGTAGGGGACTGGGCTGTGTGTAGGGACTGGGCTGTGTGTAGGGGACTGGGCTGTGTGTAGGGACTGGGCTGTGTGTAGGGACTGGGCTGTATGTAGGGACTGGGCTGCATGTAGGGACTGGGCTGTATGTAGGGGACTGGGCTGCGTGTAGGGACTGGGCTGCATGTAGGGACTGGGCTGTAGGGGACTGGGCTGTGTGTAGGGACTGGGCTGCATGTAGGGACTGAGCTGTATGTAGGGGACTGGGCTGTTTGTAGGGGACTGGGCTGTGTGTAGGGACTGGGCTGTGTGTAGGGGACTGGGCTGTGTGTAGGGACTGGGCTGTGTGTAGGGACTGTGCTGCGTTTAGGGACTGGGCTGTATGTAGGGACTGGGCTGCGTGTAGGGGACTGGGCTGCGTGTAGGGACTGGGCTGCGTTTAGGGATTGGGCTGCGTGTAGGGACTGGGCTGCGTGTAGGGACTGGGCTGCGTGTAGGGACTGGGCTGCGTGTAGGGGACTGGGCTGTATGTAGGGATTGGGCTGCATGTAGGGACTGGGCTGTATGTAGGGACTGGGCTGTATGTAGGGGACTGGGCTGTATGTAGGGACTGGGCTGTATGTAGGGGACTGGGCTGTGTGTAGGGACTGGGCTGCATGTAAGGGACTGGGCTGCGTTTAGGGACTTGGCTGCGTTTAGGGAGTGGGCTGCGTTTAGGGACTGGGCTGCGTGTAGGGACTGGGCTGCATGTAGGGACTGGGCTGTTGGGGACTGGGCTGTGTGTAGGGACTGGGCTGCATGTAGGGACTGAGTTGTATGTAGGGGACTGGGCTGTTTGTAGGGGACTGGGCTGTGTGTAGGGACTGGGCTGTGTGTAGGGGACTGGGCTGTGTGTAGGGACTGGGCTGTGTGTAGGGACTGTGCTGCGTTTAGGGACTGGGCTGTATGTAGGGACTGGGCTGCGTGTAGGGGACTGGGCTGCGTGTAGGGACTGGGCTGCGTTTAGGGATTGGGCTGCGTGTAGGGACTGGGCTGCGTGTAGGGACTGGGCAGCGTGTAGGGACTGGGCTGCGTGTAGGGGACTGGGCTGTATGTAGGGATTGGGCTGCATGTAGGGACTGGGCTGTATGTAGGGGACTGGGCTGCGTGTAGGGACTGGGCTGCATGTAGGGACTGGGCTGTAGGGGACTGGGCTGTGTGTAGGGACTGGGCTGCATGTAGGGACTGAGCTGTATGTAGGGGACTGGGCTGTTTGTAGGGGACTGGGCTGTGTGTAGGGACTGGGCTGTGTGTAGGGGACTGGGCTGTGTGTAGGGACTGGGCTGTGTGTAGGGACTGTGCTGCGTTTAGGGACTGGGCTGTATGTAGGGACTGGGCTGCGTGTAGGGGACTGGGCTGCGTGTAGGGACTGGGCTGCGTTTAGGGATTGGGCTGCGTGTAGGGACTGGGCTGCGTGTAGGGACTGGGCTGCGTGTAGGGACTGGGCTGCGTGTAGGGGACTGGGCTGTATGTAGGGATTGGGCTGCATGTAGGGACTGGGCTGTATGTAGGGACTGGGCTGTATGTAGGGACTGGGCTGTATGTAGGGGACTGGGATGTATGCAGGGGACTGGGCTGTATGTAGGGGACTGGTATGTAGGGGCTGCATGTAGGGACTGGGCTGTATGTAGGGACTGGGGTGTATGTAGGGACTGGGCTGTATGTAGGGACTGGGCTGCATGTAGGGACTGGGCTGCATGTAGGGACTGGGCTGTATGCAGGGACTGGGCTGCATGCAGGGACTGGGCTGTATGTAGGGACTGGTATGTAGAGACTGGGCTGTATGTAGGGACTGGGCTGTATGTAGTGACTGGGCTGTATGTAGGGACTGGGCTGTATGTAGGGGACTGGGATGTATGTAGGGGACTGGGCTGTATGTAGGGGACTGGGCTGTATGTAGGGGCTGCATGTAGGGACTGGGCTGTATGTAGGGACTGGGGTGTATGTAGGGACTGGGCTGTATTTAGGGACTGGGCTGTATGTAGGGACTGGGCTGTATGTAGGGACTGGGCCGCATGTAGGGACTGGGCTGTATGTAGGGGACTGGGCTGTATGTAGGGGACTGGGCTGTATGTAGGGGCTGCATGTAGGGACTGGGCTGTATGTAGGGACTGAGGTGTATGTAGGGACTGGGCTGTATGTAGGGACTGGGCTGTATGTAGGGACTGGGCTGTATGTAGGGACTGGGCTGTATATAGGGACTGGGCTGTATGTAGGGGACTGGGATGTATGTAGGGGACTGGGCTGTATGTAGGGGCTGCATGTAGGGACTGGGCTGTATGTAGAGACTGGGCTGTATGTAGGGACTGGGCTGTATGTAGGGACTGGGCTGGGCTGTATGTAGGTAGGGACTGGGCTGTATGTAGGGACTGGGCTGTATGTAGGGACTGGGCTGTATGTAGGGGACTGGGATGTATGCAGGGGACTGGGCTGTATGTAGGGGAATGGGCTGTATGTAGGGGCTGTATGTAGGGACTGGGCTGTATGTAGGTACTGGGCTGCGTGTAGGGACTGGGCTGCATGTAAGGGACTGGGCTGCGTTTAGGGACTTGGCTGCGTTTAGGGAGTGGGCTGCGTTTAGGGACTGGGCTGCGTGTAGGGACTGGGCTGCATGTAGGGACTGGGCTGTTGGGGACTGGGCTGTGTGTAGGGACTGGGCTGCATGTAGGGACTGAGCTGTATGTAGGGGACTGGGCTGTTTGTAGGGGACTGGGCTGTGTGTAGGGACTGGGCTGTGTGTAGGGGACTGGGCTGTGTGTAGGGACTGGGCTGTGTGTAGGGACTGTGCTGCGTTTAGGGACTGGGCTGTATGTAGGGACTGGGCTGCGTGTAGGGGACTGGGCTGCGTGTAGGGACTGGGCTGCGTTTAGGGATTGGGCTGCGTGTAGGGACTGGGCTGCGTGTAGGGACTGGGCAGCGTGTAGGGACTGGGCTGCGTGTAGGGGACTGGGCTGTATGTAGGGATTGGGCTGCATGTAGGGACTGGGCTGTATGTAGGGGACTGGGCTGCGTGTAGGGACTGGGCTGCATGTAGGGACTGGGCTGTAGGGGACTGGGCTGTGTGTAGGGACTGGGCTGCATGTAGGGACTGAGCTGTATGTAGGGGACTGGGCTGTTTGTAGGGGACTGGGCTGTGTGTAGGGACTGGGCTGTGTGTAGGGGACTGGGCTGTGTGTAGGGACTGGGCTGTGTGTAGGGACTGTGCTGCGTTTAGGGACTGGGCTGTATGTAGGGACTGGGCTGCGTGTAGGGGACTGGGCTGCGTGTAGGGACTGGGCTGCGTTTAGGGATTGGGCTGCGTGTAGGGACTGGGCTGCGTGTAGGGACTGGGCTGCGTGTAGGGACTGGGCTGCGTGTAGGGGACTGGGCTGTATGTAGGGATTGGGCTGCATGTAGGGACTGGGCTGTATGTAGGGACTGGGCTGTATGTAGGGGACTGGGCTGTATGTAGGGACTGGGCTGTATGTAGGGGACTGGGCTGTGTGTAGGGACTGGGCTGTGTGTAGGGACTGGGCTGTATGTAGGGACTGGGCTGCATGTAGGGACTGGGCTGTATGTAGGGACTGGGCTGTATGTAGGGGACTGGGCTGTATGTAGGGACTGGGTTGTATGTAGGGGCTGCATGTAGGGACTGTGCTATATGTTGGGACTGGGCTGCATGTAGGGACTGGGCTGTATGTAGGGACTGGGCTGTATGTATGGACTGGGCTGTATGTAGGGACTGGGCTGCATGTAGGGACTGGGCTGTATGTAGGGACTGGGCTGTATGTAGGGGCTGCATGTAGGGACTGTGCTATATGTTGGGACTGGGCTGCATGTAGGGACTGGGCTGTATGTAGGGACTGGGCTGTATGTAGGGACTGGGCTGTATGTAGGGACTGGGCTGCATGTTGGGACTGGGCTGCATGTAGGGACTGGGCTGCATGCAGGGACTGGGCTGTATGTATGGACTGGGCTGTATGTAGGGACTGGGCTGTATGTAGGGACTGGGCTGCATGCAGGGACTGGGCTGTATGTAGGGACTGGGCTGTATGTAGGGGACTGGGCTGTATGTAGGGGACTGGGCTGTATGTAGGGACTGGCCTGTATGTAGGGACTGGGCTGTATGTAGGGGACTGGGCTGTATGGAGGGACTGGGCTGTATGTAGGGGACCGTGCTGTATGTAGGGGACTGGGCTGTATGTAGGGACTGGGCTGCATATAGGGACTGGGCTGCATATAGGGACTGGGCTGTATGTAGGGGACTGGAGATACCTTCATCTTTAGAAAGCAATACTCGACTTTTCAAGGATAAATCCCTCTGCAACCAATGGTTCATCTTCTTTTAGTTTTTTTCAATAATAGTTGTGAAATGTAATGAGCATCTTTCCTGTTGAGCCTTAGACATGGTAATCCCAATGCATGGTACCTTTTCCTTGACTGGAAAATTGCATATAGAGGGTATCACACAGTCTTAACAGCAAACAATTCACACTTATTAACTCTTGATACTCCCCATCCCGGATCCGGGAGCGTAATCATCGACTGACGCTAATTAGCATAACGCAACAGACATAAATAATACTAGAAAATATTCCTTTTCATGAAATCACAAGTGAAATATATTGAGACACAGCTTAGCCTTTTGTTAATCACCCTGTCATCTCAGATTTTTAAAATATGCTTTACAGCCAAAGCTAGACAAGCATTTGTGTAAGTTTATCGATAGCCTAGCATAGCATTATGTCCAGCTAGCAGCAGGTAACTTGGTCACGAAAATCAGAAAAGCAATCAAATTCAATCGTTTACCTTTGATGAGCTTCGAATGTTTTCACTCACGAGACTGCCAGTTAGATAGCCAATGTTCATTTTTTCCCAAAATATTATTTTTGTATGCGAAATAGTTCTTCACGTTTGGCTGAGAAATCGACCGGAAATTACGGTCACGAAAATGCCGTAAAATATTCCAAATTAGCTCCATAATATCGACAGAAACATGGCAAACGTTGTTTATAATCAATCCTCAAGGTGTTTTTCAAATATTTATTCGATAATATATCCACCGGGACAATTGGTTTTTCAGTAGGACCGATTGGAAAAATGGCTACCTCTGTATTTTACGCAAGAATCACTCAGAGCCGTCAGGTGACCACTTACACAATGTAGCCGCTTACGGGTATTCTTCAACATAAATGCGTAAAACTACGTCACAATGCTGTAGACACCTTGGGGAATACGTAGAAAAAGTAATCTGGTTGATAGCCCATTCACTGCCCAATAGGGACGCATTGGAACGCAGAGCTTTCAAAACACGAGGCACTTCCGGATTGGATTTTTCTCAGGCTTTCGCCTGCAATATCAGTTCTGTTATACTCACAGACAATATTTTTACAGTTTTGGAAACTTTAGAGTGTTTTCTATCCTAAGCTGTTAATTATATGCATATTCTAGCATCTTATCCTAACAAAATATCCTGTTTACTTTGGGTACGTTATTTTTCCAAAAATGAAAATACTGCAACCTAGTCACAACAGGTTTAAGGTTTAGGCAAAGACCAGATGCTTTGGAAAATATAAATCAAATCAAATTTTATTTGTCACATACACATGGTTAGCAGATGTTAATGCGAGTGTAGCGAAGTGCTTGTGCTTCTAGTTCCGACAATGCAGTAATAACCAACAAGTAATCTAACTAACAATTCCAAAACTACTGTCTTGTACACAGTGTAAGGGGATAAAGAATATGTACATAAGGATATATGAATGAGTGATGGTACAGAGCAGCATAGGCAAGATACAGTAGATGGTATCGAGTACAGTATGTACAAATGAGATGAGTATGTAAACAAAGTGGCATAGTTTAAAGTGGCTAGTGATACATGTATTACATAAGGATACAGTTGATGATATAGAGTACAGTATATACGTATGCATATGAGATGAATAATGTAGGGTAAGTAACATTATATAAGGTAGCATTGTTTAAAGTGGCTAGTGATATATTTACATCATTTCCCATCAATTCCCATTATTAAAGTGGCTGGAGTTGAGTCAGTGTCAGTGTGTTGGCAGCAGCCACTCAGTGTTAGTGGTGGCTGTTTAACAGTCTGATGGCCTTATATTTATCACATCGACTGCTCTAGGAATCTGGTCAGTATCTTTAATAAAGAGGGTGGTGTCATCTGCTAGCTGACTGATGATAATATCTCTGTCAGCAACAGAGATCCCTTTTATATCGACCAATCAGTTGGTTGTTCAACAAACAAACGAAGCTTCTGACGTCATTGAACACGTGCTTCAGATAAAGTGATACAACTGTCGGATTACTGCTTCCACTTGCAGTAGTTGATCCATCTGGAGAGACTACAGAAAGATAGGGAGGGTGTTGATCCATCTGGAGAGACTACAGAAAGATAGGGAGGGTGTTGATCCATCTGGAGAGACTACAGAGAGATAGGGAGGGTGTTGATCCATCTGGAGAGACTACAGAAAGATAGGGAGGGTGTTGATCCATCTGATTTGTTTAAGAGATGTCTGGATACTGTGTATCAGGATGTTGTGTCCATTTACACAGATGGTTCAAAGGATCCAAGGACAGGATGTACTGGGGCAGCATTTGTAGTGCAGGAATGTTGGGTGGCAGTCAGGAAATGTATTACAGCTCATGTGCAGTGTTACGGAGTCTCCTGTCCTTTATATCACGTAGCAGACAATACCTGCTTTATGAGGTGCTACAAACCCATGGCAGGAGTAAACAAATGGGTATACAGATCATGTTTACATGGGTCCCAGCTCATGTGGGAGTGGCAGGGAACGAGGCAGTTGATGTACTGGCTAAACAAGCACTAAGTAGTGGGGATGTTGATGTGGTAGTTTCAATGAGGAAGGCAGAGGCAAAAAGCTTGATATGGACAGTGAGGGTGCAGAGATGGCAGGAGCAGTGGATTAGAGATACTAAGGGCAGGCATTTATTTCAAGTACAGAGGAAAGTTGGGGAGGGGAGAACGGCAGGAAGGGACAGAAGAAAGGAGGCTATATTTACAAGATGAAGGGTGGGACACAGCCAGTTGATTAAGGCTGGGACACAGCCAGTTGATTAAGGGTGGGACACAGCCAGTTGATTAAGAGTGGGACACAGCCAGTTGATTAAGGCTGGGACACAGCCAGTTGATTAAGGGTGGGACACAGCCAGTTGATTAAGGGTGGGACACAGCCAGTTGATTAAGGCTGGGACACAGCCAGTTGATTAAGGGTGGGACACAGCCAGTTGATTAAGGCTGGGACACATCCAGTTGATTAAGGCTGGGACACAGCCAGTTGATTAAGGGTGGGACACAGCCAGTTGATTAAGGCTGGGACACAGCCAGTTGATTAAGGCTGGGACACAGCCAGTAGAATAAGACATGTGAAATGAAAGCATCCAACAGGAAAATGTGAGTATTGCCAGAAAACAGAGACAGTGGAGCGTGTATTGATACAGTGTGGACATTATTGTAGAGAAAGAGAGAGGATGAGATCTAGTATGAGGGAGAAGGGGGATACAGGAAATTAGTTTAAAGAGTATATTGAGTAGAACGTCATTAGATATAGTCGCAAATATTGTATATTTTTTAAGAGCAACGGGGCTGACAGGTAGGATTTAGTTTCTCCGTGTCTCTGGCCCACACTCCAGTACAGTAGGTGGCGGTAATGCACCATAATATTGGATGCGAACCGCCGATAAACCCCACCGAAGAAGACGGAATACTGCTTAGTGATTTCAACGCATACGTCGGAGCTCCGGTATCAAATGTAACATAACTATTTAAACATTTAGAATAGGTTTTACTTGACTTGGGAAGTTGTGAATTCCACACGTGACTGATTTTTTTTGTCGAGGGAGAGTGACAGCTACACAGATTTGTTTGATAAATATCTCCTCTTCAAATCTATTTCTGTAATTGTTTCTCAGCGGAACTGCAGCCCGGAGTTTCAGGATAAGACGGTGAACGTGCAGTGTTGATTTCGGACAACAACTTTCTGATCAAAACAGTCAGGTAAGTTTGTTACTACTAAACTTCAACGTTGGTCTGCGCTGTCCACTGTGAGTTCATGTCATTTCTAAGTTTGCTTAAAAATGTGTTAATATCTCATTCACATTTGGAAGACTATAACATCTCTACTGTGCCACTTTTATATGGAGGGGAGGCTAATCTACATTTTCCCCTTTAAATACAAACTGAGTGTACAAAACATTACATGCTCTTTCTATGACCAGGTGAATCCAGGTAAAAGCTATGATCCCTTATTGATGTCACTTAAATCCACTTCAAATCAGTGTACATTTGGTGAGGAGACGGGTTAAAGAGGGATTTTTAAGCTTTGAAACATGGATTGTGTATGTGGCATTAAGGGTGAATGGCCAAGACAATAGTCTGAATGACTAAAACCAGGTAGAAAGTGTGTAGAAATGATAATTAAACTTTTTTAAATTGTATTTAACCTCTGAACTCTTTCTTTCCATTAGTATTTTCAACAGTTATTAGCAGCACTATTTAGTGAATGTGGTAGATTTTTGATCTCAAACCAGTGAATTTAACATTCAAGTATATGGGCAAAACTGAATTATTGACAATGGAAAAGTTGTTCCCTTGTCATGTAATTGGTACATTTACTATCTATCTAGTTTTCCAGATTGCATTTTGACCCCCCCCCCCCCCCCCCCTCCCCTCCCAAAAATTGGATCACGACAGACAACCTGGTTCAATTTGGGTCCGAGGCAAAACCAGTTGAGAACCACTGTATTAGGCTAGCCCAATACTGGACTACAGGAGCTTATCGTTACTCCGTATAGTCCAAGGACCTTAGCTAGCTGCATGTTCTGTTTAAAGGCCAATTTGGCTCTGGAAGCCGAAACGGACAAATACTTCATCCTGAACGTGAATCGATTCTCAATTGCGGTTCGGTTCTAGAAGCAAAAATCCCTTTACTTTCTTATCACATCAAAATAATTTCACAACTGAAAAATACACTCTTACCGGTTGGTGCCAACAGTATTTTTCTGTGACAACACGTTGGTGGCATCATTCTCCTGTCTAGGAGACGCAGATGGCTAACTGGCATCGGTAGTCCACTCTGTCTTCCATTAACACGCTCTTATATGGACATATGACTGTGTTGGGACATTAACCATAACCATATATCAATTTAACACTAAACCTAACCATATATCAATTTAACACTAAACCTAACCATATATCAATTTAACCTTATTTATATATACAGTGGGGCAAAAAAGTATTTAGTCAGCCACCAATTGTGCAAGTTCTCCCACTTAAAGATATGAGAGGCCTGTAATTTTCATCATAGGTACACTTCAACTATGACAGACAAAATGAGAGAGAGAGAATCCAGAAAATCACATTGTAGGATTTTGAATGAATTTATTTGCAAATTATGGTGGAAAATAAGTATTTTAAAAATGTACATACAAAAAACGACTTCAGGTGAGTCTCAAGTTGGATATGATTTACCTTGAATATTGCAACCCATTTGTGTAGACTATTATCCAGACAACCTGCTGAGTTTAACAATAGAGACTGAATTTATCCACCAGGCGACCACTTTTTCCTAATTGTTAGACTATTTGATGTGGAATCTTTATAAAGGTTTATAAATGGAAGCTAAATACCGTATATAGATAATATACTGCATAATCAAACACTCCCTAGTCAGCTAGTGTTTTGAGGGTGAACTAACGGTATTATTTGGCGTTAATAGATTGGTTTTACGCACGACAACTTTCTAACCAAGCTGGGAGATAATTTGAGGACGACTCATGTCACTCAGGTTCAGCTAGATTATATATTCAAAACAATCTATTGGTAGCTGATCAGTGTGTTGCATAAAAAGTATTTTCCAATCTGCAATGTTTGAATTACTGAACAAGTAATTACATTCTTGGCAGCAGTCTAAAAATGGTAGCATTGTGACACCGTGTATAACCTCGTTGTGTTAGGCTTAACATGAGGAAATGATGGGGGGGGGGGGAAGAAATTGCGTTACGCCAGTGACAACCGGGTGCAACTTTGCTAAACTGTAATATTTTGTATTTAAACAATTATTTGTTGCTTATATGAAAATTCAAAATGTTTCCAAAACCGTATGTGCGTTGAGACAGCGCTTGGGCATTAAGCCGAGCATTGGGATTGTAGTTCACGAGGGTCAAGCGGTGGAAAAATACCAACTGATCATACTTGAGTAAAAGGAAAGATAGAAAATGACTCGTAAACAGTCAAATACTACTGAAGTAAAAGTCTAAAAGTATTTGGTTTTAAATATACTTCCGTATCAAAAGTAAAAGTATAAATCATTTCAAATGTTCGTATTTTTATTTTTACCGATCGCCAGGGGCTCCAACACTCACACTGTTTAGTGAGTTCACCAGATCATATCAAATAAAGGTTAGATAATACAATCTGAGGCAGTAGGGATGACCAGGGATGTTCTCTTGATTAGTGTGTGAATTAGACCATTTTCCTGTCCTGCTTAGCATTCAAAACATTACTTTTGTGTTTGAGGGAAAATGTATGGAGGTAAAAAGTACATTATTTTCGTTAGGAATGTAGTGAAGTAAAAGTTGTCAAAAAATATAAATAGTAAAGTACAGATAAATACATAAACTACTTCAGTAAAAATACTTGAAAGTACTACTTAAGTACTTTACACCACTACGAGTGAGCCAGCTGTGATCAGTACCATCAGCTGGGAACTCGAGGTGGGCCGGCTGGAAGCTGGGTATACCCCACTTGGGTTCTTGAGAGCTAATCTAAAGTAGGAGAAATTGTTTGCTGAATGTATTTGCTGTCAGTAAGAGGCTGAACTGTGATTCTTTAGCTGAAGCTGTATCGGCTCATTTTCTAGACCTCTGCAGGGTATGTGGCCAGTATCCCGGACAACTTGTGGGGCGATAGATGTACATACTGTTCCAGCTAACCCTGTCCATGAATCATTCACACCTACCAGGTTTCTACAAACCACCTTTCAAGCTGAACCTGTTCTTATTTATTTCAAATCCCCATATAGCTAATGTGCCCTTGTAATGAAGGCAGCCAGACCTGTCTGTGTAGTTGTCTACACCCTGGTGACCCTGCTGAAACTATTCGCCTGCCTGTATTGCTGTCTGTCTGTCTCTATTGCTGTCTCTATTGCTGTCTCTATTGGTGTATTTCTGACTGTCTGTATTGCTGTCTGTCTGTTTGTCTCTATTGCTGTCTCTATTGCTGTCTCTATTGCTGTCTGTATTGCTGTCTGTATTGCTGTCTGTATTGCTGTCTGTATTGCTGTCTGTCTGTCTGGTCTGTATTGCTGTCGTGTAACACTACCTCTCCCCTTTCTCCAGGGAGATGTTACTGTGGGTGTTAGGGGTGTTGCTGCTGCTGTTCTCCTGTCTGGATGTGTGGTACTTCGTGCGTGCGGCGGTCACGGTGGTCAGGGCCTGGTTCCAGAAGCCGGTGTGGGACGTCCTGGGGGAACAGAGTGTGTCGGGACGCGTCCTGCTTCACGATATCGACCTGGGACACATGAACAATGCCAGATACCTCCGGGAGTGTGACTTCGCCAGGTTAGATGGGTCCCAGGAAGCTGAGTTCTCTGTTAGTTTTAACATATTCCTTTACCCCAGTAGCTCCTAACCCCTAGAGGAGTCCTTTACCTCAGTAGCTCCTAACCCCTAGAGGATTCCTTTACCTCAGTAGCTCCTAACCCCTAGAGGATTCCTTTACCCCAGTAGCTCCTAACCCCTAGAGGATTCCTTTACCCCAGTAGCTCCTAACCCCTAGAGGATTCCTTTACCTCAGTAGCTCCTAACCCCTAGAGGATTCCTTTACCTCAGTAGCTCCTAACCCCTAGAGGATTCCTTTACCCCAGTAGCTCCTAACCCCTAGAGGATTCCTTTACCCCAGTAGCTCCTAACCCCTAGAGGATTCCTTTACCTCAGTAGCTCCTAACCCCTAGAGGATTCCTTTACCTCAGTAGCTCCTAACCCCTAGAGGATTCCTTTACCCCAGTAGCTCCTAACCCCTAGAGGATTCCTTTACCTCAGTAGCTCCTAACCCCTAGAGGATTCCTTTACCTCAGTAGCTCCTAACCCCAAGACGATTGTGTGTGTGTAACGTCCTGTACTTCCCCAGTACACCCACACAGGGTGTATGATGATGATGGTTAAATGTTGTCCTCTCTCAGGTTCTCCCTGTACAGTCGTAACGGGGTGTTTAAAGCCTGCAGAGCCCTGAGGGCCACCATGGTGGTGGGGGCCACCACTATCCGCCTGCGCCGGGCCCTGTGCCTGGGGGAAGCATTTGAGCTGCGCACCAGAATCATGGTCTGGGATGAGAAGGCCTTTTACCTAGAGCAGCGTTTCGTCTCCTGCAGGTGTGTGTCTGCTAGTATAATGCATGGGGACAACTGTGTATGGCATGGGGACAACTGTGTATGGCGTGGGGACAACTGTGTATGGCGTGGGGACAACTGTGTATGGCGTGGGGACAACTGTGTATGGCGTGGGGACAACTGTGTATGGCGTGGGGACAACTGTGTATGGCGTGGGGACAACTGTGTATGGCGTGGGGACAACTGTGTATGGCGTGGGGACAACTGTGTATGGCGTGGGGACAACTGTGTTGTTTACAACCTGTTTTGGCTTCATGTGTTACATCCCATATTAATCAGTCTATCATTCTTTCCTCTTCCAGGGACGGTCTGGTGGCAGCTGTCATGTTGTGTAAACAGAACGTCATGCGCAGCAGTCCTGACAAGATCCTACAGTTCCTCTGCAAGAGAAAAGTAAGAGGAGGTGGAAGGGAAGGAGGGGTGTGGGGGAGATGGTGGATGGGAGGACGAGCGACTGATGTAGAAGTTGAGAATTTTAAAGGAGGGTTGATATAAGTTTTAGTCCTCATAAGGAAATAAGGGCTTGGAGGCGTGGCTCTCTCCTGTGTGTGTATGTTTGAACGTGGGAAGAGTTGGGACATCTGCCAAAACACTACAGTTACAGGCACTCAGCCTTCTAGACATCTAACCAGGAAGTAGCCTAGACTATCTACCAAGCTAGCCAACTTTTTTCTTCAGCCGGTCTGACTTTGGATAGCCTCTCTGGGGCTAGTTAGGAACGTCAATATATTCCACAATGTAAATGGGACAATATTTTCATGTTGCACACCTTTTCTCATTAAATGCTTTCAATATTTGTATATGAATTTCTACAATTCATAGTATCAGGTTTTTAAGTCATTGAATTTTAACATATTGTCCCATGTGTAATTTACTGATGGGTATATCCAGCATACCACAGTCAGTGTGCGTTCCATTCCCAGGTGTTGGGCATTATGATCGGGTTGCCTTCAGCTCCAAATGGATGATAACTTGGGTACAGCTTTGAGCATGTGGGCAGGAATGAAATAAACTCAACCCAGGGTTACACTTATACATAGTCTACCCTTCATCTGTCTGGCAAATCTCCACTTTGGACGAGACCTGACTTTATGACCAAAATGATCCTATTTCCACTTCCTAGTGTATTTTGACACTAAAATACATGGGATATCACTCAGTCCTCTTCTCTCACTCAGTCCTCTTCTCTCACTCAGTCCTCTTCTCTCCGTGTGTTCAGGTGGAGTGTCCCGACTCAGTCCTCTTCTCTCACTCAGTCCTCTTCTCTCCGTGTGTTCAGGTGGAGTGTCCCGACTCAGTCCCCTTCTCTCTGTGTTCAGGTGGAGTGTCCCGACTCAGTCCTCTTCTCTCTGTGTTCAGGTGGAGTGTTCCGACTCAGTCCCCTTCTCTCTGTGTTCAGGTGGAGTGTCCCGACTCAGTCCTCTTCTCTCTGTGTTCAGGTGGAGTGTCCCGACTCAGTCCTCTTCTCTCTGTGTGTTCAGGTGGAGTGTCCCGACTCAGTCCTCTTCTCTCTCTGTGTTCAGGTGGAGTGTCCCGACTCAGTCCTCTTCTCTCTCTGTGTTCAGGTGGAGTGTCCCGACTCAGTCCTCTTCTCTCTCTGTGTTCAGGTGGAGTGTCCCGACTCAGTCCTCTTCTCTCTGTGTGTTCAGGTGGAGTGTCCCGACTCAGTCCTCTCCTCTCTGTGTGTTCAGGTGGAGTGTCCCGACTCAGTCCTCTTCTCTCTGTGTGTTCAGGTGGAGTGTCCCGACTACCCTGAGGATCTGCAGCACTGGATCAGCTTCATCTCAGCCAGCAGCCAGGCCCTGAGAGCCCAGAGTGGACTAGAGGACAAGACTGGAGCGCAGGAAGACAAAGACAAGTGATTGAGTGCTGTGCTGTTGTCGACGATACGGGAGCATGAAGGCTCTCTCTGACAGATCTGGGGTGTATTCATTAGTGTCGACTGTAGGAAAACGTTTCTCATTTGAAAATAAGAGTTACTATTAGATTAATGTAGGTAGGTTTGTTCCGTTTGGTTCCTAGTGAATACACCCAAGCTTCAGACTGCTGGACGCTCTATCTCTTCCACTCTGACCTCCTGCTGACTAAGGCTGCGTTTACACAGGCAGCCAAATTCTGATATTTTTTGCCACTAATTTGACCAATCATATATTTTCACATCAGAAATGTTTCGGAGCTGATCAGATTTGGGCTGCCTGTGTAAACACAGCCCATGAGACTTCACTTCACTGGTGCCTTCTCTCTTCTAGGCCCAGTCCCAAATGGACCATACGCCATATGTACTTGTGGAGATCTGAGAGAATTTGATTGGTATAAGCGATACGGTGAAACTTCTACCGAGCCTATCAAAGTGGAAGTTGGATCCATTTCCATATCGATTGCATCTGACCAATCATCTCACATCTGTACTAGGGCGTAGGGTCCGTTGTGGGACTGGACCTAGAGTCAAATAGGACAGACCTGTCTATCGACCCTCTGCTGTATCCTGGATACTCCTTGTGGAGGGTGGCATGCACAACGGTCTGTTACTACTGACCATTCCATATAGGAATTGGAACATAGGAATCTATAGGAAAGAGGTCAAATGAATTCATCTATATTTTCTATGTTGTAAAATAAAAATCAATTGATTTGAGTTTGTTTGTTTGTTTGTTATAGGCTTACTTAATAAAGATCTCCTGATAAAATGGTAACTAAGGTTGATTGTGAAATATTGGGAATAGAAACCTGGTTAAAATGTATTATAGTTTAAGATCTAATCGGGAGAATTTAAAGATTCTCTTGATGCAGACAGTGGGGTCTTTTCTCAACTCCTCGTGTCCTCTCGCCTCCTGCGGGACCTCTGATTTTCTCATCCAATGGGTTTTGAGGATGAGGAAAGAGGACGCAATTGAGAGAAGGCCAGACTCTCCTCGACCACTCATCGGTTTCCGGGTCACGGAGGAGAGAGGGAGGATGGACTTTCCCACAAATGAGAAAAGGTCAGGGTTTTTGTTGTGATTAAAAATCAGCGAAGCATGTGACATGATTTGCTTCGTGGAGTTCCTGCCTGGTTCAGCTGGAATGTGTACTACCCTGTCAGAGCGTTTGTATCCAGGCCATTGCAGTCAATGTTTTCTCATGTAGACAGTGTTGGCAGACAGGAGCTGAGCTGTAGGATGTCTGGGGAAGATCACTTTGATGTTGATTGTGTAGCAGAAGAGAATTACATAGGAATAGGTGTAAGGAAAGTGTAGTAATTGTGGAGGAGAACATGAGGGGAGATCCTTGGAATGCCAAAATCAGGGCAGTGGTGTAGCGGAAGACGGTGCTTGACTTGGGCAGGAGTTCATCGGAGCTGAGTACCGGCACATCACATGTTCGATTGCTTGAGCTGCTGTTCCTGTTATAGAATGGATGTAGCTGCTGTTCCTGTTATAGAATAGATGTAGCTGCTGTTCCTGTTATAGAATGGATGTAGCTGCTGTTCCTGTTATAGAATAGATGTAGGTCCTGCTGTTCCTGTTATAGAATGGATGTAGCTGCTGTTCCTGTTATAGAATGGATGTAGCTGCTGTTCCTGTTATAGAATAGATGTAGCTGCTGTTCCTGTTATAGAATAGATGTAGCTGCTGTTCCTGTTATAGAATAGATGTAGCTGCTGTTCCTGTTATAGAATAGATGTAGCTGCTGTTCCTGTTATAGAATAGATGTAGCTGCTGTTCCTGATATAGAATAGATGTAGCTGCTGTTCCTGTTATAGAATAGATGTAGCTGCTGTTCCTGTTATAGAATAGATGTAGCTGCTGTTCCTGTTATAGAATGGATGTAGCTGCTGTTCCTGTTATAGAATGGATGTAGCTGCTGTTCCTGTTATAGAATAGATGTAGGTCCTGCTGTTCCTGTTATAGAATGGATGTAGCTGCTGTTCCTGTTATAGAATGGATGTAGCTGCTGTTCCTGTTATAGAATGGATGTAGCTGCTGTTCCTGTTATAGAATAGATGTAGCTGCTGTTCCTGTTATAGAATAGATGTAGCTGCTGTTCCTGTTATAGAATAGATGTAGCTGCTGTTCCTGTTATAGAATAGATGTAGCTGCTGTTCCTGTTATAGAATAGATGTAGCTGCTGTTCCTGTTATAGAATAGATGTAGCTGCTGTTCCTGTTATAGAATAGATGTAGCTGCTGTTCCTGTTATAGAATAGATGTAGCTGCTGTTCCTGTTATAGAATGGATGTAGCTGCTGTTCCTGTTATAGAATGGATGTAGCTGCTGTTCCTGTTATAGAATAGATGTAGGTCCTGCTGTTCCTGTTATAGAATGGATGTAGCTGCTGTTCCTGTTATAGAATGGATGTAGCTGCTGTTCCTGTTATAGAATAGATGTAGCTGCTGTTCCTGTTATAGAATAGATGTAGCTGCTGTTCCTGTTATAGAATGGATGTAGCTGCTGTTCCTGTTATAGAATAGATGTAGCTGCTGTTCCTGTTAAAGAATAGATGTAGCTGCTGTTCCTGTTATAGAATGGATGTAGCTGCTGTTCCTGTTATAGAATGGATGTAGCTGCTGTTCCTGTTATAGAATAGATGTAGCTGCTGTTCCTGCTATAGAATAGATGTAGCTGCTGTTCCTGTTATAGAATAGATGTAGCTGCTGTTCCTGTTATAGAATAGATGTAGCTGCTGTTCCTGTTATAGAATGGATGTAGCTGCTGTTCCTGTTATAGAATAGATGTAGCTGCTGTTCCTGTTATAGAATGGATGTAGCTGCTGTTCCTGTTATAGAATAGATGTAGCTGCTGTTCCTGTTATAGAATAGATGTAGCTGCTGTTCCTGTTATAGAATGGATGTAGCTGCTGTTCCTGTTATAGAATAGATGTAGCTGCTGTTCCTGTTATAGAATGGATGTAGCTGCTGTTCCTGTTAAAGAATAGATGTAGCTGCTGTTCCTGTTATAGAATGGATGTAGCTGCTGTTCCTGTTATAGAATGGATGTAGCTGCTGTTCCTGTTATAGAATAGATGTAGCTGCTGTTCCTGTTATAGAATAGATGTAGCTGCTGTTCCTGTTAAAGAATAGATGTAGCTGCTGTTCCTGTTATAGAATGGATGTAGCTGCTGTTCCTGTTATAGAATGGATGTAGCTGCTGTTCCTGTTATAGAATAGATGTAGCTGCTGTTCCTGTTATAGAATAGATGTAGCTGCTGTTCCTGTTATAGAATGGATGTAGCTGCTGTTCCTGTTATAGAATGGATGTAGCTGCTGTTCCTGTTATAGAATGGATGTAGCTGCTGTTCCTCTGTTATAGAATGGATGTAGCTGCTGTTCCTGTTATAGAATGGATGTAGCTGCTGTTCCTGTTATAGAATGGATGTAGCTGCTGTTCCTGTTATAGAATGGATGTAGCTGCTGTTCCTGTTATAGAATGGATGTAGCTGCTGTTCCTGTTATAGAATGGATGTAGCTGCTGTTCCTGTTATAGAATGGATGTAGCTGCTGTTCCTGTTATAGAATGGATGTAGCTGCTGTTCCTGTTATAGAATGGATGTAGCTGCTGTTCCTGTTATAGAATGGATGTAGCTGCTGTTCCTCTGTTATAGAATAGATGTAGCTGCTGTTCCTGTTATAGAATAGATGTAGTTGCTGTTCCTGTTATAGAATGGATGTAGCTGCTGTTCCTGTTATAGAATGGATGTAGCTGCTGTTCCTGTTATAGAATAGATGTAGCTGCTGTTCCTGTTATAGAATGGATGTAGCTGCTGTTCCTGTTATAGAATAGATGTAGCTGCTGTTCCTGTTATAGAATAGATGTAGTTGCTGTTCCTGTTATAGAATAGATGTAGCTGCTGTTCCTGTTATAGAATAGATGTAGCTGCTGTTCCTGTTATAGAATAGATGTAGCTGCTGTTCCTGTTATAGAATAGATGTAGCTGCTGTTCCTGTTATAGAATAGATGTAGTTGCTGTTCCTGTTATAGAATGGATGTAGCTGCTGTTTCTGTTATAGAATAGATGTAGGTCCTGCACCTACATGTTAACACTGCCGGCACTGAAAATGAGTACGGGAACTCTTTCAGTCCAAGTCAAGCACTTGGAGGAGCTAAACAGCAATATGCACCAAGGCCTGCGTGTCACCAGCCGGATCCAGACAGGCTTCAAGTGAAGAACGTGGACTTTATTGCTTTAAAAGCAATGCTCAAATTGGAGGAAAAAAGTCAGCTGAGCTGTTTCTGGGATTAAAAGACTACATGCATTACTGACTCGTGCAGTCCCACCCTCACAGGCCCCAGAGCCTGAACAAGGGATTTGAAGTTTAGAATGACTAAAGGAGTGGCAATATATTTTATTAAATTATTTTGTGTAGATTAATGTTCATTTTCTCACACCAGTAGTATAATTCACTTTTCTTTAGTGTTTATTTTTTTCACCCCCGTCCAGTTGGTGGCGAGAATATACATTTTGCGTGTAGTTCGCAAACAAACCCGAAGAAGACATTGTTTGAACCAATCGAATTGTGGCAGGGTGACCGGCTGAAAGTAAGCACACCGTATATTACCGTTCTCCTAGCAGCAGGATATTATGCTGACAGCACGATAGAGGCTTTTTTTTTTTTTATTCCTCTTCGAAATAAGAGTCCCTGTGGAAAACACAAGCTACATTTGAGAATATCGATATATTTTTTCACTCCAGTGCAGTACAACGTTTAATCACAACATTGCAACCACCTCTTAAAAAGACAATGGGAAATTTGATATATTTTATTATCGTATTATTTAACCCAGAATTATTATTTTTTTTTCAAGTTTACATAAATACTCATATGTTGAAAGCTATTGGGTCAGCTATATTTAAAGAAATACACTGTTAATAAAATACAAATATGTGTTATTAGATTTACTCAATACAGTCTGCAAAACTTAAATGGGTCTCTTGTGCTGACAGAGTACTGGTGAGCCTTTACTCCACCCACTCCTTTCACTGCACCGCAGGACGCGGTATAAGGGATACTTATTATAGGGGGCGGCAGGTAGCCTAGTGGTTAGAGTGTAGGGGCGGGAGGTAGCCTAGTGGTTAGAGTGTAGGGGCGGCAGGTAGCCTAGTGGTTAGAGTGTAGGGACGGCAGGTAGCCTAGTGGTTAGAGTGTAGGTACGGCAGGTAGCCTAGTGGTTAGAGTGTAGGTACGGCAGGTAGCCTAGTGGTTTGAGTGTAGGGACGGCAGGTAGCCTAGTGGTTAGAGTGTAGGGGCGGCAGGGTAGCCTAGTGGTTAGAGTGTAGGGGCGGCAGGTAGCCTAGTGGTTAGAATGTAGGGGAGGTAGCCTAGTGGTTAGAGTGTAGGGGCGGCAGGTAGCCTAGTGGTTAGAGTGTAGGGGCGGCAGGGTAGCCTAGTGGTTAAAGTGTAGGGGCGGCAGGTAGCCTAGTGGTTAGAGTGTAGGGGCGGCAGGTAGCCTAGTGGTTAGAGTGTAGGGGCGGCAGGGTAGCCTAGTGGTTAGAGTGTAGGGGCGGCAGGCAGCCTAGTGGTTAGAGTGTAGGGGCGGCAGGTAGCCTAGTGGTTAGAGTGTAGGTACGGCAGGTAGCCTAGTGGTTAGAGTGTAGGTACGGCAGGTAGCCTAGTGGTTTGAGTGTAGGGACGGCAGGTAGCCTAGTGGTTAGAGTGTAGGGGCGGCAGGGTAGCCTAGTGGTTAGAGTGTAGGGGCGGCAGGTAGCCTAGTGGTTAGAATGTAGGGGAGGTAGCCTAGTGGTTAGAGTGTAGGGGCGGCAGGTAGCCTAGTGGTTAGAGTGTAGGGGCGGCAGGGTAGCCTAGTGGTTAAAGTGTAGCGGCGGCAGGTAGCCTAGTGGTTAGAGTGTAGGGGCGGCAGGTAGCCTAGTGGTTAGAGTGTAGGGGCGGCAGGGTAGCCTAGTGGTTAGAGTGTAGGGGCGGCAGGCAGCCTAGTGGTTAGAGTGTAGGGGCGGCAGGCAGCCTAGTGGTTAGAGCGTTGGACTAGTAACCAAAAGGTTGCAAGTTCATATCCCCGAGCTGACAAGGTTAAATGAAGGTGAAGTTAAAGGTAAAATAAAATAAAATTGGCTTCTAGAGAGAGAACCTTTCTCCCTGCCTCAGCTAAATTGGTCTGAGAAATACTCAGTAGGGTCTCTACTAACCAAATATGTATAGTTTTGAAGGGGGCTGTGCTGCACTATGGTAGAAACCAAAAGCATACAGAAAGTCTGGTAAGACTGAAATATGCAATGTAATTCATATGATTTTGGCCTACATATCACTAGAACAACACAATTTGCCAAGTGACGACTGAAGGTGATTCCTCATGAATTTAGAACAAAACAGGACCATGATGATTATTTATTTTTATGAAATGTAGGCCTGTACACTTTGAATGACTAACAACAATAACAAAGAAACTAACTATTGATAACTGTCTACTTGAACTGCAAATGAACGTGCCTGTAAAAAAAAGCTGTTTAGTATTTGTAGTTAATCATATCAGTAATGTGGGTTCAATATATACGAGCTGTAGCTCCGCCCACCGGTGAAGTGGAGCAGAGCATGCTGGGTGATCTCCAGCCCAGAGATCAGTGAGAGAAAGCTCCAGCCATCCTTGTCTTTTCACCAGTTAGCTTTCATTGTGTTAGACAAGGCCAGTGGGCATCCTTATGTTTTCACCAGTTAGCTTTCATTGTGTTAGCCAAGGCCAGTGGGCATCCTCATGTTTTCACCAGTTAGCGTTCATTGTGTTAGTTGTAACTTTTTTTATACCAATAATGAAAATGTTGACACCGTTGTGTTGAGAATAGTGGGCTGTAGAGAAGTGGTCTACTGTCTCAGCTAAAGTGGGGTGGGAGATAATCAGTAAGGTTTCTCTTATGTGTATTTTTAGAGGGGAACGGTGTCGTACATAACCATAAGCAGTACTTATAGCTGCACTGAATGCATTATGGTGCCATAGGCTATCCAAATCACTGTAGGGGAGGACTTGTTGGCCTGTATATTATTTGAATTAGTTATACACGTTGCAATGTTTTGAAATGCGGGCTTTTATTTTTAACATTTCCTCATTACCATACCACCCGGAAGTCATCGTTTGTGCTGCTGGCAGAATACCGGCTCGTCATTTACGGCTTCTTCCACTTCGCAGCACATCTCCAGATAAACGCTGTAAGTTTACCGGCTATTCAATTATGAAAATTAAAAACATACCTTGTACATGTTAACATCTGTCTAGAAATATATACAATACAACTTCAATGATAAAATAAGGGTCAATACAATCCCGACACCACATTTGAGCTAGCTAATTTAGCTAGCAGATTACCTGAGGTAGCGCGCTAACGTTTGTTGGTCTGTACTTGAACGTTATTGAACAAGCTAACGCTAGTCAGCTAGTAATTCAATTACATTTTGCTCAGTGTTTGATTTCATGTTGAATGTGTAGTTTACGCTGCTGATGATTTACAGTGGTTGCCAAAAGAAAGCCATGTTTCCCCAAATAATATATATATTTTAAACAACCATATATATAATAATTTCGGGAATCTCTTGTGTTTCATAAATGTCCAATCAATTCGCAAGAGGCTGAATGTGTCTCACCGGAGAATGCGAACGAAACAACGCCCCTCTGTCTCAGTATGTGTAGTGTATCTATCTGATGCTGTCTGGTCAGAAAGAGTATGACATTGAAGACACCCGTAGCATTAAATGCAAGGGAAGCCAGTGAGCATTTGGCCTCCCTTGATAAAAACATATAAAATAATAGCCAATCAGCGTTCTTTTCTCTCGTCCTGCAAGTGTATCGTCAGACGTCATGATACCTCATTAGAAGTGTCCACTTCATTTGAGGGCTGAGGGGATAGGGTGTGTCTTATAAGTGTTTGGGCTACAGCCAGGGATTTGTACAGTTTTACTTAATTCTCTGTACTGGCCAATGATGATAACGGCGATTCAGATCCAACCATTAATTCATACATTGTGCCCCTGGTCTGGGAGGATGGAAGTTCAATATGTAGCTGGAGGTAGTATGCGAGCAAGCATTTTAGACAGGTAGCTTAGGACAACAAAACTGAAAGGTTGTACTGTATGACAGAGTCATAGACCGTTTAGACAACATGAAAGATGAGGATGGCATCTGTGTTTCTGCAAGTAGGGTGAGTCAACATGTATTTTTCTTCTACACACAGACGCGCAAAAATCAGTACCATGGACAGCCACATCATATTTAGCTTACTTTGATTGGACTAAATAGTTTTGGTATCTTTTAGTTGTCACTGTATTAGACTAAGAGGAGGTGATTAGATGCTGAAATGGTGTGGGTTTGTCATGCAATAGAATCCAACTGATGCGTTCTGCTTACAACAAAATTTGTTTCATCGTTTGTTTTGGTATGTTGCATTGAAAGTAGCTAATAGGGCTTTGATTTGATCACAATTCCCACAATGGAGGGGAATGTTGATAGTGTTAACTAAGGGGGAAAGCGAGAAAGTTGAGTGAAGTTCAATCTCGTGCTTCTCTGCGTGGGCTGGTGCTTGTCTGTGCAGCAGTACCAGGGAGCTGCGCACTCGCCACTTAGGGGGAACATTGATCACAACACATACGTTGTAATATGGCATTATCTTCTGGATTGGCTTCCCCGGTGATTTAACCCACGCTAATGTTGATTTTGCAAATAACCTAGCTAGCTAGCGAGTAGCCATAATCCCAATAGACATTACCTTCTCTCTCTAGTCACATCACATTTTAATTGTCACATGCTTCGTAAACAAGTGTAGACTAACATTAAAATGCTTACTTTACGGGCCTTTCAAACAAGGCAGAATACAATAAAAAAATATACTAATACCGGTACCTAGTCAATGATAGCTTGGCTATATACATGGAGTACCAGTATCTAGTCAATGATAGCTTGGCTATATACAGGGAGTACCAGTATCTAGTCAATGATAGTTTGGCTATATACAGAGTACCAGTATCTAGTCAATGATAGCGTGGCTATATACAGAGAGTACCAGTACCTAGTCAATGATAGCTTGGCTATATACAGAGTACCAGTATCTAGTCAATGATAGCTTGGCTATATACAGAGAGTACCAGTATCTAGTCAATGATAGCTTGGCTATATACATGGAGTACCAGTATCTAGTCAATGATAGCTTGGCTATATACAGGGAGTACCAGTACCTAGTCAATGATAGCTTGGCTATATACATGGAGTACCAGTACCTAGTCAATGATAGCTTGGCTATATACAGGGAGTACCAGTACCTAGTCAATGATAGCTTGGCTATATACATGGAGTACCAGTACCTAGTCAATGATAGCTTGGCTATATACAGAGTACCAGTACCTAGTCAATGATAGCGTGGCTATATACAGGGAGTACCAGTACCTAGTCAATGATAGCTTGGCTATATACATGGAGTACCAGTACCTAGTCAATGATAGCTCTGCTATATACAGGGAGTACCAGTACCTAGTCAATGATAGCTTGGCTATATACAGGGAGTACCAGTACCTAGTCAATGATAGCTTGGCTATATACAGGGAGTACCAGTACCTAGTCAATGATAGCTTGGCTATATACATGGAGTACCAGTACCTAGTCAATGATAGCTTGGCTATATACATGGAGTACCAGTATCTAGTCAATGATAGCTTGGCTATATACATGGAGTACCAGTATCTAGTCAATGATAGCTTGGCTATATACAGAGTACCAGTATCTAGTCAATGATAGCGTGGCTATATACATGGAGTACCAGTATCTAGTGAATGATAGCTTGGCTATATACAGAGAGTACCAGTATCTAGTCAATGATACCTTGGCTATATACAGAGAGTACCAGTATCTAGTCAATGATAGCTTGGCTATATACAGGGAGTACCAGTATCTAGTCAATGATAGCTTGGCTATATACAGGGAGTACCAGTATCTAGTCAATGATAGCTTGGCTATATACAGAGTACCAGTATCTAGTCAATGATAGCTTGGCTATATACATGGAGTACCAGTATCTAGTCAATGATAGCTTGGCTATATACAGAGTACCAGTATCTAGTCAATGATAGCGTGGCTATATACATGGAGTACCAGTATCTAGTGAATGATAGCTTGGCTATATACAGAGAGTACCAGTATCTAGTCAATGATACCTTGGCTATATACAGAGAGTACCAGTATCTAGTCAATGATAGCTTGGCTATATACAGGGAGTACCAGTATCTAGTCAATGATAGCTTGGCTATATACAGGGAGTACCAGTATCTAGTCAATGATAGCTTGGCTATATACAGAGTACCAGTATCTAGTCAATGATATCTTGGCTATATACATGGAGTACCAGTACCTAGTCAATGATAGCTTGGCTATATACAGGAAGTACCAGTATCTAGTCAATGATAGCTTGGCTATATACATGGAGTACCAGTATCTAGTCAATGATAGCTTGGCTATATACAGAGTACCAGTACCTAGTCAATGATAGCTTGGCTAGATATACAGGCTGCACTGTATATGTAAATAATGTGCTGTGTACATGCCTACCCCTTGACACATTCCCCCTCTTTTCCCACGTTGATTTAAACCCCCTGCATTAAAGTAGGTTTCATACATTGTAAAATACAGTGCCTTCAGAAAGTATTCAGACCCCTTGACCTTTTTCACATTTTGTTACGTTACAGCCTTATTCTAAAATGGATTAAAAACAAAAACAAATCCTCAGTCAACTACACACAATACCCCATAATGACAAAGTGAAAACAGGTTTTTAGAAATGTTTGCAAATGTATTAAAAACAAACAACAGATACCTTGTTTACGTAAGTATTCAGACCCTTTGCTATGAAACTCCTTTTTCCATTGATCATCCTTGAGATCTTTCTACAACTTAATTGCAGTCCACCTGTGGTACATTCAATTGCTTGGAGATGATTTGGAAAGGCACACACCTGTCTATATAAGGTCCCACAGTTGACAGTGCATGTCAGAGCAAAGAGCAGAGCTCCCTTGGAGTTTGCCAAATGGCACCTAAAGACTCTCAGACCATAAGAAACAAGATTCTCCGGTCTGATGAAACCAAGATTGAACTCTTTGGCCTGAATGCCAAGTGTCACGTCTGGAGGAAATCTTGCACTATCCCTACGGTGAAGCATGGTGGTGGCAGCATCATGCTGTGGGGATGTTTTTCAGCTGCAGGGACTGGAAAGATGACCGGAGCAAAGTACAGAGAGTTCCTTGATGAAAACCTGCTCCAGAGCCTCAGGACCTCAGACTGGGGCAAAGGTTCACCTTCCAACAGGACAACGACCCTAAGCACAAAGCCAAGACAACGCGGGAGTGGCTTCGTGACAAGTCACTGAATGTCATTGAGTGACCCAGTCAGAGCTCGGACTTGAACCCGATCGAACATCTCTGGAGAGACCTGGAAATAGCTGTGCAGCGACTAACCCAATCCAACCTGGCAGAGCTTGAGAGGATCTGCAGTGAAGAATGGGAGAAACTCCCCAAATACAGGTGTACCAAGCTTGTAGCGTCAAACCCAAGAAGACTCGAGGCTGTAATCGCTGCCAAAGGTGCTTCAACAAAGTACTAAGTAAAGGGTCTGAATACTTATGAAAATGTGATATTTCCGTTTTTTAAATTTTTAATAAATTAGCAAATATGTCTAAACCTGTTTTAGCTTTGTCATTATCGGATATTGTTTGTAGATTGAGGGGGAAATAACTAATCGATTTTAGAATAAGGCTGTAACGTAACAAAATGAGGGAAAAATCGGAAATACTTTCAGAATGCACTGTTTTCAACAGTGCAAATACAACATTTCACTGTATTCAACAGTGCAAATACAACATTTCACTGTATTCAACAGTGCAAATACAACATTTCACTGTATTCAACAGTACAAATACAACATTTTACTGTTTTCAACAGTGCAAATACAACATTTCACTGTATTCAACAGTGCAAATACAACATTTCGCTGTATTCAACAGTGCAAATACAACATTTCGCTGTATTCAACAGTGCAAATACAACATTTCGCTGTATTCAACAGTGCAAATACAACATTTCGCTGTATTCAACAGTGCAAATACAACATTTCACTGTATTCAACAGTACAAATACAACATTTCACTGTATTCAACAGTGCAAATACAACATTTCGCTGTATTCAACAGTGCAAATACAACATTTCGCTGTATTCAACAGTGCAAATACAACATTTTGCTGTATTCAACAGTGCAAATACAACATTTCACTGTATTCAACGCCGATACCGATTATTGTGGAGGACCCAAAAAAGCCGAAACCGATTATTCGGATGATTTAAAAAAATCTATTTGTAATAATGACAATTACAACAATACTGAATGAACACTTATTTTAACTTAATACATCAATAAAAATAATTTTAGCCTCAAATAAATAATGAAACATGTTCAATTTGGTTTAAATAATGCAAAAACAAAGTGTTGGAGAAGAAAGTAAAAGTGCAATATGTGCCATGTAAGAAAGCTAACGTTTCAGTTCCTTGCTCAGAACATGAGAACATATGAAAGTTGGTGGTTCCTTTTAACATGAGTCTTCAATATTCCCAGGTAAGAAGTTTTAAGTTGTAGTTATTATAGGACTATTTCTCTCTATACCATTTGTAGTTCATTAACCTTTGACTATTGGATGTTCTTATAGTCACTTTAGTATTGCCAGTGTAACAGTATAGCTTCCCTCGCTCCTCCCTGGGCTCGAACCAGGAACACAACGACAACAGCCACCATCGAAGCAGCGTTACCCATGCAGAGCAAGGGGAACAACTACTAGATGGCTCAGAGCGAGTGAAGTTTGAAACGCTATTAGCCTTAGCCAGCCATTTCACTTCGGTCACCAGCCTCATCTCGGGAGTTGATAGGTTTGAAGTTATAAACAGCGCAATGCTTGACGGACAACGACGAGCTGCTGGCAAAACACACGAAAGTGCTGTTTGAATGAATGTTTACGCGCCTGCTTCTGCCTACCACCGCTCAGTCAGATACATAGATACTTGTATGCTCAGTCAGATTACACGCAAAGCAGGATACGCTAGATAATATCTAGTAATATCATCAAGCATGTGTAGTTAACTAGTGATTATGATTGATTGTTTTTTATAAGATAAGTTTAATGCTAGCTAGCTAGCTACCTTGGCTTACTGCATTTGCGTAACTCCTTGTGGAGCAGGTCGTTATTGCGTTGGACTAGATAACTGTACGGTTGCAAGATTGGATCCCCCGAGCTGACAAGGTGAACATCTGTCGTTCTGCCCCTGAACGAGGCAGGTAACCCACCGTTCCTAGGCTGTCATTGAAAATAAGAATGTGTTCTTGACTGATTTGCCTAGTTAAATAAAGGTATAAAAAAAATATTTAAAAAGTGACTAGGCAACAGGATGTATGATAGAAAGTGGAAGTACACTATATATACAGCAGTATGTGGACACCCCTTCATCCACTATATATACAGCAGTATGAGGACACCCCTTCATCCACTATATATACAGCAGTATGAGGACACCCCTTCATCTACTATATATATATATACAGCAGTATGAGGACACTCCTTCATCCACTATATATACAGCAGTATGAGGACACCCCTTCATCCACTATATATACAGCAGTATGAGGACACCCCTTCATACACTATATATACAGCAGTATGAGGACACCCCTTCATACACTATATATACAGCAGTATGTGGACACCTCTTCATCCACTATATATACAGCAGTATGTGGACACCCCTTCATCCACTATATATACAGGACACCCCTTCATCCACTATATATACAGCAGTATGAGACCCCTTTCCAACAAGTCAGTTTGTCAAATTTCTGCCCTGCTAGAGCTGCCCCGGTCAACTGAGATTGTGAAGTGAAAATGTCTCGGAGCAACAATGGCTCAGCCGCAAAGTGGTAGGCCACACAAGCTCACAGAACGGAACTTCTTGAGGATCTGACGGCCCATGCCAAATCTTTACAGCCTCCCGAGGCTAGCTCCTTAGACTGATTTTTACCTTGTCGGCTCGGGGATTCGATCTTGCAACCTTTCGGTGACTAGTCCAACACTCTAACCACTAGGCTACCTGCCTCCCCATATGGAGTATATGTAGGCTGATCAACCAGCTGGCTGCTTTCAAAAAGAAGTGCAGAAAAAAATCCTACTAAAAAATATATTGTTCATTTCATGAAGTCCCATTAGAACAAGGCCATTGAAACCAGAGGCCCTGTCTTTCCTGGCCTAAAGTGAAACCTGACATGTGAGATACTTCAGAGCTGGTCTCGTGTAACACCTGTCTGTCTCTCCCCTCTCTTTCTATTTAACCATTTCAAATGGAAGATCACTAAAGTTCATATTTAGTTTAGATCAACACAATGTTTAGCACATCTGGGGTTTCTGTACAATTTCCAGTGTTCTGTTTGTGACACTTTAAGGTGCTGATGGTCACTAGAATGTTATCCTTGTTTTACCCCAATGCTTACAGAACATTTGGTACTGTCTGATTAGGATATAGAGGGCTTGGCTGGTGTTTACAGAACATTTGGTATTGTCTGATTAGGATATAGAGGGCCTGGCAGGTGTTTACAGAACATTTGGTACTGTCTGATTAGGATATAGAGGGCCTGGCTGGTGTTTACAGAACATTTGGTACTGTCTGATTAGGATATAGAGGGCCTGGCTGGTGTTTACAGAACATTTGGTACTGTCTGAATAGGATATAGAGGGCCTGGCTGGTGTTTACAGAACATTTGGTACTGTCTGATTAGGATATAGAGGGCCTGGCTGGTGTTTACAGAACATTTGGTACTGTCTGATTAGGATATAGAGGGCCTGGCTGGTGTTTACAGAACATTTGGTACTGTCTGAATAGGATATAAAGGGCCTGTCTCAAAAAAGCCAGTTAGAAACTTGTCATAAACCATTTTTTTTGTTGACTTTATCTGACTTCTCTTCTGTTCACCTGGAAATTCAAACCCTTTGTCGCTCTCCTCGATCCCTCTCTCTCTCCTCCAGAGAGATGTTGCTGTGTGCTCTGGTGGGTCTGCTGCTGCTGTTCTCCTGTCTGGATGTGTGGTACTTCCTGCGGGGGGTGGTGGTGGTGGTGCAGGCCTGGTTCCAACCCCCGGTCTGGGATGTCCTGGCAGAGCAGAGTGTTGCTGGGAGGGTCCTACCTCATGACCTGGACTATATGGGTCACATGAATAACGCCAGATACCTCCGGGAGTGTGACTTCGCCAGGTTAGACGAACACACTCACATAGGCCTGCTACTTTACTACTTTACTTTAAAAACATATTTAAGTGTTTTGTATGTTTTATAGAGAGAGAGTGGTGAAAGGCACATTACCAGTCAAAAGTTTGGACACACCTACTCAGTCAAGGGTTTTTCTATATTTTTACTATTTTCTACATTGTAGAATAATATTGAAGACATCAAAACTATGAAATAACACACATGGAATCATGTAGTAACCAAAAAAGTGTTAAACAAATTAAAATATGTTTTATTCTTCCAGTAGCCACCCTTTGTCTGGATGACAGCTTTGCACACTCTTAGCCTTCTCTCAACCAGCTTCATGAGGAATGCTTTTTCAACAGTCTTGAAGGAGTTCCCACATATGCTGAGCACTTGTTGGCTGCTTTTCCTTAACTCTGCGGTCCAACTCAGCCAAGTCATCTGATGCAGCCCTCCATCACTCTCCTTCTTGGTCAAATTGCCATTAAACAGCCTGGAGGTGTGTTGGGTCATTGTCCTGTTGAAAAACAAATGATAGTCCAACTAAGCGCAATCCAGATGGGATGGTGTATCGCTGCAGAATGCTGTGGTAGCCATGCTGATTAAGTGTGCCTTAATATTCTAAATAAATCACTGACCGTGTCACCAGCAAAGCACCATCACACCACCACCTCCATGTTTCATTGTGGGAACCACACATGTGGAGATCATTCGTTCAACTACTCTGCCTCTCAAAGACACGGTGGTTGGAACCAGAAATCTCAAATTTGGAGTCCTCATAAGGACAGATTTCCACCGGTCTAATGTCCTTCGCCCAAGTCTCCTCTTCGTATTGGTGTCCTTTAGTATCTGGACCCTCTCTTTCTATAATAATCCTCTGCCATTGTTGCAATCCCTATTACTAGTCTGTTCAACCTGTTTCGTATCGTCTAAGATTCCTAAAGATTGGAAAGCTGCCGCGGTCATCCCCCTCTTCAAAGGGGGTGACACTCTAGACCCAAACTGTTACAGACCTATATCCATCCTGCCCTGTCTTTCTAAATTCTTCGAAAGCCAAGTTAATAAACATATCACTGACCATTTCGAATCCCACAGTACCTTCTCCACTGCAATCTGGTTTCCGAGCTGGTCATGGGTGCACCTCAGTTACGCTCAAGGTACTAAACAATATCATAACCGCCATCGATAAAAGACAGTACTGTGCAGCCGGCTTCATTGATCTGGCCAAGGCTTTCGACTCTGTCAATCATCGCTTTCTTATCGGCAGACTCAACAGTCTTGGTTTCTCAAATAACTGCCTCGCCTGGTTCACCAACTACTTCTCAGATAGAGCTCAGTGTGTCAAATCGGAGGGCCTGTTGTCCGGACCTCTGGCAGTCTCTATGGGGGTACCACAGGGTTCAATTCTCGGGCCGACTATTTTCTCTGTATATATCTATGATGTTGCTCTTGCTGCAGATGATTCCTTGAGCCACCTCTACGCAGACGACACCATTCTGTATACATCTGGTTATTCTAGCATCACTATTCTGGACGGTTCTGACTTAGAATATGTGGACAACTACAAATACCTAGGTGTCTGGCTAGACTATAAATTATCCTTCCAGACTAATATTATGCATCTCCAATACAAAATTAAATCTAGAATCGGTTTCCTATTTCGCAACAACGCATCCTTCACTCACGCCGCCAAACATACCCTCGTAAAACTGACCATCCTACCGATCCTCGACTTCGGCAATTTCATTTACAAAATAGCCTCCCAACACTCTACTCAGCAAACTGGATGTTGTCTATCACAGCGCCATCCGTTTTGTCACCAAAGCCCCATATACCACCCACCACTGCGACCTGTATGCTCTCGTCGGCTGGCCCTTGCTACATATTCATATTTCATAGTTTTGATGGCTCCACTATTATTCTACAATGTAGAAAATAGTAAAAATAAAGAAACTCTTGAATGAGTAGATGTGTCCAAACTTTTGACTGGTACTGTATAAATGCAGTGCATCCAGAAAGTATTCAGACCACTTTTTCCACATTTTGTTAACAGCCTTTTTCTATAATGGATCAAATTCATTGTTTTCCTCATTAATCTACACACAATACCCCATAATGACAAAGCAAAAACAGGTTTTTAGACATTTTTGCAAATGTATTATAAATAAAAATCTAAAATATCACATTGACATAAGTATTCAGACCCTTTACTCAGTACTTTGTTGAAACACCTTTGGCAGCGATTACAGCCTCAAGTCTTATTGGGAATGACGCTACAAGCTTGGCACACCTGTATTTGGGGAGTTTCTCCAATTCTTCTCTGCAAATCCTCTCAAGCTCTGTCAGGTTGGATCGGGAGCGTCGCTGCACAGCTATTTTCAGGTCTCTCCAGAGATGTTCGATCGGGTTCAAGTCCGAGCTCTGGCTGCGACACTGAAGGACATTCAGAGACTTGTCCCGAAGCCACTCCTGCATTGTCTTGGCTGTGTGCTTAGGGTCATTGTCCTTTGCCCCAGTCTGAGGTCCTGAGCGCTCTGGAGCAGGTTTTCATCAAGGAGATATCTGTACTTTGCTCCGTTCATCTTTCCCTCGATCATCCCAATAACATGATGCTGCCACCACCATGCTTCACTGTAGGGATGGTGCCAGGTTTCCTCCAGATGTGACGCTTGGGATTCAGGCCAAAGAGTTCAAACTTGGTTTCATCAGTCCATAGAATCTTGTTTCTCATGGTCTGAGAGTCCTTTAGGTGACTCTTGGTAAACTCCAAGCGGCCTGTCATGTGCCTTTTACTGAGGAGTGAATTCAGGCTGGCCACTCTACCATAAAGGCCTGATTGGTGGAGTGCTGCAGAGATGGTTGTCCTTCTGGAAGGTTCTCCCATCTCCACAGGGGATCTCTGGAGCTCAGTTTGGCTGGGCGGCCAGCTCTAGAAAGTCTTGGTGGTTCCAAACTTCCATTTAAGAATGATGGCCACTGTGTTCTTGGGGACCTTCAATGCTTCTGAATTGTTTTGGTACCCTTCCCCAGATCTGTGCCTTGACTCAATCCTGTCTCGGAGCGCTATGGACAATTCCTTCGACCTCATGGCTTGGATTTTGCTCTGACATGCACTGTCAACTGTGGGACCTTATATAGACAGGTGTGTGCCTTTCCAAATCATCTCCAATCAATTGAATTTACCAAAGGTGGACTCCAATCAACTTGTAGAAACATCTCATGGATGATCAATGGAAACAGGATGCACCTGAGCTCAATTTCGAATCTCATAGCAAAGGGTCTGAATACTTATGTAAATAAGGTATTTCTGTGTTTTATTTTTAATAACATCTATCCATTACAGTTAATATTGGTGAGGTAGGACACAGATATTTTGGGGTTTCAAGGTATTTTAGATATTTTGGGATTGAAATGGCACGACACATATCTATACGTTTCAAAACATCCGTAGGATATTATAAACAGTATAGGTAAGTTTGAAATCTGGTACACTTGAAAATGAGGGATATACTCTGGAAGTAGTAAAGCTGCTCTTTGCTGAAACACACTGACAGTTGTGACGTAAAGTTAAATAACTGTTTATACCATATTTGTTGACAAACTTTAATTAAATAACTGTTGTTTTACAACAACAAAACGTATCCATGTATGTTTAAGACGTGGTCTTAGTGAATACATAACGTTACTTGCACTGCACACCGATTGACTATATATTACAATTAGCTTTTTATCATTACCGAAAACAATGTTCTCGTTACCGAAACGGACCTAAAAAAAGGACGTGGTAATGCGAAATGTGTGTTTCTTTAATGAGGCTCAATCAATCAAATACACTGCTCAAAACAACAAAGGGAACACTAAAATAACACATCCTTGATCTGAATGAATGAAATATTCTTATTAAATACTTTTTTCTTTACATAGTTGAATGTGCTGACAACAAAATCACACAAAAATTATCAATGGAAATCAAATTTATCAACCCATGAGGGTCTGGATTTGGAGTCACACTCAAAAGTGGAAAACCACACTACAGGCTGATCCAACTTTGATGTAATGTCCTTAAAGCAAGTCAAAATGAGGCTCAGTAGTGTGTGTGGCCTCCACGTGCCTGTATGACCTCCCTACAACGCCTGGGCATGCTCCTGATGAGGTGGCGGATGGTCTCCTGAGGGATCTCCTCCCAGACGTGGACTAAAGCATCCGCCAACTCCTGGACAGTCTGTGGTGCAACAGACGGAGCTATTGGTGGATGGAGCGAGACATGATGTCCCAGATGTGCTCAATTGAATTTAGGTCTGGGGAACGGGCGGGCCAGTACATAGCATCAATGCCTTCCTCTTGCAGGAACTGCTGACACACTCCAGCCACATGAGGTCTAACATTGTCTTGCATTAGGATGAACCCAGGGCCAACCGCACCAGCATATGGTCTCACAAGGGGTCTGAGGATCTCATCTCGGTACCTAATGCCAGTAAGGCTACCTCTGGCGAGCACATGGAGGGCTGTGCGGCCCCCCAAAGAAATGCCACCCCACACCATGACTGACCCACCACCAAACCGGTCATGCTGGAGGATGTTGCAGGCAGCAGAACGTTCTCCACGGCGTCTCCAGACTCTGTCACGTCTGTCACATGAGCTCAGTGTGAACCTGCTTTCATCTGTGAAGAGCACAGGGCAGAATTTGCCAATCTTGGTGTTCTCTGGCAAATGCAAAACGTCCTGCATGGTGTTGGGCTGTAAGCACACCCCACACCTGTGGATGTCGGGCCCTCATACCACCCTCATGGAGTCTGTTTCTGACCGTTTGAGCAGACACATGCACATTTGTGGCCTGCTGGAGGTCATTTTGCAGGGCTCTGGCAGTGCTCCTCCTTGCACAAAGGCGGAGGTAGCTGCTGGGTTGTTGCCCTCCTACGGCCTCCTCCACGTCTCCTGATGTACTGGCCTGTCTCCTGGTAGCACCTCCATGCTCTGGACACTACGCTGACAGACACAGCAAACCTTCTTGTCACAGCTCGCATTGATGTGCCATCCTGGATGAGCTGCACTACCTGAGCCACTTGTGTGGGTTGTAGACTCCGTCTCATGCTACCACTAGAGTGAAAGCACCGCCAGCATTCAAAAGTGACCAAAACATCAGCCAGGAAGCATAGGAACTGAGAAGTGGTCTGTGGTCACCACCTGCAGAACCACTCCTTTATTGGGGGTGTCTTGCTAATTGCCTATAATTTCCACCTGTTGTCTATTCCATTTGCACAACAGCATGTGAAATGTATTGTCAATCAGTGTTGCTTCCTAAGTGGACAGTTTGATTTCACAGAAGTGTGATTGACTTTGAGTTACATTGTGTTGTTTAAGTGTTCCCTTTATTTTTTTAAGCAGTGTAAAAGGAGACAGCCAATATGAATCTGCAAATAATTGACCACATCACTGAAACCCATTCATGCCTCCATGTTGGTAAGGTAATGGCTCTCTGACTTTTTCCCAATTTAGCTTTTTAGCCGTTTCGGTAATGAGAAGGCCAAGTGAGTTAAAGGGGGTGTTTAGAGAATGAGCTCCTCATTCGGAAGGTTAACTTGACCTGAGGACTACTCTAGACCAGGTTTCCCAGAGTGACCCTGGGCAGGTGAGTCCTGAGAATACATCTATATTCACACACTTTCTTCTTTGGGTTAATGGAGGACAATTTGGGTCACGGGAGGACGGACAATGTCTCATTTGGGTCACGGGAGGACGGTCAATGTCTCATTTGGGTCACGGGGGGACGGTCAATGTCTCATTTGGGTCACGGGAGGACGGTCAATGTCTCATTTGGGTCACGGGAGGACGGTCAATGTCTCATTTCATGGGTGGACGGTCAATGTCTCATTTCATGGGTGGACGGACAATGTCTCATTTCATGGGTGGACGGTCAATGTCTCATTTCATGGGTGGACGGTCAATGTCTCATTTGGGTCACGGGGGGGGGAGCGGTCAATGTCTCATTTGGGTCACGGGGGGGGGGCGGTCAATGTCTCATTTGGGTCACGGGAGGACGGTCAATGTCTCATTTCATGGGTGGACGGTCAATGTCTCATTTGGGTCACGGGGGGGGGGGGGGGGGGCGGTCAATGTCTCATTTGGGTCATGGGGGGGGGGCGGTCAATGTCTCATTTGGGTCACTGGGGGGGGGGGGCGGTCAATGTCTCATTTGGGTCATGGGGGGGGGGCGGTCAATGTCTCATTTGGGTCACTGGGGGGGGGGGGGGCGGTCAATGTCTCATTTGGGTCACGGGGGGGGGCGGTCAATGTCTCATTTGGGTCACGGGGGGGGGCGGTCAATGTCTCATTTGGATCACGGGAGGACGGTCAATGTCTCATTTGGGTCACGGGGGGGGGGGGCGGTCAATGTCTCATTTGGGTCACGGGGGGGGGGGTGGTCAATGTCTCATTTGGGTCACGGGAGGACGGTCAATGTCTCATTTCACGGGAGGACGGTCAATGTCTCATTTCACGGGAGGACGGTCAATGTCTCGGGTCTGGAGCTGAAATAGTTTAAGAACCCCTGATGTAGATGATGCATCCTGGGTGTGCTTTTATGTAATAAACTTATTTTAATGTCAACTTCACCTAGTATACCATTTTTATGATTTATGGACAAACTAAAGCAACATATTTTGTATTCAAATAAGTTAGGTTTTTGTAAAGTCAAATTGAATAAAATAACTCGAACTTGAATCTGGATATATTACGGAAATGAGAATTTGTGGTGAAAATTGTAAAAAACAAAAACATGATCTGGCAAATTTATTTAAATGAAGACACTTCCCCTACACCTAAGACCTCTTAGTTCTCAGAATGACACCTAAGACCTCTTAGTTCTCAGAATGACACCTAAGACATCTTAGTTCTCAGAATGACACCTAAGACATCCTAGTTCTCAGAATGACACCTAACAGCTCTTAGTTCTCAGAATGACACCTAACACCTCTTAGTTCACAGAATGACACCTAAGACCTCTTAGTTCTCAGAATGACACCTAACACCTCTTAGTTCTCAGAATGACACCTAACACCTCTTAGTTCTCAGAATGACACCTAACACCTCTTAGTTCTCAGAATGACACCTAAGACATCCTAGTTCTCAGAATGACACCTAAGACATCCTAGTTCTCAGAATGACACCTAAGACATCCTAGTTCTCAGAATGACACCTAAGACATCCTAGTTCTCAGAATGACACCTAAGACATCCTAGTTCTCAGAATGACACCTAAGACATCCTAGTTCTCAGAATGACACCTAACACCTCTTAGTTCTCAGAATGACACCTAAGACCTCTTAGTTCTCAGAATGACACCTAAGACATCTTAGTTCTCAGAATGACACCTAAGACCTCTTAGTTCTCAGAATGACACCTAAGACCTCTTAGTTCTCAGAATGACACCTACGACATCTTAGTTCTCAGAATGACACCTAAGACCTCTTAGTTCTCAGAATGACACCTACGACATCTTAGTTCTCAGAATGACACCTAAGACATCCTAGTTCTCAGAATGACACCTAAGACATCTTAGTTCTCAGAATGACACCTAAGACATCCTAGTTCTCAGAATGACACCTAACAGCTCTTAGTTCTCAGAATGACACCTAACACCTCTTAGTTCACAGAATGACACCTAAGACCTCTTAGTTCTCAGAATGACACCTAACACCTCTTAGTTCTCAGAATGACACCTAACACCTCTTAGTTCTCAGAATGACACCTAACACCTCTTAGTTCTCAGAATGACACCTAAGACATCCTAGTTCTCAGAATGACACCTAAGACATCCTAGTTCTCAGAATGACACCTAAGACATCCTAGTTCTCAGAATGACACCTAAGACATCCTAGTTCTCAGAATGACACCTAAGACATCCTAGTTCTCAGAATGACACCTAAGACATCCTAGTTCTCAGAATGACACCTAAGACATCCTAGTTCTCAGAATGACACCTAAGACATCCTAGTTCTCAGAATGACACCTAACACCTCTTAGTTCTCAGAATGACACCTAAGACCTCTTAGTTCTCAGAATGACACCTAAGACATCTTAGTTCTCAGAATGACACCTAAGACCTCTTAGTTCTCAGAATGACACCTAAGACCTCTTAGTTCTCAGAATGACACCTACGACATCTTAGTTCTCAGAATGACACCTAAGACCTCTTAGTTCTCAGAATGACACCTACGACATCTTAGTTCTCAGAATGACACCTAAGACATCCTAGTTCTCAGAATGACACCTAAGACATCTTAGTTCTCAGAATGACACCTAAGACATCCTAGTTCTCAGAATGACACCTAACAGCTCTTAGTTCTCAGAATGACACCTAACACCTCTTAGTTCACAGAATGACACCTAAGACCTCTTAGTTCTCAGAATGACACCTAACACCTCTTAGTTCTCAGAATGACACCTAACACCTCTTAGTTCTCAGAATGACACCTAACACCTCTTAGTTCTCAGAATGACACCTAAGACATCCTAGTTCTCAGAATGACACCTAAGACATCCTAGTTCTCAGAATGACACCTAAGACATCCTAGTTCTCAGAATGACACCTAAGACATCCTAGTTCTCAGAATGACACCTAAGACATCCTAGTTCTCAGAATGACACCTAAGACATCCTAGTTCTCAGAATGACACCTAAGACATCCTAGTTCTCAGAATGACACCTAAGACATCCTAGTTCTCAGAATGACACCTAAGACATCCTAGTTCTCAGAATGACACCTAACACCTCTTAGTTCTCAGAATGACACCTAAGACCTCTTAGTTCTCAGAATGACACCTAAGACATCTTAGTTCTCAGAATGACACCTAAGACCTCTTAGTTCTCAGAATGACACCTAAGACCTCTTAGTTCTCAGAATGACACCTAACACCTCTTAGTTCTCAGAATGACACCTAAGACCTCTTAGTTCTCAGAATGACACCTAAGACATCCTAGTTCTCAGAATGACACCTAAGACATCTTAGTTCTCAGAATGACACCTAAGACCTCTTAGTTCTCAGAATGACACCTAACACCTCTTAGTTCTCAGAATGACACCTAACACCTCTTAGTTCTCAGAATGACACCTAAGACATCTTAGTTCTCAGAATGACACCTAAGACTTCTTAGTTCTCAGAATGACACCTAAGACATCCTAGTTCTCAGAATGACACCTAAGACATCCTAGTTCTCAGAATGACACCTAAGACATCTTAGTTCTCAGAATGACACCTAAGACCTCTTAGTTCTCAGAATGACACCTAACACCTCTTAGTTCTCAGAATGACACCTAACACCTCTTAGTTCTCAGAATGACACCTAAGACATCTTAGTTCTCAGAATGACACCTAAGACTTCTTAGTTCTCAGAATGACACCTAAGACTTCTTAGTTCTCAGAATGACACCTAAGACTTCTTAGTTCTCAGAATGACACCTAAGACTTCTTAGTTCTCAGAATGACAGTTGATTTTTTGCAGATGCATCATGGTTCTGTAACTCAAATTTGCTACAGACATTTTGAAACTGGTTTTGTGAGAATCACTCAGACAGACGTAAGGCATTTGGTAATGTCTGTACTGGTTCCTTATCCTCCTCCAGGTTCCACCATTACATGCGGAACGGGATCTTTAAGGCCCTACGGACCCTGAAGGCCACCATGGTGGTGGGGGCCTCCACTATTCGCTACCGACGCTCGCTGGCCTTCGGGGAAGCATTTGACTTGCGCACTCGCATCGTGGCATGGGACGACAAGTCATTCTACGTGGAGCAGCGGTTTGTCTCCCAGGGCGACGGGTTCATCTCCGCGGTGATGCTATGCAGACAGAATGTTCTCCGTAGCAACCCTGAGAGCATCCTACAGCTGCTCTGCAAGAGGAAGGTAGGAGAGGAAGGGATGAGAGGGTGTGGAGGGGAGGGATGAGAGGAAGGGAGGGATGAGAGGGAGGAGAGGGGGCCTTTGATGCATGGGATATCACTCGGTCCTCTTCTCTGTGTGTTCAGGTGGAGTGTCCCGACTCAGTCCTCTTCTCTCTGTGTGTTCAGGTGGAGTGTCCCGACTCATTCCTCTTCTCTCTGTGTGTTCAGGTGAAGTGTCCCGACTCATGCCTCTTCTCTCTGTGTGTTCAGGTGGAGTGTCCCGACTCAGTCCTCTCCTCTCTGTGTGTTCAGGTGGAGTGTCCCGACTCAGTCCTCTTCTCTCTGTGTGTTCAGGTGGAGTGTCCCGACTCAGTCCCCTTCTCTCTGTGTTCAGGTGGAGTGTCCCGACTCAGTCCTCTTCTCTCTGTGTGTTCAGGTGGAGTGTCCCGACTCAGTCCTCTTCTCTCTGTGTGTTCAGGTAGAGTGTCCCGACTACCCTGAGGATCTGCAGCACTGGATCAGCTTCATCTCAGCCAGCAGCCAGGCCCTGAGAGCCCAGAGTGGACTAGAGGACAAGACTGGAGCGCAGGAAGACAAAGACAAGTGATACACACATTCCTTGAGGAGCCCTAACATTACACATTGTTGTAGCCCGGCCCCAAGCACACCTGATTCAACAAATCTGCTTATAATTAAGCTGTTGATTAGTTGAATCAGGTGAGGGCCTAGAACTGACATGACTGACAGCTCCCTCAGAATACAGGAACTAAACTGACATGACTGACACCTCCCTCAGAATACAGGAACTAAACTGACATGACTGACAGCTCCCTCAGAATACAGGAACTAAACTGACATGACTGACACCTCCCTCAGAATACAGGAACTAAACTGACATGACTGACACCTCCCTCAGAATACAGGAACTAAACTGACATGACTGACAGCTCCCTCAGAATACAGGAACTAAACTGACATGACTGACACCTCCCTCAGAATACAGGAACTAAACTGACATGACTGACACCTCCCTCAGAATACAGGAACTAAACTGACATGACTGACAGCTCCCTCAGAATACAGGAACTAAACTGACATGACTGACAGCTCCCTCAGAATACAGGAACTAAACTGACATGACTGACACCTCCCTCAGAATACAGGACCTAAACTGACATGACTGACAGCTCCCTCAGAATACAGGAACTAAACTGACATGACTGACACCTCCCACAGAATACAGGAACTAAACTGACATGACTGACACCTCCCTCAGAATACAGGAACTAAACTGACATGACTGACAGCTCCCTCAGAATACAGGAACTAAACTGACATGACTGACACCTCCCACAGAATACAGGAACTAAACTGACATGACTGACACCTCCCTCAGAATACAGGAACTAAACTGACATGACTGACACCTCCCTCAGAATACAGGAACTAAACTGACATGACTGACAGCTCCCTCAGAATACAGGAACTAAACTGACATGACTGACAGCTCCCTCAGAATACAGGAACTAAACTGACATGACTGACACCTCCCTCAGAATACAGGAACTAAACTGACATGACTGACACCTCCCTCAGAATACAGGAACTAAACTGACATGACTGACACCTCCCTCAGAATACAGGAACTAAACTGACATGACTGACACCTCCCTCAGAATACAGGAACTAAACTGACATGACTGACACCTCCCACAGAATACAGGAACTAAACTGACATGACTGACAGCTCCCTCAGAATACTGGAACTAAACTGACATGACTGACACCTCCCACAGAATACAGGAACTAAACTGACATGACTGACAGCTCCCTCAGAATACAGGAACTAAACTGACATGACTGACACCTCCCACAGAATACAGGAACTAAACTGACATGACTGACAGCTCCCTCAGAATACAGGAACTAAACTGACATGACTGACAGCTCCCTCAGAATACAGGAACTAAACTGACATGACTGACACCTCCCACAGAATACAGGAACTAAACGGACATGACTGACACCTCCCTCCGAATACAGGAACTTATTCATTATGATTTTAAAATACAAAACTGATCCTAGATCAGTACAGCTACTACAGACCAAGTGGCTTTAACCTTGTACTGCAGTGGGCTAAATCAGGGTCACAGAGTGATTCTGGGTAGTCTTAAACAGATCTACATTGAAACAAAAGAAAACATCTCACACACATGGTTATGGGCTTAAACAAAGACACCTGTACCATGTCAGATATGGAGCTGAAATGTATAACATGTTTAGTTTGCATCCCAATATTACACTTTATATACGTCACAGAAGACTGAAATATAACAAAACTGCTTGACATAGAAACACCGGATTTCTACATTAAAAAAATATATATATGTTTCTTAATTATGAAAAACATTTCACCCATGAGGCCACTAGAGAGCACTTTGGTCATTGGCCTGCAGGATAGAGGACCATCGTGTTGTTAAGGGATTCATCCTAACCTAAGATGCAAAACCTTTTCCCATTGACATGAAACTCTTACCATAATAGTTTTAGTTACGTGTGCATGTATCTCGAGATAGTCTCTTTCAATTATTCATTTCGACATCTGTGGGATTCACCAGAATTACCTAAGTAGCTCGAAGGACCAATCATAAATGTCTGTCGGAGACTGACGGGTCGAGTGGCGAATGACGGAGCCCCTCCCATCATACTAAAGAGCCAGTCACCTGCCCTCTGATCATTCTCACCTCTCTTCCACACAGAGGAGTTCTACTCAGCTCTCCTCAGCACCACTAGATCTGTTTTCCTGTTCACAGGTTTAACGGTTACACAGCCGAGCGATGGGTTATTCGTCTTTTGTGTTGGGTGACCTTGGGCAAGGCACTTAACCCTAATTGCTCCCTGTAAGTCGCTCTGGATAAGAGTTTTTGCTAAATTACTAAAATGCAGAATGAACGTTTTCGCTTCACTGCTTTTTCTTCATTCGTCTCCTGTTGTAGCTAGCGTAAAACAGCTAGCGTAAAACAGCTAGCTAAGGAGACTTGGCTAGCTTAGCTGCAAGGCCAGCTCCCCTACCGACTAGCTCTTCTACCTGGAAGTTTGAACTCTCGTTTAGTTCAACCCACTACCGATGTTGACCAGACCGACCATCCTAGCGTCACTGCTTATCGATCGAGAAGCACACTGTTGTTCATCACAAGACCAACATAACGTTGGCTAGCCGTTGGCTAGCCATGCTACTAGCCCTTGTGACGAACGCTAGCTGCGCTCACATTGTTAAAGGGATTGGCTTCTCCGGCCAGCACTGTGCTAACTCACTAGCCTACCACACTCGCTAGCCTACCACACTCGCTAGCCTACCTCGCTAGCCTACCACACTCGCTAGCCTACCACACTCGCTAGCCTACCACGCTAGCCTACCACGCTAGCCTACCACGCTAGCCTACCATCGTTTTACTTTGTTCTCGAATTAGCCTTTTTTTGGAGCCATGGAACATGCTAACTCGGCCCAAGATTTACCGAACAAGGCCTGTGCCCATGCTGGGCTACCATATATTTTATACGGGATGACTTTATTCCGCATAAAAGTAACGTTGTAGCCCCTTGGTGGCAAGGCAAGCTGTGGATAGCGGAGATCATTCACCCGCTGTACAACAAGCCTGGGCAACTCCTGTTACGCAGAGATCAGCTGACCAAAGCGAACTGAGAGACGCCACGGAAGCCATGGCCCTCTGGCCCTTGAGAGGTTAAATGTGGACTATTGAGTCTATCCAGAGTGCTAGGGCTCATTCTACACGCTCACTGTATGGAAACAAGTGGTGTTTTTTTTTTAAATGGTGACCTAAAAACAGATCATTCCTTACCAATGTTCTGTATCTGAGGTTTTACGCTTCCTGCAGGACCTTTTGGACAGAAGCAAGGCTTTCTCTACTGTTAAGGTCTATTTAGTTGCTTTCTCTGCCTGTCATATAACCTTTGACGATAACACGGTGAGAAAATACCTATTTCATGTCACTTACGTCCAGTTCCCAAGCCGTTAGTCCCGTCATGGGGTTTGTCTATTGTGCTCGAGGTTATTTCACAGCAGACTTTAAGCTGTTGCAGAGCATGGAGATCCATTATCTCTCCTCTTTACTGGTCCCCTTAAGTCTGTAGAGCCAGTGAGCTACATCCCCTGTCAGTTCTCCATTCCTGTCTGTAGAGCCAGTGAGCTACATCCCCTGTCAGTTCTCCATTCCTGTCTGTAGAGCCAGTGAGCTACATCCCCTGTCAGTTCTCCATTCCTGTCTGTAGAGCCAGTGAGCTACATCCCCTGTCAGTTCTCCATTCCTGTCTGTAGAGCCAGTGAGCTACATCCCCTGTCAGTTCTCCATTCCTGTCTGTAGAGCCAGTGAGCTACATCCCCTGTCAGTTCTCCATTCCTGTCTGTAGTTTGCCTTGGGCTTTTCCAAGGTCACCTTGTTGCTCAACCCCACCTTTATAATCAAGGTTGGCTGCAATTACAAATGTCTGTCCATGGAGCTTGTGGTTTTCCACATGCTGACTGTCCATGGAGCTTGTGGTTTTCCACATGCCATCTGGCCTTGTAGCTTGTGGTTTTCCACATGCTGACTGGCCCTTCTATGGAAGAGGATAGGCTACCCCATTTCTGTCCAGTACTCGCGCTGTGCGTATAATTGGATTGGACGACAGCTTTGCACAAGCGCAACCAACTCTTTGTCCTGGGTGCCCCCCCTGCAAGGGCTCAACGGTTGTCTCATTGGATGGGGAAGCTTTTATATTGGCCTTCAATAGTAAGGAGTTTCAGCCTCCGGAGGGCCAGAGGGCTCACTACCTCTTGGACACTGCTGAAGGGCATCTCCTAACAGGAGATCTGCCATGTGGCTTGTTGGGCATCCCCTCATATATTTATGAGGTTCTACCAACCAGACGTCACTCCGCTTTCATTGGCACACACTGTCCTCGGTGGTGGGGCATCTGAGGGATGGTATTGAAGACTGCCTGGCTTCAGAGAGCATCTGAGGGATGATATTGAAGACTGCTTAGGTTCAGAGAGCATCTGAGGGATGGTAATTGAAGACTGCCTGGCTTCAGAGAGCATCTGAGGGTTGCTAATTGAGACTGTCCCTGACAGATGTGTATGATTGGTTCCCCCGAGCTATTTAGGAGATTCTGGTGAATTCCACGGTGAGACGTCTCACTTGTAATATCAGAGAACCGTGGTTACGCAGGTAACCTTACGTTAGGGAACTCTATCTTGTGTATAAATTATTATTATTATTATCTATTATGCACCAAAGCTTCTCCATTCTGTGTTTTTATTACAATTTAGTGTTTCTATAATTTATTGATGATGATGTTCATTGTCTATTTATTTTTTACATTATTTATGTTGCTGTCTGTAGATTTTAAATATTGAATTGGATGCAGAGTATATCATGATTGGAATTGAATGTCAATTATTTTGAATGCAATTTTGAATAAAACACATATGCGACCTCCTGGTTACTTTTAGTCCTGACTGCATTGATTTACGGTGTTCAACACTAGACGACAGTCCGACGCAAACCAGCATCCCTGTGGGAAGCATTGGAGTGAACATGGGCCAGCATCCCTGTGGGAAGCATTGGAGTGAACATGGGCCAGCATCCCTGTGGAAGGCTTTCGGTCAATATGAGGAGGGAGAAACCCTGTGTATTCTGGACCAGGATCAGGTATCAGTCAATATGAGGAGGGAGAAACCCTGTGTATTCTGGACCAGGATCAGGTATCAGTCAGTATGTGGAGGGAGAAACCAGGATCAGGGATCAGTCAATATGGGAGGGAGAAACCCTGTGTGGTAACATTGGGTTACCATGGTAACATGTCAGAGTGATCCTCACCCCATTACCACCAGACAGGAAGTTACCTTGGTAACATGCCAGAGTGGTCATACCTTCCTGTCTGGTGGTAATGGGGTTACCTTGGTAACATGTCAGTGGTCATACCTTCCTGTCTGGTGGTAATGGGGTTACCTTGGTAACATGTCAGTGGTCGTACCTTCCTGTCTGGTGGTAATGGGGTTACCTTGGTAACATGTCAGTGGTCATACCTTCCCGTCTGGTGGTAATGGGGTTACCATGGTAACATGTCAGTGGTCATAATGGGGCGGCAGGGTAGCCTAATGGTTAGAGCGTTGGACTAGTAACCAGAAGGTTGCAAGTTCAAACCCCCGAGCTGACATGGTACAAATCTGTTCTGCCCCTGAACAGGCAGTTAACCCACTAGGCTGTCATTGAAAATAAGAATTTGTTCTTAACTGACTTGCCTAGGTAAAAGGTACAAAGGTACAAAGGTACAAAGGTAAAAGGTACAAATACAAATAAATACCTTCCTGTCTGGTGGTAATGGGTACAATGGTAACATGTCAGTGTGGTGTCCCATATAGAACAGGAGTTCCCTGATCCTGGTCCAGAACACACAGGGTTTCTCCCTCCCCATATTGACTGGTCCTGGTCCAGAATACACAGGATTTCTCCCTCATTGACTGGTTCAGAATACACAGGGTTTCTCCCTCCCATATTGACTGATCCTGGTCCTGGTCCAGAATAAACAGGGTTTCTCCCTCCCATCCTGGTTCAGAATACACAGGGTTTCTCCCTCCCCATATTGACTGATACCTGATCCTGGTCCAGAATACACAGGGTTTCTCCCTCATATTGAGTGATCCTGGTTCAGAATACACAGGGTTTCTCCCTCCCATATTGACTGATCCTGGTTCAGAATACACAGGGTTTCTCCCTCCCATATTGACTGATCCTGGTTCAGAATACACAGGGTTTCTCCCTCCCATATTGACTGATACCTGATCCTGGTCCAGAATACACAGGGTTTCTCCCTCCCCATATTGACTGATACCTGATCCTGGTCCAGAATACACAGGGTTTCTCCCTCATATTGACTGATCCTGGTCCAGAATACACAGGGTTTCTCCCTCCCATATTGACTGATACCTGATCCTGGTCCAGAATACACAGGGTTTCTCCCTCATATTGGGAGAATACACAGGGTTTCTCCCTCCTCATATTGACTAATCCTGGTCCAGAATACACAGGGTTTCTCCCTCATATTGACTGATCCTGGTTCAGAATACACAGGGTTTCTCCCTCATATTGACTGATCCTGGTCCAGAATACACAGGGTTTCTCCCTCCCCATATTGACTGATCCTGGTTCAGAATACCCAGGGTTTCTCCCTCCCATATTGACTGATACCTGATCCTGGTCCAGAATACCCAGGGTTTCTCCCTCCCATATTGACTGATACCTGATCCTGGTCCAGAATACACAGGGTTTCTCCCTCCCCATATTGACTGATACCTGATCCTGGTCCAGAATACACAGGGTTTCTCCCTCCTCATATTGACTGATCCTGGTCCAGAATACACAGGGTTTCTCCCTCATATTGACTGATCCTGGTTCAGAATACACAGGGTTTCTCCCTCCCCATATTGACTGATCCTGGTCCAGAATACCCAGGGTTTCTCCCTCCCCATATTGACTGATACCTGATCCTGGTCCAGAATACACAGGGTTTCTCCCTCCCCATATTGACTGATCCTGGTCCAGAATACACAGGGTTTCTCCCTCCTCATATTGACTGATACCTGATCCTGGTCCAGAATACACAGGGTTTCTCCCTCCCCATATTGACTGATCCTGGTACAGAATACACAGGGTTTCTCCCTCCCCATATTGACTGATACCTGATCCTGGTCCAGAATACACAGGGTTTCTCCCTCCTCATATTGACTGATACCTGATCCTGGTCCAGAATACACAGGGTTTCTCCCTCCCATATTGACTGATCCTGGTCCAGAATACACAGGGTTTCTCCATCCCCATATTGACTGATACCATTCAAATAAATAAAGACAATACAAGGAAAAGTGGTCTAGTAACATGTCTGCAGAGTGCCAGGTCTGTGTCCATTCAGAGACATCAGTATCAAGCCTGTCTGTCAGAGTGTCTGGTCTCTGTCCATTCAGAGACATCAGTATCAAGCCTGTCTGGTCTCTCTCCATTCAGAGACATCAGTATCAAGCCTGTCTGTCAGAGTGTCTGGTCTCTCTCCATTCAGAGACATCAGTATCAAGCCTGTCTGTCAGAGTGCCTGGTCTCTCTCCATTCAGAGACATTAGTATCAAGCCTGTCTGTCAGAGTGCCAGGTCTCTGTCGATTCAGAGACATCAGTATCAAGCCTGTCTGTCAGAGTGTCTGGTCTCTGTCCATTCAGAGACATCAGTATCAAGCCTGTCTGGTCTCTCTCCATTCAGAGACATCAGTATCAAGCCTGTCTGGTATCTCTCCATTCAGAGACATCAGTATCAAGCCTGCAAGTCTTCATGTGCTTCTGTTTCTGTGAACACATAGTCACTGTTCCATTACCAATGGCAGTGAGGGATAGGTGATATCTGACACACAAACTTGAACAGGGCCGACCTAAACCTACAGTGCCAGTCAAAGGTTTAGACATCTACTCATTCAAGGGTTTTTCTTTATTTTTACTATTTTCTACATTGTAGAATAATAGTGAAGACATCAAAACTATGAAATAACATACAGTAAAGTACACAAGCTTACAAACATTTACAATGAATAGCAAAATCACAGTCATCACAAGAATGGCTTCAGATCAAAGTCTACGTTGAGACCAAAGGGAGCAAGGGGTCTTTAAATGAAAGATCCAGGCAGCCTCTCGTTTTAACAATAAATTATCAAGGTCACCCCCTCTCCTAGGGAGGGTGACATGTTTGATGCCGATATAACGCAGGGACGAAATCGAGGGGTTCGCTTCCAAAAAGTGGGCCACAACTGGGTAAGTCGAGTTTTTGCACCTAATGGTGCTACGGTCCTCTGAGATATGTACTTTTCATTCACTCTTCGTTTTACCCACATTATGTTTACCAGAAGGACAAGTTATAAGATAAATAACTGCCTTAGTGGAGCACGTGGAAACACCTTTGATTGAGGGTGTTTGAAGGATCTACATTTATAAGTGCCAATACATTGAGCACAGCCGTTACATTTGTAGTTTCCATCCACTAGGGGCGCAAAACATTTTTTATCCATTATTTCAGCAGGTAAGTTGACTGAGAACACATTCTCATTTGCAGCAACGACCTGGGGAATAGTTACAGGGGAGAGGAGGGGGATGAAAGAGCCAATTGTAAACTGGGGATTACTAGGTGACTGTGATGGTTTGAGGGCCAAATTGGGAATTTAGCCAGGACACCGGGGGTTAACGCCCCTACTCTTACGATAAGTGCCATGGGATCTTTAATAACCTCAGAGAGTCAGGACTCCCGTTTAACATCCCATCCGAAATACGGCACCCTACACAGGGCAGTGTCCCCAATCACTACCCTGGGTCATTGGGATATTTTTTTAGACCAGAGGAAAGAGTGCCTCCTACTGGCCCTCCAAAACCACTTCCAGCAGCATCTGGTCTCCCATCCAGGGACCGACCAGGACCAACATTGCTTAGCTTCAGAAGCAAGCCAGCAGTGGTATGCATGGTGTTATGCTGCTGGCTTTGATAGACGTTGTGCAGGGATATCTTGGGGTGGTAAATCAGAGTGTACCAATTCATCTCTGAGGTTTCTGCCCCGTGAGAATACGACCAAGGGAAGGTCAGACAACACATTACTGACCATCGGATCTTAGAATGTGCCATTGTTTGTGGTCGATTCCCTTGACTTGTTCAGAGCACTTTGAATAGTGAGTAGTTAGAAGGCTGCTTTTTGTGTGACTGTCCTTGAAAAAGATCACGTCTCGGTTTGTTTTGAATTTTCTCAACGGCTGTATTAGTCTGACCATTTTTTGTACCCCTCTCCTTGAATTTTATTTGCATCTCAGCCATATTTCTGTCAAAATCGGATTCTTTTTTTTGCAAATTCTTTTGATTCGACAGAATTGTCTGTAGGGCAAACTGTTTTTCAAGGGAAGTGGGTGCCAACTGTCAGCCCTCAACAAACTGTTACGATCAGTAGGTTTCCTGTAAAGATCAGTGTATAGAACATTATCCTGACACAAGATCAGAAGATCAAGGAGGCTGATTTGATTTGTGTGTCAGATTGCCTAGTAAATCTCAGATGCTCAGAACAGCAGTTAAGAAAAGCATGGAACGCCTGGAGCTGTTTTGCATCACTCCTCCATAGAACAAAAATATCATCAATATACCGTTTCCAAATAATGATGTGAGGCAAGAAAACATTTTGCAGAGGATTGAAAATAGACTGTTACTCCATGTAACCCACATACACATTAGCATAGTTAAGAGCCATAGGGGATCCCATAGCAGTACCCTTCACCTGAATAAATACATAATTTAGAAACATGAAGTAGTTGTGTCTGTGAGTACGATTTCAGACAATGTTATAATGCATGCACTGGAAGGTAGTTCATTAGGGTCACGTTGCAGAAGAAGATGTTCCATAGCGTCAATACCGCCCTCGTGTGGAGTATTTGTGTATGACGACTTAAGTAATTTTGTAATCAATGTTCAAATTCCAATTTATGTTTATCTGTCTGATATCCAGAGGTTGTAAAGTCCTGGTCTTCAATAAAACAGACAGAGTTCCCAGCTCACAATTCATCAGATCCCGATTTATTTGTGAGAGCTCTCCAGTTTTCACAAATACATTCCTTCTTATACCATCCTAACCTACGCACATACAAACACACCAACATAGGGATTTTCTCATGAGTCTCACCACAGTTTATAACCCCTCAGCTGACAGTTCTAGCCCCCCCCCCCCCCAGATACTAGAGCTCTGGAGGGGCTCTCCCTGTCCTCTCTTATCTCCACGTACATTCCTTTCTTCCTAGGTACATGCCATATAACCCCTTCCTAATGAACAAACATTATTTAACACGACAAGAAAGACAGGGTAGATTTCTTGCCCGTATACCTCATTTAGTCATTTCATAAAAAAATCCCATAACGAATCAACATCAAAAGTAACTAACAAAGTATTCTCAGGGAGAGGATCAAACGATTCAATAATAGAGACCATACTGCTGGTGTCCTTTAGGAGGGGAGCTGTTCTGAGACCATACTGCTGGTGTCCTTTAGGAGGGGAGCTGTTCTGAGACCATACTGCTGGTGTCCTTTAGGAGGGGAGCTGTTCTGAGACCATACTGCTGGTGTCCTTTAGGAGGGGAGCTGTTCTGAGACCATACTGCTGGTGTCCTTTAGGAGGGGAGCTGTTCTGAGACCATACTGCTGGTGTCCTTTACAAAGGAGGGGAGCTGTTCTGAGACCATACTGCTGGTGTCCTTTAGGAGGGGAGCTGTTCTGAGACCATACTGCTGGTGTCCTTTAGGAGGGGAGCTGTTCTGAGACCATACTGCTGGTGTCCTTTAGGAGGGGAGCTGTTCTGAGACCATACTGCTGGTGTCCTTTAGGAGGGGAGCTGTTCTGAGACCATACTGCTGGTGTCCTTTAGGAGGGGAGCTGTTCTGAGACCATACTGCTGGTGTCCTTTACAAAGGAGGGGAGATGTTCTGAGACCAGACTGCTGGTGTCCTTTAGGAGGGGAGCTGTTCTGAGACCAGACTGCTGGTGTCCTTTAGGAGGGGAGCTGTTCTGAGACCATACTGCTGGTGTCCTTTAGGAGGAGAGCTGTTCTGAGACCATACTGCTGGTGTCCTTTACAAAGGAGGGGAGCTGTTCTGAGACCATACTGCTGATGTCCTTTAGGAGGGGAGCTGTTCTGAGACCATACTGCTGGTGTCCTTTAGGAGGGGAGCTGTTCTGAGACCATACTGCTGGTGTCCTTTAGGAGGGGAGCTGTTCTGAGACCAGACTGCTGGTGTCCTTTAGGAGGGGAGCTGTTCTGAGACCATACTGCTGGTGTCCTTTACAAAGGAGGGGAGCTGTTCTGAGACCATACTGCTGGTGTCCTTTAGGAGGGGAGCTGTTCTGAGACCATACTGCTGGTGTCCTTTACAAAGGAGGGGAGATGTTCTGAGACCAGACTGCTGGTGTCCTTTAGGAGGGGAGCTGTTCTGAGACCAGACTGCTGGTGTCCTTTAGGAGGGGAGCTGTTCTGAGACCATACTGCTGGTGTCCTTTAGGAGGAGAGCTGTTCTGAGACCATACTGCTGGTGTCCTTTACAAAGGAGGGGAGCTGTTCTGAGACCATACTGCTGATGTCCTTTAGGAGGGGAGCTGTTCTGAGACCATACTGCTGGTGTCCTTTAGGAGGGGAGCTGTTCTGAGACCATACTGCTGGTGTCCTTTAGGAGGGGAGCTGTTCTGAGACCAGACTGCTGGTGTCCTTTAGGAGGGGAGCTGTTCTGAGACCATACTGCTGGTGTCCTTTACAAAGGAGGGGAGCTGTTCTGAGACCATACTGCTGGTGTCCTTTAGGAGGGGAGCTGTTCTGAGACCAGACTGCTGGTGTCCTTTACAAAGGAGGGGAGCTGTTCTGAGACCATACTGCTGGTGTCCTTTAGGAGGGGAGCTGTTCTGAGACCATACTGCTGGTGTCCTTTAGGAGGAGAGCTGTTCTGAGACCATACTGCTGGTGTCCTTTACAAAGGAGGGGAGCTGTTCTGAGACCAGACTGCTGGTGTCCTTTACAAAGGAGGGGAGCTGTTCTGAGACCATACTGCTGGTGTCCTTTAGGAGGGGAGCTGTTCTGAGCCCATACTGCTGGTGTCCTTTAGGAGGGGAGCTGTTCTGATACCATACTGCTGGCGTCCTTTAGGAGGGGAGCTGTTCTGAGATCATACTGCTGGTGTCCTTTAGGAGGGGAGCTGTTCTGAGACCATACTGCTTGTGTCCTTTAGGAGGGGAGCTGTTCTGAGACCATACTGCTGGTGTCCTTTAGGAGGGGAGCTGTTCTGAGACCATACTGCTGGTGTCCTTTAGGAGGGGAGCTGTTCTGAGACCATACTGCTGGTGTCCTTTAGGAGGGGAGCTGTTCTGAGACCATACTGCTGGTGTCCTTTAGGAGGGGAGCTGTTCTGAGACCATACTGCTGGTGTCCTTTACAAAGGAGGGGAGCTGTTCTGAGACCATACTGCTGGTGTCCTTTAGGAGGGGAGCTGTTCTGAGACCATACTGCTGGTGTCCTTTAGGAGGGGAGCTGTTCTGAGACCAGACTGCTGGTGTCCTTTAGGAGGGGAGCTGTTCTGAGATCATACTGCTGGTGTCCTTTAGGAGGGGAGCTGTTCTGAGACCAGACTGCTGGTGTCCTTTAGGAGGGGAGCTGTTCTGAGACCATACTGCTGGTGTCCTTTACAAAGGAGGGGAACTGTTCTGAGACCATACTGTTGGTGTCCTTTAGGAGGGGAGCTGTTCTGAGACCATACTGCTGGTGTCCTTTAGGAGGGGAGCTGTTCTGAGACCATACTGCTGGTGTCCTTTAGGAGGGGAGCTGGTCTGAGACCATACTGCTGGTGTCCTTTAGGAGGGGAGCTGTTCTGAGACCAGACTGCTGGTGTCCTTTACAAAGGAGGGGAGCTGGTCTGAGACCAGACTGCTGGTGTCCTTTACAAAGGAGGGGAGCTGGTCTGAGACCAGACTGCTGGTGTCCTTTAGGAGGGGAGCTGTTCTGAGACCAGACTGCTGGTGTCCTTTAGGAGGGGAGCTGTTCTGAGACCATACTGCTGGTGTCCTTTACAAAGGAGGGGAGCTGTTCTGAGACCATACTGCTGGTGTCCTTTAGGAGGGGAGCTGTTCTGAGACCCTACTGCTGGTGTCCTTTACGGGTAAGGACTGACGTATCGGATTGTAAATCAAGCAAAGCTTGTTTTTCATCCTGAGGTAAATTATGGAAATATTTGGACTCCTGTTTGTTTTTAAGTAGATGTCCAACATCTTTTTCAACCAGTCTGCAATATGTCTCAATAGAGTGATTGTTTCAACATGACAGTGCACCCGTGCACAAAGCGAGGTCCATACAGAAATGGTTTGTCGAGATCGGTTTGATACTGATGTCTCTAAATAATTAGTAAATATTTTCTTAACTAATATTTCTTGAACCACATTGTTGGTTAAGGGCTTGTCAGTAAGCATTTCACGGTGTTGTATTTGTCGTGTTGGGGTAGGTTCCTTGTTACTTGTCAATCATTTACTTATTGGTGAAATCAGCAATCAGGCAATATCTTTAAGAAAATCAATCAAAAACCTTATTATTGTAATTGCAGACAGAAGTTGACGACGGGAACACAGCACGCATGTTTCAGAGTAAGTTCTGCAAAATAGGAAAGGGTCCAAGTTGATGTAATATGCTTGCAGTCAACCCCTAGTGATGTGACTGCCTACAACAATACCTTCTACTCATTAGACCAAGCCCATGCATATACAGTTATACAAACCTGCAGGAGAAAACAATAGTTCCAGTGCTCAGCAGTAAATGTCCCCAAGTTGCTTCATAGTGTTATGTCTGACTCGTCTCTTATCTCTTTCACTCCCCTGCAGGGTTCTGTGTCTATGAATCTCTTTTAGCCTTGAGGCGTTTTCTCACAGACACCCTGTTTTGACTGCAATGGCTCACACATCTGCTCAGACCGTTTCTTTATAAGAGGCAGACACTAGTAAAGAACTGTGGAATAGTATTAAACCTTATAATGAATGCATATATTGCTAATCTGTGGTCCAGGACCCTATAAATGTAGTGGGGGAGGGTCTTATAGCCCTTCCCCTTCTATTAATACAACATAAGAATAATCAATTATTATAATACATCAATCGTTTGGTGCAGCCCCTCTCATGACCCCAAGGTGAACCCCATCATTTGCATGTGCTAAATTACATTTGATTAAGGGCTGTGTAATTATTGACCTGGCAGTAAATCACCTCTAGTCCTTCACCAATAATTGTACTTTTTTAAAAGCAGGACGTTAAACTCGGATTTCTTTAATTGCAATATACAGATTAATATTTTTTACTTTCCAGGAGGTACTCCGAGATAGACCATCTTCTTTAAAACTTGTTTGTGTGGGCCCACTTGAACTGACCCCATGGCTGTGACAATGTCAATCCCCCACTGCTCATTACTCTTCCTGGTCTGCCCTCCCATCAGTAGGATGGGTTTACAGCCGCGTGCATGCAACGGCTGCGCCTGGAACACAAACATTAACAGCCCACATGTCTCATCTTTACAACGTAAACCAGTGTTTGGATGAATTGGCTCTAGAACAACATGCTCCAACTGTATGCCTACACAAGCATCCATCTGTCCTATGGTGACACAGCTGTCCGTCTGCCCTTAGTTGAATTCAATCATTTCATTTCATATTGCCCTGGTGCCTGGTGCATCTGTATTAGATGTTTTATCACATGATAAAACATTTCAAAAATAGCATTTTCAAACAACCCGTCTCAAACTGCAGAGCCATCAAAAAGTGCCAGAATTATAGGCTTCATGTTCTTGACTGTACAGTTTAGTGCAGCAGGAATGTGTATCATGACTCAGTGTTGTAGTATTGAGACAGGAATGCATACCAGGGTTCAGTCTTGAATACCAGGGGCCGAGGTGTTTCAGGGTTCAGTCTTGAATACCAGGGGCCGAGGTGTTTCAGGGTTCAGTCTTGAATACCAGGGGTCGAGGTGTTTCAGGGTTCAGTCTTGAATACCAGGGGCCAAGGTGTTTCAGGGTTCACTCTTGAATACCAGGGGCTGAGGTGTTTCAGGGTTCCGTCTTGAATACCAGGGGCTGAGGTGTTTCAGGGTTCACTCTTGAATACCAGGGGCTGAGGTGTTTCAGGGTTCACTCTTGAATACCAGGGGTCGAGGTGTTTCAGGGTTCACTCTTGAATACCAGGGGTCGAGGTGTTTCAGGGTTCAGTCTTGAATACCAGGGCCTGAGGTGTTTCAGGGTTCACTCTTGAATACCAGGGGCTGAGGTGTTTCAGGGTTCAGTCTTGAATACCAGGGGCTGAGGTGTTTCAGGGTTCACTCTTGAATACCAGGGGCTGAGGTGTTTCAGGGTTCAGTCTTGAATACCAGGGGCTGATGTGTTTCAGGGTTCACTCTTGAATACCAGGGGCTGAGGTGTTTCAGGGTTCAGTCTTGAATACCAGGGGCTGAGGTGTTTCAGGGTTCAGTCTTGAATACCAGGGGCTGAGGTGTTTCAGGGTTCACTCTTGAATACCAGGGGTCGAGGTGTTTCAGGGTTCACTCTTGAATACCAGGGCCTGAGGTGTTTCAGGGTTCACTCTTGAATACCAGGGGCTGAGGTGTTTCAGGGTTCAGTCTTGAATACCAGGGGCTGAGGTGTTTCAGGGTTCACTCTTGAATACCAGGGGCTGAGGTGTTTCAGGGTTCAGTCTTGAATACCAGGGGCTGAGGTGTTTCAGGGTTCAGTCTTGAATACCAGGGGCTGAGGTGTTTCAGGGTTCACTCTTGAATACCAGGGGTCGAGGTGTTTCAGGGTTCACTCTTGAATACCAGGGGTCGAGGTGTTTCAGGGTTCAGTCTTGAATACCAGGGGCTGAGGTGTTTCAGGGTTCACTCTTGAATACCAGGGGCTGAGGTGTTTCAGGGTTCAGTCTTGAATACCAGGGGCTGAGGTGTTTCAGGGTTCACTCTTGAATACCAGGGGTCGAGGTGTTTCAGGGTTCACTCTTGAATACCAGGGGTCGAGGTGTTTCAGGGTTCAGTCTTGAATACCAGGGCCTGAGGTGTTTCAGGGTTCACTCTTGAATACCAGGGGCTGAGGTGTTTCAGGGTTCAGTCTTGAATACCAGGGGCTGAGGTGTTTCAGGGTTCACTCTTGAATACCAGGGGCTGAGGTGTTTCAGGGTTCACTCTTGAATACCAGGGGCTGAGGTGTTTCAGGGTTCAGTCTTGAATACCAGGGGTCGAGGTGTTTCAGGGTTCACTCTTGAATACCAGGGGTCGAGGTGTTTCAGGGTTCAGTCTTGAATACCAGGGGCTGAGGTGTTTCAGGGTTCACTCTTGAATACCAGGGCCTGAGGTGTTTCAGGGTTCACTCTTGAATACCAGGGGCTGAGGTGTTTCAGGGTTCACTCTTGAATACCAGGGGCTGAGGTGTTTCAGGGTTCAGTCTTGAATACCAGGGGCTGAGGTGTTTCAGGGTTCAGTCTTGAATACCAGGGCCTGAGGTGTTTCAGGGTTCACTCTTGAATACCAGGGGTCGAGGTGTTTCAGGGTTCAGTCTTGAATACCAGGGGTCGAGGTGTTTCAGGGTTCAGTCTTGAATACCAGGGGCTGAGGTGTTTCAGGGTTCACTCTTGAATACCAGGGGCTGAGGTGTTTCAGGGTTCACTCTTGAATACCAGGGGCCGAGGTGTTTCAGGGTTCACTCTTGAATACCAGGGGCCGAGGTGTTTCAGGGTTCACTCTTGAATACCAGGGGCTGAGGTGTTTCAGGGTTCACTCTTGAATACCAGGGGCTGAGGTGTTTCAGGGTTCACTCTTGAATACCAGGGGCTGAGGTGTTTCAGGGTTCACTCTTGAATACCAGGGGCTGAGGTGTTTCAGGGTTCACTCTTGAATACCAGGGGCTGAGGTGTTTCAGGGTTCAGTCTTGAATACCAGGGGCTGAGGTGTTTCAGGGTTCAGTCTTGAATACCAGGGGCCGAGGTGTTTCAGGGTTCACTCTTGAATACCAGGGGCCGAGGTGTTTCAGGGTTCAGTCTTGAATACCAGGGCCTGAGGTGTTTCAGGGTTCACTCTTGAATACCAGGGGTCGAGGTGTTTCAGGGTTCAGTCTTGAATACCAGGGGTCGAGGTGTTTCAGGGTTCAGTCTTGAATACCAGGGGCTGAGGTGTTTCAGGGTTCACTCTTGAATACCAGGGGCTGAGGTGTTTCAGGGTTCACTCTTGAATACCAGGGGCCGAGGTGTTTCAGGGTTCACTCTTGAATACCAGGGGCCGAGGTGTTTCAGGGTTCACTCTTGAATACCAGGGGCTGAGGTGTTTCAGGGTTCACTCTTGAATACCAGGGGCTGAGGTGTTTCAGGGTTCACTCTTGAATACCAGGGGCTGAGGTGTTTCAGGGTTCACTCTTGAATACCAGGGGCTGAGGTGTTTCAGGGTTCACTCTTGAATACCAGGGGCTGAGGTGTTTCAGGGTTCAGTCTTGAATACCAGGGGCTGAGGTGTTTCAGGGTTCAGTCTTGAATACCAGGGGCCGAGGTGTTTCAGGGTTCACTCTTGAATACCAGGGGCCGAGGTGTTTCAGGGTTCACTCTTGAATACCAGGGGCTGAGGTGTTTCAGGGTTCACTCTTGAATACCAGGGGCTGAGGTGTTTCAGGGTTCACTCTTGAATACCAGGGGCTGAGGTGTTTCAGGGTTCACTCTTGAATACCAGGGGCTGAGGTGTTTCAGGGTTCACTCTTGAATACCAGGGGCTGAGGTGTTTCAGGGTTCAGTCTTGAATACCAGCGGCTGAGGTGTTTCAGGGTTCAGTCTTGAATACCAGGGGTCGAGGTGTTTCAGGGTTCACTCTTGAATACCAGGGGTCGAGGTGTTTCAGGGTTCAGTCTTGAATACCAGGGGCTGAGGTGTTTCAGGGTTCAGTCTTGAATACCAGGGGCTGAGGTGTTTCAGAGTTCCGTCTTGAATACCAGGGGCTGAGGTGTTTCAGGGTTCAGTCTTGAATACCAGGGGCTGAGGTTTTGTGGGTCCTAAAAAAAAGGGGGGATGTTTTTCTAAATTTTACATGACTGCAGACATTACAATAATATTACAACAAATGACCAGCTACTCTGATATTTACATACTGAGATCAATAAAACCAACGACCCATGTTTTGAATACAACCAATAGCATAGGCTAATGAAAAGTAAATGTAATTTATATTTCACTTAATCTGCAGCCCTTCTTGCAGCGCTGTGTTTTCTTCCATGTGCTGTCTCTCCCCAAGGCCAGATAATCACCACTTCTTATTATGAATTCAATGGATGGGGGTCAGTAACCCCATATGAGGTTATTGTGTTGGTAGGCCTACTGTTAAAATAATATTTTAAATAATCTGCCAGCAAATAGCCTAGCCTACAATTAATTACAAGAAGAGGTGTGTTATGATCATCCTCGTGATCGTGGTTGAGTGCACTTGAATGCAGATCACAGACCTGTTATTAGAGCTTGCCACGTTGTTAGTTTGTTCTTGCTAGCTAGGTAGACGCTAATCCTGATACCAGCCATAAAGGTACAATCTGGGATGTCCTGGTTGGTCTGTGCACAGCTACAACTCACCTCTCGTGTAAAGCTCCGTTCAACCTTCAGCGCGTGCGAGCCGTGCGCAGTGTGATGTTCCTGTAAAAATAGCGCTGGGTGGACTCTGATGCCTCAAAAAGACGATAAATAACGAACTCCCCTATTCATTAATACCATATACCCCTCAAATTCAACTCTGGACCTCTAACCAGTTCCACTGATTTCTTTTCCCATTTTACCCCTGATTTTAACCTGTGACACCAGCTGTGTGTAATTCATTATCAGGTAGAAAACCAGCAGTAATCTGAACCTCGTAGGGTAAGATTTGAATCCCCTTGCTTATCGTTTTATCTACTATCAGTCAGGGATGACATGAATAGGAATGCTGACCATGTTTATTTAGGACATTTATAGATGAAATATAGTCTATTCTATCGCATCCAGGGATGCTGCTGTATCTGCTCCAGGGTTGGCCGGTCGTCTGGACTGACAGCGAGGCACCGGCGAATCAGGTGACGGCAATCTGCAACACAAAATGGTGACGTCATGTCAGTCTCATAACACATGCAGGTGAAGTGTTTTAGCCCGTTAAACTAAAGCCTAGGCATTGAGTCGTCAGGCGAGTTTAACACGTAAATTCGGTTCACAAACCTAACTTCGTTACACAGAGACACACAACAAAAATCTAAATCAAACAACATGTTATTTGTCACACAGTAGACAATATGCATATAAGGTGAAATGCTTGTGTGCTAGCTCAACATTGCACTACAATAATCAATATCGATATTTAAAAATATTTTTAAATAAATACATTTTTTAAAGAAGTAAATAAAATATGAGGTACTTAGAAGGGAGCCTAGTAATGAACTGACATCTATACAATATAGTATACTGTATAGATGATGAATGTGTCAAATATGACTGTATTTACCAACAAAGTGGATAGTGTCTTGGTCTCGCAGTTTAATCAGTAGTAAAGAATAGAACAGCAGCGTTGACCGTGTGTGTGTGTGTGTTGTGTGCTTGTTTGTAAGGGTTGGATGTGTTTAGGGTCAGTGTAAGTAGTCTCCAGGAGCAGATAGTCTTTAAGGTCGCTACACACACGCTCACCTCTGGATATTCCACGTGGAAAGTAGAGGGTTGCTTTGACGATGCTTGCGTCACTGTAGAAAGGAACATCACCCCACACCATCTAGACAAAAACAGTTCCACAGAAAGCCTTATTACAGAAATCTGCTATCTCTTTATTAACGCAGCGGTGTTACTATTATTAAAGAGGAGGAGAGGGGTGTTACTATTATTAAAGAGGAGGAGAGGGGTGTTACTATTATTAAAGAGGAGGAGAGGGGTGTTACTATTATTAAAGAGGAGGAGAGGGGTGTTACTATTATTAAAGAGGGGTGTTACTATTATTAAAGAAGAGGAGAGGGGTATTACTATTATTAAAGAGGAGGAGAGGGGTGTTACTATTATTAAAGAGGAGGCGAGGGGTGTTACTATTATTAAAGAGGAGGAGAGGGGTGTTACTATTATTAAAGAGGGGTGTTACTATTATTAAAGAAGAGGAGAGGGGTATTACTATTATTAAAGAGGAGGAGAGGGGTGTTACTATTATTAAAGAGGAGGAGAGGGGTGTTACTATTATTAAAGAGGGGTGTTACTATTATTAAAGAAGAGGAGAGGGGTATTACTATTATTAAAGAGGAGGAGAGGGGTGTTACTATTATTAAAGAGGAGGAGAGGGGTGTTACTATTATTAAAGAGGGGTATTACTATTATTAAAGAGGGGTGTTACTATTATTAAAGAGGAGGCGAGGGGTGTTACTATTATTAAAGAGGAGGAGAGGGGTGTTACTATTATTAAAGAGGGGTGTTACTATTATTAAAGAAGAGGAGAGGGGTATTACTATTATTAAAGAGGAGGAGAGGGGTGTTACTATTATTAAAGAGGAGGAGAGGGGTGTTACTATTATTAAAGAGGGGTGTTACTATTATTAAAGAAGAGGAGAGGGGTATTACTATTATTAAAGAGGAGGAGAGGGGTGTTACTATTATTAAAGAGGAGGAGAGGGGTGTTACTATTATTAAAGAGGAGGAGAGGGGTGTTACTATTATTAAAGAGGGGTATTACTATTATTAAAGAGGGGTGTTACTATTATTAAAGAGGAGGCGAGGGGTGTTACTATTATTAAAGAGGAGGAGAGGGGTATTACTATTATTAAAGAGGAGGCGAGGGGTGTTACTATTATTAAAGAGGAGGAGAGGGGTATTACTATTATTAAAGAGGAGGAGAGGGGTATTACTATTATTAAAGAGGAGGAGAGGGGTGTTACTATTATTAAAGAGGAGGAGAGGGGTGTTACTATTATTAAAGAGGAGGAGAGGGGTGTTACTATTATTAAAGAGCAGGAGAGGGGTGTTACTATTATTAAAGAGGAGGAGAGGGGTATTACTATTATTAAAGAGGAGGAGAGGGGTGTTACTATTATTAAAGAGGAGGAGAGGGGTATTACTATTATTAAAGAGGAGGAGAGGGGTGTTACTATTATTAAAGAGGAGGAGAGGGGTTTTACTATTATTAAAGAAGAGGAGAGGGGTATTACTATTATTAAAGAGGAGTGCTACTATTATTAAAGAGGGGTGTTACTATTATTAAAGAGGAGGAGAGGGGTATTACTATTATTAAAGAGGAGGAGAGGGGTATTACTATTATTAAAGAGGAGTGTTACTATTATTAAAGAGGGGTGTTACTATTATTAAAGAGGAGGAGAGGGGTATTACTATTATTAAAGAGGAGGAGAGGGGTATTACTATTATTAAAGAGGAGGAGAGGGGTATTACTATTATTAAAGAGGAGGAGAGGGGTGTTACTATTATTAAAGAGGAGGAGAGGGGTGTTACTATTATTAAAGAGGAGGAGAGGGGTGTTACTAATATTAAAGAGGGGTGTTACTATTATTAAAGAGGAGGAGAGGGGTGTTGCTATTATTAAAGAGGAGGAGAGGGGTATTACTATTATTAAAGAGGAGGAGAGGGGTATTACTATTATTAAAGAGGAGGAGAGGGGTGTTACTATTATTAAAGAGGAGGAGAGGGGTGTTACTATTATTAAAGAGGAGGAGAGGGGTACTACTATTATTAAAGAGGAGGAGAGGGGTATTACTATTATTAAAGAGGAGGAGAGGGGTATTACTATTATTAAAGAGGAGGAGAGGGGTATTACTATTATTAAAGAGGAGGAGAGGGGTGTTACTATTATTAAAGAGGAGGAGAGGGGTGTTACTATTATTAAAGAGGAGGAGAGGGGTACTACTATTATTAAAGAGGAGGAGAGGGGTTTTACTATTATTAAAGAGGAGGAGAGGGGTGTTACTATTTTTAAAGAGGAGGAGAGGGGTATTACTATTATTAAAGAGGAGGAGAGGGGTTTTACTATTATTAAAGAGGAGGAGAGGGGTGTTACTATTATTAAAGAGGAGGAGAGGGGTTTTACTATTATTAAAGAGGAGGAGAGGGGTGTTACTATTATTAAAGAGGAGGAGAGGGGTGTTACTATTATTAAAGAGGAGGAGAGGGGTGTTACTATTATTAAAGAGGAGGAGAGGGGTGTTACTATTATTAAAGAGGAGGAGAGGGGTGTTACTATTATTAAAGAGGAGGAGAGGGGTATTACTATTATTAAAGAGGAGGAGAGGGGTTTTACTATTATTAAAGAGGGGTGTTACTATTATTAAAGAGGTGTGTTACTATTATTAAAGAGGGGTGTTACTATTATTAAAGAGGGGTGTTACTATTATTAAAGAGGAGGAGAGGGGTGTTACTATTATTAAAGAGGAGGAGAGGGGTGTTACTATTATTAAAGAGGAGGAGAGGGGTATTACTATTATTAAAGAGGAGGAGAGGGGTTTTACTATTATTAAAGAGGAGGAGAGGGGTGTTACTATTATTAAAGAGGAGGAGAGGGGTTTTACTATTATTAAAGAGGAGGAGAGGGGTGTTACTATTATTAAAGAGGAGGAGAGGGGTGTTACTATTATTAAAGAGGAGGAGAGGGGTGTTACTATTATTAAAGAGGAGGAGAGGGGTTTTACTATTATTAAAGAGGAGGTGAGGGGTGTTACTATTATTAAAGAGGGGTGTTACTATTATTAAAGAGGGGTGTTACTATTATTACAGAGGGGTGTTACTATTATTAAAGAGGAGGAGAGGGGTATTACTATTATTAAAGAGGGGTGTTACTATTATTAAAGAGGGGTGTTACTATTATTAAAGAGGGGTGTTACTATTATTAAAGAGGAGGAGAGGGGTGTTACTATTATTAAAGAGGAGGAGAGAGGTGTTACTATTATTAAAGAGGAGGAGAGGGGTGTTACTATTATTAAAGAGGGGTGTTACTATTATTAAAGAGGAGGAGAGGGGTGTTACTATTATTAAAGAGGAGGAGAGGGGTGTTACTATTATTAAAGAGGAGGAGAGGGGTGTTACTATTATTAAAGAGGGGTATTACTATTATTAAAGAGGGGTGTTACTATTATTAAAGAGGAGGAGAGGGGTGTTACTATTATTAAAGAGGAGGAGAGGGGTGTTACTATTATTAAAGAGGAGGAGAGGGGTGTTACTATTATTAAAGAGGAGGAGAGGGGTGTTACTATTATTAAAGAGGAGGAGAGGGGTGTTACTATTATTAAAGAGGAGGAGAGGGGTATTACTATTATTAAAGAGGGGTGTTACTATTATTAAAGAGGAGGAGAGGGGTGTTACTATTATTAAAGAGGAGGCGAGGGGTGTTACTATTATTAAAGAGGAGGAGAGGGGTGTTACTATTATTATAGAGGAGGAGAGGGGTGTTACTATTATTAAAGAGGGGTGTTACTATTATTAAAGAGGGGTGTTACTATTATTAAAGAGGAGGAGAGGGGTATTACTATTATTAAAGAGGGGTGTTACTATTATTAAAGAGGAGGAGAGGGGTATTACTATTATTAAAGAGGGGTGTTACTATTATTAAAGAGGAGGAGAGGGGTATTACTATTATTAAAGAGGAGGTGAGGGGTGTTACTATTATTAAAGAGGAGGAGAGGGGTACTACTATTATTAAAGAGGAGGAGAGGTGTGTTACTATTATTAAAGAGGGGTGTTACTATTATTAAAGAGGGGTGTTACTATTATTAAAGAGGAGGAGAGGGGTATTACTATTATTAAAGAGGAGGAGAGGGGTGTTGCTATTATTAAAGAGGGGTGTTAATATTATTAAAGAGGGGTGTTACTATTATTAAAGAGGAGGAGAGGGGTGTTACTATTATTAAAGAGGAGGAGAGGGGTGTTACTATTATTAAAGAGGGGTGTTACTATTATTAAAGAGGGGTGTTACTATTATTAAAGAGGAGGAGAGGGGTATTACTATTATTAAAGAGGAGGAGAGGGGTGTTACTATTATTAAAGAGGGGTGTTACTATTATTAAAGAGGAGGAGAGGGGTATTACTATTATTAAAGAGGAGGAGAGGGGTGTTACTATTATTAAAGAGGGGTGTTAATATTATTAAAGAGGGGTGTTACTATTATTAAAGAGGAGGAGAGGGGTGTTACTATTATTAAAGAGGAGCAGAGGGGTGTTACTATTATTAAAGAGGGGTGTTACTATTATTAAAGAGGAGGAGAGGGGTGTTACTATTATTAAAGAGGAGGAGAGGGGTGTTACTATTATTAAAGAGGAGGAGAGGGGTGTTACTATTATTAAAGAGGAGGAGAGGGGTGTTACTATTATTAAAGAGGAGGAGAGGGGTGTTACTATTATTAAAGAGGGGTGTTACTATTATTAAAGAGGAGGAGAGGGGTATTACTATTATTAAAGAGGAGGAGAGGGGTGTTACTATTATTAAAGAGGAGGAGAGGGGTGTTACTATTATTAAAGAGGGGTGTTACTATTATTAAAGAGGAGGAGAGGGGTATTACTATTATTAAAGAGGAGGAGAGGGGTGTTACTATTATTAAAGAGGAGGAGAGGGGTGTTACTATTATTAAAGAGGAGGAGAGTGGTGTTACTATTATTAAAGAGGAGGAGAGGGGTGTTACTATTATTAAAGAGGAGGAGAGGGGTGTTACTATTATTAAAGAGGAGGAGAGGTGTATTATTATTATTAAAGAGGAGGAGAGGGGTATTACTATTATTAAAGAGGGGTGTTACTATTATTAAAGAGGAGGAGAGGGGTGTTACTATTATTAAAGAGGGGTATTACTATTATTAAAGAGGAGGAGAGGGGTGATACTATTATTAAAGAGGGGTGTTACTATTATTAAAGAGGAGGAGAGGGGTATTACTATTATTAAAGAGGAGGAGAGGGGTTTTACTATTATTAAAGAGGGGTGTTACTATTATTAAAGAGGGGTATTACTATTATTAAAGAGGAGGAGAGGGGTTTTACTATTATTAAAGAGGGGTGTTACTATTATTAAAGAGGAGGAGAGGGGTATTACTATTATTAAAGAGGAGGCGAGGGGTGTTACTATTATTAAAGAGGAGGAGAGGGGTATTACTATTATTAAAGAGGAGGAGAGGGGTTTTACTATTATTAAAGAGGGGTGTTACAATTATTAAAGAGGAGGAGAGGGGTATTACTATTATTAAAGAGGAGGAGAGGGGTGTTACTATTATTAAAGAGGAGGAGAGGGGTGTTACTATTATGAAAGAGGAGGAGAGGGGTGTTACTATTATTAAAGAGGAGGAGAGGGGTGTTACTATTATTAAAGAGGATGAGAGGGGTGTTACTATTATTAAAGAGGGGTGTTACTATTATTAAAGAGGAGGAGAGGGGTATTACTATTATTAAAGAGGGGTGTTACTATTATTAAAGAGGAGGAGAGGGGTATTACTATTATTAAAGAGGAGGAGAGGGGTGTTACTATTATTAAAGAGGAGGAGAGGGGTGTTACTATTATTAAAGAGGATGAGAGGGGTGTTACTATTATTAAAGAGGGGTGTTACTATTATTAAAGAGGAGGAGAGGGGTATTACTATTATTAAAGAGGGGTGTTACTATTATTAAAGAGGAGGAGAGGGGTGTTACTATTATTAAAGAGGAGGAGAGGGGTGTTACTATTATTAAAGAGGAGGAGAGGGGTGTTACTATTATTAAAGAGGAGGAGGGGTATTACTATTATTAAAGAGGAGGAGAGAGGTATTACTATTATTAAAGAGGAGGAGAGGGGTGTTACTATTATTAAAGAGGGGTGTTACTATTATTAAAGAGGGGTGTTACTATTATTAAAGAGGAGGAGAGGGGTATTACTATTATTAAAGAGGAGGAGAGGGGTGTTACTATTATTAAAGAGGGGTGTTACTATTATTAAAGAGGGGTGTTACTATTATTAAAGAGGGGTGTTACTATTATTAAAGAGGGGGAGAGGGGTGTTACTATTATTAAAGAGGGGTACTACTATTATTAAAGAGGAGGAGACGGGTGTTACTATTATTAAAGAGGAGGAGAGGGGTTTTACTATTATTAAAGAGGAGGTGAGGGGTGTTACTATTATTAAAGAGGGGTGTTACTATTATTAAAGAGGGGTGTTACTATTATTACAGAGGGGTGTTACTATTATTAAAGAGGAGGAGAGGGGTATTACTATTATTAAAGAGGGGTGTTACTATTATTAAAGAGCAGGAGAGGGGTGTTACTATTATTAAAGAGGAGGAGAGGGGTATTACTATTATTAAAGAGGAGGAGAGGGGTATTACTATTATTAAAGAGGAGGAGAGGGGTGTTACTATTATTAAAGAGGGTTGTTACTATTATTAAAGAGGGGTGTTACTATTATTAAAGAGGAGGAGAGGGGTATTACTATTATTAAAGAGGAGGAGAGGGGTGTTACTATTATTAAAGAGGGGTGTTACTATTATTAAAGAGGGGTGTTACTATTATTAAAGAGGGGTGTTACTATTATTAAAGAGGGGGAGAGGGGTGTTACTATTATTAAAGAGGGGTACTACTATTATTAAAGAGGAGGAGTGGGGTGTTACTATTATTAAAGAGGAGGAGAGGGGTTTTACTATTATTAAAGAGGAGGTGAGGGGTGTTACTATTATTAAAGAGGGGTGTTACTATTATTAAAGAGGGGTACTACTATTATTAAAGAGGAGGAGAGGGGTGTTACTATTATTAAAGAGGAGGAGAGGGGTTTTACTATTATTAAAGAGGAGGTGAGGGGTGTTACTATTATTAAAGAGGGGTGTTACTATTATTAAAGAGGGGTGTTACTATTATTACAGAGGGTTGTTACTATTATTAAAGAGGAGGAGAGGGGTATTACTATTATTAAAGAGGGGTGTTACTATTATTAAAGAGCAGGAGAGGGGTGTTACTATTATTAAAGAGGAGGAGAGGGGTATTACTATTATTAAAGAGGAGGAGAGGGGTATTACTATTATTAAAGAGGAGGAGAGGGGTGTTACTATTATTAAAGAGGGGTGTTAATATTATTAAAGAGGGGTGTTACTATTATTAAAGAGGAGGAGAGGGGTATTACTATTATTAAAGAGGAGGAGAGGGGTATTACTATTATTAAAGAGGAGTGTTACTATTATTAAAGAGGGGTGTTACTATTATTAAAGAGGAGGAGAGGGGTATTACTATTATTAAAGAGGAGGAGAGGGGTGTTACTATTATTAAAGAGGAGGAGAGGGGTATTACTATTATTAAAGAGGGGTGTTACTATTATTAAAGAGGAGGAGAGGGGTGTTACTATTATTAAAGAGGAGGAGAGGGGTGTTACTATTATTAAAGAGGAGGAGAGGGGTGTTACTATTATTAAAGAGGAGGAGGGGTATTACTATTATTAAAGAGGAGGAGAGAGGTATTACTATTATTAAAGAGGAGGAGAGGGGTGTTACTATTATTAAAGAGGGGTGTTACTATTATTAAAGAGGGGTGTTACTATTATTAAAGAGGAGGAGAGGGGTATTACTATTATTAAAGAGGAGGAGAGGGGTGTTACTATTATTAAAGAGGGGTGTTACTATTATTAAAGAGGGGTGTTACTATTATTAAAGAGGGGTGTTACTATTATTAAAGAGGGGGAGAGGGGTGTTACTATTATTAAAGAGGGGTACTACTATTATTAAAGAGGAGGAGACGGGTGTTACTATTATTAAAGAGGAGGAGAGGGGTTTTACTATTATTAAAGAGGAGGTGAGGGGTGTTACTATTATTAAAGAGGGGTGTTACTATTATTAAAGAGGGGTGTTACTATTATTACAGAGGGGTGTTACTATTATTAAAGAGGAGGAGAGGGGTATTACTATTATTAAAGAGGGGTGTTACTATTATTAAAGAGCAGGAGAGGGGTGTTACTATTATTAAAGAGGAGGAGAGGGGTATTACTATTATTAAAGAGGAGGAGAGGGGTATTACTATTATTAAAGAGGAGGAGAGGGGTGTTACTATTATTAAAGACGGGTGTTACTATTATTAAAGAGGGGTGTTACTATTATTAAAGAGGAGGAGAGGGGTATTACTATTATTAAAGAGGAGGAGAGGGGTGTTACTATTATTAAAGAGGGGTGTTACTATTATTAAAGAGGGGTGTTACTATTATTAAAGAGGGGTGTTACTATTATTAAAGAGGGGGAGAGGGGTGTTACTATTATTAAAGAGGGGTACTACTATTATTAAAGAGGAGGAGAGGGGTGTTACTATTATTAAAGAGGAGGAGAGGGGTTTTACTATTATTAAAGAGGAGGTGAGGGGTGTTACTATTATTAAAGAGGGGTGTTACTATTATTAAAGAGGGGTACTACTATTATTAAATTGGAGGATAGGGGTGTTACTATTATTAAAGAGGAGGAGAGGGGTTTTACTATTATTAAAGAGGAGGTGAGGGGTGTTACTATTATTAAAGAGGGGTGTTACTATTATTAAAGAGGGGTGTTACTATTATTACAGAGGGTTGTTACTATTATTAAAGAGGAGGAGAGGGGTATTACTATTATTAAAGAGGGGTGTTACTATTATTAAAGAGCAGGAGAGGGGTGTTACTATTATTAAAGAGGAGGAGAGGGGTATTACTATTATTAAAGAGGAGGAGAGGGGTATTACTATTATTAAAGAGGAGGAGAGGGGTGTTACTATTATTAAAGAGGGGTGTTAATATTATTAAAGAGGGGTGTTACTATTATTAAAGAGGAGGAGAGGGGTATTACTATTATTAAAGAGGAGGAGAGGGGTATTACTATTATTAAAGAGGAGTGTTACTATTATTAAAGAGGGGTGTTACTATTATTAAAGAGGAGGAGAGGGGTATTACTATTATTAAAGAGGAGGAGAGGGGTATTACTATTATTAAAGAGGAGGAGAGGGGTATTACTATTATTAAAGAGGAGGAGAGGGGTGTTACTATTATTAAAGAGGAGGAGAGGGGTGTTACTATTATTAAAGAGGAGGAGAGGGGTGTTACTAATATTAAAGAGGGGTGTTACTATTATTAAAGAGGAGGAGAGGGGTATTACTATTATTAAAGAGGAGGAGAGGGGTGTTACTATTATTAAAGAGGGGTGTTACTATTATTAAAGAGGAGGAGAGGGGTATTACTATTATTAAAGAGGAGGAGAGGGGTGTTACTATTATTAAAGAGGGGTGTTACTATTATTAAAGAGGAGGAGAGGGGTATTACTATTATTAAAGAGGAGGAGAGGGGTGTTACTATTATTAAAGAGGAGGAGAGGGGTGTTACTATTATTAAAGAGGGGTGTTACTATTATTAAAGAGGAGGAGAGGGGTGTTGCTATTATTAAAGAGGAGGAGAGGGGTATTACTATTATTAAAGAGGAGGAGAGGGGTGTTACTATTATTAAAGAGGAGGAGAGTGGTGTTACTATTATTAAAGAGGAGGAGAGGGGTGTTACTATTATTAAAGAGGAGGAGAGGGGTATTACTATTATTAAAGAGGAGGAGAGGGGTTTTACTATTATTAAAGAGGAGGAGAGGTGTATTATTATTATTAAAGAGGAGGAGAGGGGTGTTACTAATATTAAAGAGGAGGAGAGGGGTGTTACTATTATTAAAGAGGAGGAGAGGGGTACTACTATTATTAAAGAGGAGGAGAGGGGTGTTACTATTATTAAAGAGGGGTATTATTAAAGAGGAGGAGAGGGGTATTACTATTATTAAAGAGGAGGAGAGGGGTGTTACTATTATTAAAGAGGAGGAGAGGGGTGTTACTATTATTAAAGAGGAGGAGAGGGGTGTTACTATTATTAAAGAGGAGGAGAGGGGTGTTACTATTATTAAAGAGGAGGAGAAGGGTATTACTATTATTAAAGAGGAGGAGAGGGGTTTTACTATTATTAAAGAGGGGTGTTACTATTATTAAAGAGGAGGAGAGGGGTATTACTATTATTAAAGAGGAGGCGAGGGGTGTTACTATTATTAAAGAGGAGGAGAGGGGTATTACTATTATTAAAGAGGAGGAGAGGGGTTTTACTATTATTAAAGAGGGGTGTTACAATTATTAAAGAGGAGGAGAGGGGTATTACTATTATTAAAGAGGAGGAGAGGGGTGTTACTATTATTAAAGAGGAGGAGAGGGGTGTTACTATTATGAAAGAGGAGGAGAGGGGTGTTACTATTATTAAAGAGGAGGAGAGGGGTGTTACTATTATTAAAGAGGATGAGAGGGGTGGTTACTATTATTAAAGAGGGGTGTTACTATTATTAAAGAGGAGGAGAGGGGTATTACTATTATTAAAGAGGGGTGTTACTATTATTAAAGAGGAGGAGAGGGGTGTTACTATTATTAAAGAGGAGGAGAGGGGTGTTACTATTATTAAAGAGGAGGAGAGGGGTGTTACTATTATTAAAGAGGAGGAGGGGTATTACTATTATTAAAGAGGAGGAGAGAGGTATTACTATTATTAAAGAGGAGGAGAGGGGTGTTACTATTATTAAAGAGGGGTGTTACTATTATTAAAGAGGGGTGTTACTATTATTAAAGAGGAGGAGAGGGGTATTACTATTATTAAAGAGGGGGAGAGGGGTGTTACTATTATTAAAGAGGGGTACTACTATTATTAAAGAGGAGGAGACGGGTGTTACTATTATTAAAGAGGAGGAGAGGGGTTTTACTATTATTAAAGAGGAGGTGAGGGGTGTTACTATTATTAAAGAGGGGTGTTACTATTATTAAAGAGGGGTGTTACTATTATTACAGAGGGGTGTTACTATTATTAAAGAGGAGGAGAGGGGTATTACTATTATTAAAGAGGGTTGTTACTATTATTAAAGAGCAGGAGAGGGGTGTTACTATTATTAAAGAGGAGGAGAGTGGTGTTACTAATATTAAAGAGGAGGAGAGGGGTATTACTATTATTAAAGAGGAGGAGAGGGGTGTTACTATTATTAAAGAGGGGTGTTACTATTATTAAAGAGGGGTGTTACTATTATTAAAGAGGAGGAGAGGGGTATTACTATTATTAAAGAGGAGGAGAGGGGTGTTACTATTATTGAAGAGGGGTGTTACTATTATTAAAGAGGGGTGTTACTATTATTAAAGAGGGGTGTTACTATTATTAAAGAGGGGGAGAGGGGTGTTACTATTATTAAAGAGGGGTACTACTATTATTAAAGAGGAGGAGAGGGGTGTTACTATTATTAAAGAGGAGGAGAGGGGTTTTACTATTATTAAAGAGGAGGTGAGGGGTGTTACTATTATTAAAGAGGGGTGTTACTATTATTAAAGAGGGGTACTACTATTATTAAAGAGGAGGAGAGGGGTGTTACTATTATTAAAGAGGAGGAGAGGGGTTTTACTATTATTAAAGAGGAGGTGAGGGGTGTTACTATTATTAAAGAGGGGTGTTACTATTATTAAAGAGGGGTGTTACTATTATTACAGAGGGGTGTTACTATTATTAAAGAGGAGGAGAGGGGTATTACTATTATTAAAGAGGGGTGTTACTATTATTAAAGAGCAGGAGAGGGGTGTTACTATTATTAAAGAGGAGGAGAGGGGTATTACTATTACTAAAGAGGAGGAGAGGGGTGTTACTATTATTAAAGAGGGGTGTTAATATTATTAAAGAGGGGTGTTACTATTATTAAAGAGGAGGAGAGGGGTATTACTATTATTAAAGAGGAGGCGAGGGGTGTTACTATTATTAAAGAGGGGTGTTACTATTATTAAAGAGGAGGAGAGGGGTATTACTATTATTAAAGAGGAGGAGAGGGGTGTTAATATTATTAAAGAGGGGTGTTACTATTATTAAAGAGGAGGAGAGGGGTATTACTATTATTAAAGAGGAGGAGAGGGGTGTTAATATTATTAAAGAGGGGTGTTACTATTATTAAAGAGGAGGAGAGGGGTATTACTATTATTAAAGAGGAGGAGAGGGGTGTTACTATTATTAAAGAGGGATACTACTATTATTAAAGAGGAGGAGAGGGGTGTTACTATTATTAAAGAGGGGTGTTACTATTATTAAAGAGGGGTGTTACTATTATTAAAGAGGGGTGTTACTATTATTAAAGAGGGGTGTTACTATTATTAAAGAGGGGTTTTACTATTATTAAAGAGGGGTGTTACTATTATTAAAGAGGGGTGTTACTATTATTAAAGAGGGGTTTTACTATTATTAAAGAGGAGGTGAGGGGTGTTACTATTATTAAAGAGGGGTGTTACTATTATTAAAGAGGGGTGTTACTATTATTAAAGAGGGGTGTTACTATTATTAAAGAGGGGTGTTACTATTATTAAAGAGGAGGAGAGGGGTGTTACTATTATTAAAGAGGAGGAGAGGGGTGTTACTATTATTAAAGAGGAGGAGAGGGGTGTTACTATTATTAAAGAGGAGGAGAGGGGTGTTACTATTATTAAAGAGGAGGAGAGGGGTGTTACTATTATTAAAGAGGGGTGTTACTATTATTAAAGAGGGGTGTTACTATTATTAAAGAGGAGGAGAGGGGTGTTACTATTATTAAAGAGGAGGAGAGGGGTATTACTATTATTAAAGAGGAGGAGAGGGGTGTTACTATTATTAAAGAGGGGTGTTACTATTATTAAAGAGGAGGAGAGGGGTATTACTATTATTAAAGAGGAGGAGAGGGGTGTTACTATTATTAAAGAGGGGTGTTACTATTATTAAAGAGGAGGAGAGGGGTATTACTATTATTAAAGAGGAGGAGAGGGGTGTTACTATTATTAAAGAGGAGGAGAGGGGTGTTACTATTATTAAAGAGGGGTGTTACTATTATTAAAGAGGAGGAGAGGGGTATTACTATTATTAAAGAGGAGGAGAGGGGTGTTACTATTATTAAAGAGGAGGAGAGGGGTGTTACTATTATTAAAGAGGAGGAGAGTGGTGTTACTATTATTAAAGAGGAGGAGAGGGGTGTTACTATTATTAAAGAGGAGGAGAGGGGTATTACTATTATTAAAGAGGAGGAGAGGGGTTTTACTATTATTAAAGAGGAGGAGAGGTGTATTATTATTATTAAAGAGGAGGAGAGGGGTGTTACTAATATTAAAGAGGAGGAGAGGGGTGTTACTATTATTAAAGAGGAGGAGAGGGGTACTACTATTATTAAAGAGGAGGAGAGGGGTGTTACTATTATTAAAGAGGGGTATTATTAAAGAGGAGGAGAGGGGTATTACTATTATTAAAGAGGAGGAGAGGGGTGTTACTATTATTAAAGAGGAGGAGAGGGGTGTTACTATTATTAAAGAGGAGGAGAGGGGTGTTACTATTATTAAAGAGGAGGAGAGGGGTGTTACTATTATTAAAGAGGAGGAGAAGGGTATTACTATTATTAAAGAGGAGGAGAGGGGTTTTACTATTATTAAAGAGGGGTGTTACTATTATTAAAGAGGAGGAGAGGGGTATTACTATTATTAAAGAGGAGGCGAGGGGTGTTACTATTATTAAAGAGGAGGAGAGGGGTATTACTATTATTAAAGAGGAGGAGAGGGGTTTTACTATTATTAAAGAGGGGTGTTACAATTATTAAAGAGGAGGAGAGGGGTATTACTATTATTAAAGAGGAGGAGAGGGGTGTTACTATTATTAAAGAGGAGGAGAGGGGTGTTACTATTATGAAAGAGGAGGAGAGGGGTGTTACTATTATTAAAGAGGAGGAGAGGGGTGTTACTATTATTAAAGAGGATGAGAGGGGTGGTTACTATTATTAAAGAGGGGTGTTACTATTATTAAAGAGGAGGAGAGGGGTATTACTATTATTAAAGAGGGGTGTTACTATTATTAAAGAGGAGGAGAGGGGTGGTACTATTATTAAAGAGGAGGAGAGGGGTGTTACTATTATTAAAGAGGAGGAGAGGGGTGTTACTATTATTAAAGAGGAGGAGGGGTATTACTATTATTAAAGAGGAGGAGAGAGGTATTACTATTATTAAAGAGGAGGAGAGGGGTGTTACTATTATTAAAGAGGGGTGTTACTATTATTAAAGAGGGGTGTTACTATTATTAAAGAGGAGGAGAGGGGTATTACTATTATTAAAGAGTGGGAGAGGGGTGTTACTATTATTAAAGAGGGGTACTACTATTATTAAAGAGGAGGAGACGGGTGTTACTATTATTAAAGAGGAGGAGAGGGGTTTTACTATTATTAAAGAGGAGGTGAGGGGTGTTACTATTATTAAAGAGGGGTGTTACTATTATTAAAGAGGGGTGTTACTATTATTACAGAGGGGTGTTACTATTATTAAAGAGGAGGAGAGGGGTATTACTATTATTAAAGAGGGTTGTTACTATTATTAAAGAGCAGGAGAGGGGTGTTACTATTATTAAAGAGGAGGAGAGTGGTGTTACTAATATTAAAGAGGAGGAGAGGGGTATTACTATTATTAAAGAGGAGGAGAGGGGTGTTACTATTATTAAAGAGGGGTGTTACTATTATTAAAGAGGGGTGTTACTATTATTAAAGAGGAGGAGAGGGGTATTACTATTATTAAAGAGGAGGAGAGGGGTGTTACTATTATTGAAGAGGGGTGTTACTATTATTAAAGAGGGGTGTTACTATTATTAAAGAGGGGTGTTACTATTATTAAAGAGGGGGAGAGGGGTGTTACTATTATTAAAGAGGGGTACTACTATTATTAAAGAGGAGGAGAGGGGTTTTACTATTATTAAAGAGGAGGTGAGGGGTGTTACTATTATTAAAGAGGGGTGTTACTATTATTAAAGAGGGGTACTACTATTATTAAAGAGGAGGAGAGGGGTGTTACTATTATTAAAGAGGAGGAGAGGGGTTTTACTATTATTAAAGAGGAGGTGAGGGGTGTTACTATTATTAAAGAGGGGTGTTACTATTATTAAAGAGGGGTGTTACTATTATTACAGAGGGGTGTTACTATTATTAAAGAGGAGGAGAGGGGTATTACTATTATTAAAGAGGGGTGTTACTATTATTAAAGAGCAGGAGAGGGGTGTTACTATTATTAAAGAGGAGGAGAGGGGTATTACTATTACTAAAGAGGAGGAGAGGGGTGTTACTATTATTAAAGAGGGGTGTTAATATTATTAAAGAGGGGTGTTACTATTATTAAAGAGGAGGAGAGGGGTATTACTATTATTAAAGAGGAGGCGAGGGGTGTTACTATTATTAAAGAGGGGTGTTACTATTATTAAAGAGGAGGAGAGGGGTATTACTATTATTAAAGAGGAGGAGAGGGGTGTTAATATTATTAAAGAGGGGTGTTACTATTATTAAAGAGGAGGAGAGGGGTATTACTATTATTAAAGAGGAGGAGAGGGGTGTTAATATTATTAAAGAGGGGTGTTACTATTATTAAAGAGGAGGAGAGGGGTATTACTATTATTAAAGAGGAGGAGAGGGGTGTTACTATTATTAAAGAGGGATACTACTATTATTAAAGAGGAGGAGAGGGGTGTTACTATTATTAAAGAGGGGTGTTACTATTATTAAAGAGGGGTGTTACTATTATTAAAGAGGGGTGTTACTATTATTAAAGAGGGGTGTTACTATTATTAAAGAGGGGTGTTACTATTATTAAAGAGGGGTGTTACTATTATTAAAGAGGGGTGTTACTATTATTAAAGAGGGGTGTTACTATTATTAAAGAGGAGGAGAGGGGTGTTACTATTATTAAAGAGGAGGAGAGGGGTGTTACTATTATTAAAGAGGAGGAGAGGGGTGTTACTATTATTAAAGAGGAGGAGAGGGGTGTTACTATTATTAAAGAGGAGGAGAGGGGTGTTACTATTATTAAAGAGGGGTGTTACTATTATTAAAGAGGGGTGTTACTATTATTAAAGAGGGGTGTTACTATTATTAAAGAGGGGGAGAGGGTTGTTACTATTATTAAAGAGGGGTGTTACTATTATTAAAGAGGAGAGGGGTTTTACTATTATTAAAGAGGAGGTGAGGGGTGTTACTATTATTAAAGAGGGGTGTTACTATTATTAAAGGGGGGTGTTACTATTATTAAAGAGGGGTGTTACTATTATTAAAGAGGAGGAGAGGGGTGTTACTATTATTAAAGAGGAGGAGAGGGGTGTTACTATTATTAAAGAGGAGGAGAGGGGTATTACTATTATTAAAGAGGAGGAGAGGGGTGTTACTATTATTAAAGAGGAGGAGAGGGGTATTACTATTATTAAAGAGGAGGAGAGGGGTGTTACTATTATTAAAGAGGAGGAGAGGGGTGTTACTATTATTAAAGAGGAGGAGAGGGGTGTTACTATTATTAAAGAGGGGTATTACTATTATTAAAGAGGAGGAGAGGGGTATTACTATTATTAAAGAGGAGGAGAGGGGTGTTACTATTATTAAAGAGGAGGAGAGGGGTGTTACTATTATTAAAGAGGAGGAGAGGGGTATTGTACCACCAGCAATAATTTAGTAGTAAAGTTATAGTATAGTAGTACTAGCAGCAGAATCAGTAGAGGCAGTATTAGTAATGGTAGTAGTAGCAGTGGTAGTAGTAGTAGTTGTAGTAGCAGTGGTAGTAGTATCAGTAGTAGTGGTAGTGGTAGTAGTAGTATCAGTATTAGCAGTAGCATTGGTAGTAGTAGTAGGTAGTATCAG